>NC_081419.1:136652910-136952910 GCF_949786415.1 Peromyscus eremicus | reverse complement strand
TCTCATTACAGATGGTTGTGAGCCACCATGTGATTGCTGGGAATTGAACTCAGGACCTCTGGAGTGCTCTTAATCTCTGAGCCATCTCTCCAGCCCCTGGCCCTGATATTTGAAAAGATTGCCTAGAGAAGGGATCAGCAAACCATACCTCAGTTAGGCTGGTTGGCTACTTTTAGGCTTTTTGTTGTTGAGACAGGAGCTCATGTCTGTGCCAGCTTCACGTTTGCTGTATAGCTGAGGATGAGCTAGAACTGGTCCTTCAGCCTTCACCTCCACGGCATGGCTCAGAGGTCATAGGACAACTCCTCCTCACTCTGCATTCCAGTCATTGAATTTAGGTTGTCAGGGTTTACCTGCTGAGCTATCCTTTTTTGGTTTCTACACAGAGACAAGGTCTTTCTGTGTAGACCTTGCTGGCCTGGAATTGATGGAAATCTACCTGCCACTGCCTCCAGAGTGCTGGGGTTAAAGGCATGGGCCACAACCACCAGCACTTTTAGTATTGTCATAAAATACTTAAAAAATACTAAATTTTGTCATGTGCTTTTTCTGTGTTGAAATGACTGTGTAGTTTTTGTCCTCCTTTTTTTTTTTGTTTTTTTTTTTTTTTTCTTTAATCGTGAACTCATTCATCTGCACTGCTGGAAATCCAGATGACTATAGCTGATGTTAAGGAGTTCTTTGAATAGCAAGCAAGGCAGGATTGACAAGTGCTGGGGCAGGACACCTAGAGAGCTGTGGGAAGTGGGAAGAAGCTGCTCACCCAGCCTGGGGAGGCGTGATGTCAGGGAAGAATTTCAAGAGGCCATGGCACTGAGACAGAGAAGTGAAGGATGAGTGAGTTAGCTAGGAAGAGGTAGGTGGTATATTACCAGCATAGCAGAGGCACTTACATAGTAGTAGAGGAGACACTGGGCAGTGTGTTTCTGGAATTGAGTCATGGAGTAGCAGCTACTAAGAGGACCATCCTGTAATTAATAGGCAGCAGGTAGTAACTTTGGACAGGGCTTTCAGCCTCAGGCTTTCTGGTCCAAAGTGGGAACAGCCCAGTAATAACCTATACATATGTGGGCCGAAGGCATCATTTCATCTCAAATGACTCCCTATTGATGTGATTTTCTTGGGATTACTTTCCAGCATCCGTACTTCGAGCAATAGCCAAGTTAACAAGCTGACTCTCTCTGGGAGTGACAGTGTTATCCTTGGTGATACCACCAATGGAGCCAATGATGAAGAAGATGGACAGCCTCGTCGGGCTGTGGACAACGAGAAGGAGGGGGTGCAGTATAACTACTCCTTATTCCACTTGATGCTCTGCTGTGCTTCCTTGTACATCATGATGACCATAACCAGCTGGTACAGGTAGGAGGCATAGGGTCCTTGGGAATGCCTATAAAATCTATGTGAATTGTCCTTATTGCAGAACCCTTCTCTGTCCAGAGAATGAAGCTGTCTGTATTCACTGTCCTTTTCTGGAGTCCTTTTTGTTTGCTTCAGATGGTCTAGCTTCAAACTTGCCTTGTTCTGGTTCTGCCACAGCCCCCTAACTGCTGAGAGTAAGAGCATGTGTCAACATGCCCTGCTTGAAATAGAACCTAGTAGGAATTTTTTGCAGTTCAAATTATTGGTAGCTTTTCTAGATGAGTTATTCAAGAAGAAAAATCATGACATAAGGCCATTTGGCCTGACATTGGTAATTTTTTTTCCTGTGCTTTTAGAGAGGCCATATTAAAGCATTCTGGTCAAAGTAATAAATGTCCTAAGCAGGGACCATTTCAGGGAGGCCATTTTCATTTTGTCAGTAATTATAGTAATTCAGATGGTACAGAAGAACCTTGCTGAGAGAATAGGTAGGTCTTTCATGTTAGCAAGAAGGAAAAATGATATTTGAGAGGCAGAGTCCATTGGCCATAATTGAAAATAGCTTCTCAAGTCCCTACTAGAACTGTGCTATGGTTAATGGTAGCAGCTAAGTCTCACTGAGGGGTTTCTTGGCATTAGCCAGGATGCGTGGAATGGGAGGGATTCAGCTTTGCAATACTAAGCTTTTTTCCCCACTTACTCTTGTTGTTTTAGTCCTGATGCCAAGTTCCAGAAAGTATCCAGCAAGTGGCTAGCTGTGTGGGTGAAAATGGGCTCGAGCTGGGTGTGCCTCCTCCTCTACCTCTGGACTCTCGTGGCTCCACTCGTCCTCACAGGTCGGGACTTCAGCTGAGCTTCAGAGTGCCAGGGACACTGCTAAAGCTGCAGAGTCTCCTTTGCTGAACGCATATTCCCTCTACGTTTCATCAACTAAACTATTAAGTGAACGCTTTGCAAATTTGCCTGTATTCATGTTTATATCAAAAGGCAAGACTGAATAATGCTTGATGCAGAATCTGAGCTTTCATATATATATATATACATATGTTTATTTGTAAGGCTATAGCACAAAGGGAACATTTTTGTGTTTTAGCGTGAACTACAGCTGTGCTGTGAAGAGAGTTCTTTATAAAGACCTGTAGATTCCTACAACTTTGGTTTAAAATGTAAGTTAGAAGATTGTTGGATATTTGAGGCTATCTTTAATATATTTCTATTGCAGTCTCCTTAAAAACCAAAAAAGGAATGCATTAACCCACAGTTCCCTCAGTAAAGGTCTTTGCTGAGTGACACAGGCACACTGTTTCTTGCAAAGGGTCTTCAGAGGTGTAGAGTCCCGGTTTTTGGCAAGGAATTACGTATGTAGGTCCTTCCCCAGGAACGTGGCTGCTGATAAGGCTGAGAGAAGGCTATTGAGTTCCTTTACTTACTTTTTATACTACACTGATGCTGCTTGATAGAAGTCTGTGCTTTGTCAGATTTATGTCATCCCAGTAACTGCTTTGTAGATTTGATTAAAATGAAAGTTCGCTTGGGAAACACTGCAGTGTTGTGTAATGATCTTGTTTTGAGTGTTAAAGTCAGAGGCATGTTAGTTTATTACATTTGCACTATAAAAGTACTTGATTAAAATAGATAATTTGTTTGTTTGTTGTTTGTTTGTTTAGAAAGGGCCTTTTCTTTGTATCCCAGACTTGTCTGGAACTCACATCATCCTGCCTCAGCTTCCAAGTGCTGAAATCGAGGTCTGGGCCACCATACCTGATTTCACCATACCTGATTTCTCAAGGCTCCTTCTTCAACAGGGTTTGGTCAGCGCCCTTTGTTTGCTTGTTTAGAGAGTCCCAGGTCAATCTGACATTTCAGGCAGATGCTTCTCTTCTCTTCTTACACTTAAGATTTGACTAGTAAGTTAAGTCTTATGTTCATTAGAAACTATCCCTAATATTTTCTCTGGGAAAGACCAAAGTGGATTAACAGGCAGTTAAGGCACTGTTAATGAAGATACACTGAAAAGCAGTCCACAGGAGGCTTTTCACAGACACTGGCCAAGTGTTTGGTCTGCATTATGCCCTGTAGTGCTGAAGACACGACAGATGAACATTTTTCCACCTTGGGCCTCAAATTTAAGGAAAATGAGCTGATCAACATGGGAGATTAGTACTGAAAACTCATGGGAAGAGGTCCCTGGATAGAGGCTAGTACAGTGTACTTCTTAGAGAGCGTGCCCTTAGGGTTTGTAACTCTGGTTCATACCAGATACTGTGGCAATTCATCTTGAGATTTGAAATAGAGAAATAAAGAGGGTTTGGTGAGAAATTGACAGCTTAGACATTTCCACATTAGTGTTTAAGTAGATAGGAGAGATTTCTGGGAGATTCTGGTTTAATCTGTGTAGACAGGTTCTATTTGGGTCCCTGGTTATATCAAAAGGATGGAGGTGTTAAGAATCTGGTAGATGCTGGGTTTCAGGTGGCTTTAGAGAATCAAAGGGATGGTCAGCTAAGTAGGGTTGGAGGCTGGGGAAGCTGGATTTGACAGGTTATTGGAACCCCTGTCCTGTAGGTTCCTGTGTGGAAATCAAGTTACCAAGGATTTGTGGACAGATAGGCTTGGTTGGCCCTTGAGCATAACTGTGTAAGGCAGCTACCCTGCTCTTAACAGCAGGGGACTCACAGTCAGACCTTTAAAGGTCCTAAATTTCAGAACATAGTTCCCTCTTCTTTGCCTTACATGATTCAGAATAATGTAATAAAGTCCAATAAAGTTTGTTTTTCTCCATCATGATCATTTTGAGATTAATTTGAAATAACAAGTTCTCTTGAAAAACGGAGCAGCAGTTCTACCTTTCCTGGCTGCACTTTAAGAATGAGCTAAGTCTGCTGTCAGACATGAAACAGTCTTTCAAAGATGCAAGTGAATTATACCTCAAGTGCATGAAGAATGCCAACATTCTGAGTAAGCCTAGAGTCATACCTCAAAACAGGACATTATTTGAATCATCCCATTCCAGATGAGCCCACCTGATACTTCATCACACCCTCATCTGCAGACTGAGGGCCCTGACTCAGCCATCAGTGGCACATTCTAGGAATTTATCAAAGGCAACAGCAGAGGCTGCCACTACAGTCGAGCTGCAGCTGGGAGAAAGCTAGTTGGCTCAACTTGAATTAGTTTACTTTCTAGTTCAGTGGTTCTCAACCTGTGGGTCGTGACCCCTTTGGGGAAGGTGTTGAACAGCCTTTTCGCAGGAGTCGCCTAAGACCATTGGAAAACATATTTACGTTACAGTTCGTAACAGCAAAATTACAGAAACCTTTGTTTCTGGTACATGGACTGCTCTCACCCAATGTGAGGTCGAACTGTTGACCTTGTGTACATCCTACTTCACAAATGAGTCTGTCAGATACGCTAAGCCTATAGGCTGAAGATGATGCCCCAACTCTGCGGAGAAACCTCAGGTGACTGTCCAGGCAGCTGGCTGTTTCTGTCAACTCACAATTTTTTGGAAGTTGCTTGCATGCACTTCCTGTTTTCATTTTTATTAGGTAATATTATTTTCCTTCTTGGATCTCTGAGGGAGTTGAAGATTAGTTAGTTATAGTTGAAGATTAATTAGGATAGAAAGTGAATTAGCTACATTTTGGACTTACCAAAATAGGATAGATAATGGAATTATTTTCTCTGAGTTTGTCAAATACAAATGGACTAGACATTGTCTAGGTATTTATTACTTGTATATATTATATATAGTTATTATACTTTTGTATATAGTTTTTCTTATGTTAATTTCATGAAGTAGCAATGAAAATAATTTTATGGTTGGGGGTCACCACAACATGGGGAACTTATATTAAAGGTCACAACCTTAGGGAAGTTGAGAACCACTGCTCTAGGTCAGTCTGTTTGGAGATAGGGTCTTGCTCTAGGCTGTTCTGGCTCAAAACTTGCTCTGTAGGCTAGGCTAGCTCTGAAGTTTCAGGAGTCCTGCTAAACTCACTAAACACCGAGATGGAGTATAGGGAACAGCCACCAGTCCCAGCCTAAAATTTTATCTTGATAACAAAAGCCACTACCAAAAATGGCCTTGGAAGCCAGGGATGGTAGCGCATGTCTATAATCCCTGGTACTCAGGATGCTGAGCAGGAAGATTACAAGTTCTAGGCCTGCCTTAAGTATAGGTTATGCTTCAGCCTGGGCAACATAAGAAGACCTTATCTTAAAATTAAAAAAAAAAAAAAGACACATAGGCATGTCGCTTAGTAGTAGAATATTTGCCTAGCATGTATGAGGTGCTGGGTACACTACCCCAAACCAGCCAGGGACCTGGTTATTGATAGAGGTTTTTTTGTTTGTTTGTTTGTTTGTTTTCCAAGACAGGGTTTCTCTGTGTAGCTTTGGTGCCTGTCCTGGATCTTACTCTGTAGACCAGGCTGGCCTTGAACTCACAGAGATCTTTCTGGCTTTGTCACCCAAGTGCTGGGATTAAAGGCATGCACCACCACCACCACCACCACCACCCTAAACCATAACTAAGATCTGATTTAAAGCAGGACAGCCTTTTTGTCTGTGACAAATCCTTGCTTCTTACATTGGAAGCTAAGCTAAGTGTTCTGCTAACAGGTGATCACTGGGTATTGACAGCAGATGCCAGGCCTGTGCTTATTAATAGGGATTACACTTCATCCCTTTACTACTCTTGTATTGGTCCATGTTACCCAGGCACACAAATTAGTTGTGCAGTGATGTCCTGATTACTGCTGTGTGACTTAAGCCTATCTTCAAGTGAAGAATAAGATATCGTGTAGCTGGGGATCTAGCTCAGGGATACAGTGTTTGCCTAACATGCCCAAAGCCTTGGGTTTGCTCTTTAGCAGTGTCTCTCCCCCTCTCCCCCCACACACAAAGGTCATGTAAGTAGCTACGTTTGCAGTCATTGAGCAATATCTGCTGCTGTGTGGTTGGTGGTTACCTACCTTTCCCTCTTTCAAGTTTAAACTGAGGTTTAGAAGGTGATTTGTCCAAGGTTACCCAGGAAATGGCAAAGCAGAGAGACACATTGGGCTTGACTTAAAGATAGACCTCATTGCTCCTGGGCCCATCAAGGTATAGGAGACAGAAGAGATGGGAGACACAGAGGGAGAGGCTGCTCACCCACCACGTCACGTGACCTGAGCAGGCACTCCTTTGACACAGCCTCACCATGTAGCCCTGGCTATATAGACCAAGCTGGCCTCAACTCAGTGCTGGCTCTACCTGCCTCTGCTGGGTTTAAAGAGGTGTGACCTGGCTTTTCACTAGCATCTTCAGGTCATCTCCATGGTGACCGGTGTCCAATCAGGTAAGGACATGAAATACCCCCACCCCACCCCACCCCCACACAGGGTTTCTCTGTAGTTTTGGCACCTTTCCTGGAACTCACTCTGTAGCCCAAGCTGGCCTGGAACTCACAGAGATCTGCCTGCCTCTGCCTCCTGAGTGCTGGAATTAAAGGCGTGTGCCACCACTGCCCGGCGGGCATGAACCTTTTTTTGGCGGGGGTGGGGTTTGAGACAGGGTTTTTTTGTAGCCCTGGCTGTTCTGGAACTCACTCTGTAGACCAGGCTGGCCTCTAACTCACAGAAATCCATCTGCCTCTGCCTCTGAAGTGCTGGGATTAAAGGTGTGCATCACCACCGACCAGCAGGACATGAACATTTATTAAAAAAAAAAAGAAAATCCTCTAAGGAGAGTGATGCCCTAAAAGATATTACTAGCTTTTCCCCACCTTATGGTACTGAGGATGAAATCTATAGCTTTTTGCTTGCTGCTCATCTACCTCATCTCTAAGCCCTCTTTACCAACCTTAAAAACATTCACATAGAACTTAGTTACTGCCTCTAACTGTGGCAATGTGCTTAGAAAGACTGGAAAAGTTCTGCCTCAGCCCAGGGAGAGGTACTGCTGCTCACAACTGCCTTCAAGTGGAGGTAAAGTGTCAGGCTGCTCTCATCCTAGAGAGACAGACTTCCCCAGAAAGACACCTGTAGAGAGAGCTTGCTCTGCTGCAGCATGTGCCCTGAGCTGTTGCAACACCAGAAGCCAGCAGGAAGCCTGCACCCTGTGCTGGAGTTTCTCAACTGACTCAACCACCGTGCCAGCCAGACTGGTCATGAGGACCCAGCTGCTGTCTGCTGGGGACGGGGGTTGGGGGGTAGGGCATTACAAGTCTCTATAAACAAACAGCAGGTAGCAGCTTAGTGTGGCGCTAGCCCCACCCTAGTACCCCCTGTAATCTGGGTGTATGTGTAGGTGCTTCTGGATGAAAATGTTAAATTCCAACTTCAGTCCCTGAGATAAAATTCGTGGGGGAGGCTGGGTGGTGGTGACACATGCCTTTAATCCCAGTACTCAGGAGGCAGGGGCAGGTAGATTTCTGTGAGTTCAAGGCCAGCAAGGTCTACACAACAAAACCCTGTCTCAAAAAACATACAAAAAATGGTTGGGGAAGTAAGTAATGAGGCCACGCCATTGAGGAATTCATAGTCAGTTAGGAGAGGGTCATGGGGCTCCACCCTTCCCTGAGTCTCTATAGGCAGTTTATGGTTGCTAAGGGAGAGACATTTTCTTCTGAGGTGTAGCAGCTGGTAAATTGTCCTGTAAATAACCCTAAATTCACTGGTTCACATACAAGAAAAGACACAAAGTAGAAGGGAAATACATTACATACATGTATGGAAATGTTATAATGAATCCCATTATATGTAATTAACATATAAAATGAACCCAAAAAAGCCAGGCATAGTGGCTCATGCCTGTGATCTCAGCACTCGGGAGGCTGGGGCAGGATTGCCCTGAGTTTGAGGTCATCCTAATAGGCTTTTGTCTTAACCAAAAAGGAAAAAGTACAGTGGAGTACTGTTGCTGGAGAATTTCTCTCCAGCTCCCACCACCAAGTCCCGCCAGTCTCAGAGCCCACTTATAAAATAAACACACAGACTCTTACATTATTTAAACTGCTTGGCCATTAGCTCAGGCCTGTTATTATCTAGCTCTTACTCTTATATTTAGCCCATTTCTATTAATCTTTACTTTGCCACATGGCTCATGGCTTACTGGTACCTTACATCTTCCTTGTCCTGATGGCGGCTGGCAGTGTCTCTCCCTCAGCCTTCCACTTCCCAGAATTCTTTTCCTTGTCCCGCCTATACTTCCTGCCTAGCCAATGGCCAATCAGTGATTTATTTACTGACCAATCAGCAACACACTTGACATACAGACCATTCCACAGCAGAGTACACCTGTAATGCCTGCACTTAGAAGGTGGGAGCAGCCGGGCGTTGGTGGCGCACGCCTTTAATCCCAGCACTCGGGAGGCAGAGCCAGGCGGATCTCTGTGAGTTCGAGGCCAGCCTGGGCTACCAAGTGAGTTCCAGGAAAGGCGCAAAGCTACACAGAGAAATCCTGTCTTGAAAAACCAAAAAAAAAAAAAAAAAAAAAAAAAAAAGAAGGTGGGAGCAGGATTGTAAGTTCAGTGTTATACTTGGTTATGTATCAAGTTCAAGATCTGATTGGACTACATACATAAGACCCTGTCTCACAAACATTAAAAAAAAAAAAAAACCCGACTTACCCAAAATGCACCTGTACATTTGTACATGTTTCCAGAAAACAAGCCAATTTCAGATACTATTTTTTTTTTTTTTAAGAGATGGAGTCTCACTTCATAGCCTTTAGACTAAGATCAGGTGGAGAGATGGGGTCTGGTGAGATTGTCCAAGTTGACCCCCAAACTTCAGCCTCCGCTTCAGAACAGCAGGGACTTCAGGCAAGTGCCACTTCATTTGGCTCACTGTTTCTCTGAAAGATTCTCATTCCATTCTCACTGGGCTTGGTTAAGTGAGTGTAAGAAAGAGAGATGTGTGCTCCTAAACTCCACCCATCATGTCCTCCTGAAACAGCATCCATTGGACTGCCTGGCTTTGAGTGTCCTTGGCAAGCTAATTAACATTTTGGGGCCTGTTTTCCTCAACAAGGGCAATGCACTCCATGCAGTACACCTCATTCATGGTGTCCGAGGATTCAAATGAGATAATGTACTCTGGTGTGGTTGGCACGCCTGCCCATACCACAGGAGCTCTTTAGGAATCATTAGCTATTGGAAGGGTTTCAGGGCCAGTCCAGAGAAACATCTCCAGTCTTGAGAACTGAAAAACGTATGCCTCTACCACTGTGTGAAGCTCAGTTCATTTCTCTTTATACACAGCTCGTGTGTTCTAAGTGTTCATGATCTTCAGTGGCCGCAGTGCCCGCCACAGTGCCCCTCCCAAGCTCATCTTGGGGCAGGAGGCTGTACTTGGGCCCATGGTTAGGAAACCTGTGTCTATCCAGGTCACCAGGACTACATCCAGGTTTTGTCTTAAGAACAAAACCACAACATACACACTCAGCCTTACAGAGATTTTTATTGTTGGAGACCCAGTCATGCATACTAAAATTACATATTTTCACCACTTAGAAAAATGCACTAGAAAAATAAACTTTTGGTCAAAACAAACACTGAAGTAGATGAATCCACATGTGCCTAATACTCAAAGCCAAACTGAATTTCAGTTTGAAGTAAGGAACATGACCAGGGACTAAAACGGTGGCCTAGACTGCTCTGGAAAACAGCCCCGTTTCCACCAGTCAGAGGGGATCAGAGGTCTTGGCCACTGAGAAGTTTCAAGTATTTTACCTGTTGGCTTCCTACGTACTATGCCAAGAAGCGGAGGCACATCTAGGAGAATCCAAAGCACTTAACTGCTGGATGGAAAACCTCCAGTGAGACTGGAGACACACACACAGGACCCCAGGTAACTGAAAACCAGTACATGTGTGGTCATCTGCAGCTGCAAGTCACACTGGACCTTCCTGTGGAGCAAGCGCCCACTGAGAAGAAATATTTGGTGGTGCTTCTTGCATTTGAAGCCGAGCATTTCTGAGTCGAGGGAGCAGAAAGAAGTCTACTTTAGATTTGCAAAGTGAACAGATGGCAATACTGAGAAGCCTTAGCAAGATAGTTGGCCGTCCTGAGCAGCTCATCGGTGTTCCAGCCTGACATGACCACAGCACAGCGACACTTCTGTCAACTGAGTTAACGTTTTCCTTCCTAAGGAGGTTCCACAGAAGAACCTGAAGTGCATGACTTCAAGATGAGGTATTGTAATAATGCCACAACAGCGTGCAGCTGTTGCTGCCCAAATGAAAAAACAAGCTCTGTGAATGATCAGGAGGAGATGACATCTGCCCAGACTGCCTGCTGGATAATAAGGCTGTCTCAGGTATTCAGAGGGAGGGCCTGAATTTCTGAAGAAACTGCCTTGTAACCCAAGGTGCTTACGAACCTAGGATGAAATGTGAGTAGTCCAAACCCACCCTGCCCAGCGGAAGCCAAGGTGGGAAGCCAGCGCTTCTGGCTGTTGCTGTAGATTTTATCTGTATTCCTCCATGAAGGAACAACAGGTTTCTAAGAAACTGAATTTAGTGGAAGTCTGTAGCGGCCTTGGGCAAGAGAAGAAAACTCCCATATCCCTACACTAGCATATTTCAGCACCAATTCACTTGACCTACATTCTTAAATAGCTTGTTTTTAAAAAGCACAGAATAGTGTCTAAGGACAGCCAGAGAGCCAATTGGGAACAGGATTCCGAGTTCAGCATACAAGCCTCTTTGTCCAGCGATCAAGGGTGTCTGTCGAGTGGCACAGTCAAGGCCATGTAGGAGGAGAAAGGTGGAACCCACTTCCATTTCACTATCGTTTTCTCCTCCCAACACCACATAACCTTGAATTTCAGGAAAAGTTCATTTTCAGCTGTCTGTGAAATGTCTTTACCCTAAAGTCAGATACTCCCAAGTTCTTGCTCACTTGCTGCCTCTACCAATGTGTTCCCCTCAACTGAGGCTTTGCTACACCCCTGCTGCTCAGCCCAGGAGTTGCTTTATTTTGCACCAGGAGGTCCTGGTCTCACAGCCTGCTTCAAACCAGACATGCCAAGACTCTGATCTCTAGAGTCAGCAAGCAGCAGAACAGCTTGGGGAGACAGCAAACCTAGGCTCTCAGAAGCCTAACCAGAAAGGCCTGGCAAACTGGGTGCTTCCTGTTGATTTCTCCCCGTGAGCCTGGCTGTCCCTTTGTTAAATCAAATAGACAAAGAACTAGCTAGTCACACGACAGGATTTAAACCAGGGAACCTGGTGGGGCTGAGGAATTCATCTTTTCCTTTGTCTATTTTTTTCCTTGTGCTTTCTTCCTCCTTAGGACCTAAGAAAGCTTCTAACAGATTCTCTCACCCAGGTTGCTGGGTTCAGAGCCAGCATGGGTCTTTTCAGGTGTCTTGGGCAGCCATCCCTTTAGGTAGAAAACCTTCCAGGAACTAAACCAAATAGTAGAAACTCAGTAGTAAACGGTCTCTATGGGCAGTCAAGAGGGGTGTGTTTTGGCACTTAAGCTCAGCCAGGTCCTAGAAGATCAAGGATTAGCATCTATGGCAGAAAGAATGTCCCCCAGAATTGGCATTATTGTAGTAAGTTTCCATTAAGAACTTCTGCAGATGTTTTGGGAAATTTAGTAACAATAGACGGACCTTTGAGTCTCAAAGCCACATCTGTAAGCTGTAGGGAATGCCTGTTTAGTCTAGTAAGTACACAACCAACAGTACTGGACACTATTTAACATCACAATACAAGGTGAATACCAAAGGACACAGGTCCAAAGCCAGGAGCTAAATCACTTCACTCAATGCTTGGGTTAAGGCTAAAATCTTGACACGTCTAAAGTGCCTAAATGCAAAACTAACATTCTGGCCAGCTGGTCCTTCCACTCTAGATGAACACTCGGCAGGGCCCCCAGGTGAGCCAGCAATAACCTACCCCGGTGTGTTTCCAGAGACAAATAGAAGAAGCCCAAATCTGGCAATTACTGTGGCTGTTTCTAATATACTACTAGTGTCTCCAGGGTGGAAGGAGTTTGTACAAGATTTGGCCAGCCTCACGAAAGCCATCGCTTTCAAGTTTACCCATCATTCTGCAAAGGCAGCTAGCTGGTTACCACCAAAGGCAGGCCAAATGACACTCCTTTACATACGGCTGTGTACATACCACAAAAAACAAGACCTAGCTTTAGGTGGTCATCTTTCCAAGCAGGAAACCTAACAGAATTTCAGCATTCCCCAAGGCCCCCATTCCATGTAGCTTCCCTTTAGAGATGACAAAGCTGAGGTCCATGTCTTGTGCAGTCACACACCCAATTCCTAGTCCAAACCTTTAGCCACATAGTCCTAGAGTCCAGTATTTTATGTTGACTGGTATGAATCCATGGAGAACCAGAGCTAAGGCTTTACGGGTTTGGGAAAAGTTACTATTGCAAGATTCAACCCTGGAATCCCAGGGATGCTCTGAAGCACCTGGCTTCCAAATTTGATCTTTTAAGTACTGCCTGAGTCCTGGTATTTCTACCGCTCAGTTTATAGGGCTTTCCAGGCCCAGTGATGACAACTGGGGCCTGAACCTTGAACTTTGCTGATGAGCAACAGAGGTCAACACTAGGGTTATTGGGAAACACACAGTTTCACATGTGGCCACCTTTCAGGATTGGCAAATTGCTTCATAGTTGTGACCAAATGGCTTCAGAGTCGTTATCAATTCAGTTGTCTCCTGCTGGTCACTCCAGAGTGACTCTGACCCTGGTTGCTTCCAAGATGCATAAAAAACAGATACAGACAGCTTATCCAGACTAGCAGTTGCAAACTTTCGGGAATCACCAGGGCAATTTCCACGTCTTCCCTGGAATAATCCTGGTAGCCAAAGGTCTGCCTGTGATGGGCTCACCCTTGAATCTCTATAGGCAGCTCCGTCACTGCATAATGACGGAGCAAGACTGAGGCCTTGGCATCTTAAACCTTGTGCATTTCTAAGGAATAAGGAATTCTACATGGTGACTCTCCCAGAAGAGTGCTAATAACAGGAGTAGAGCTGGGACTTCACGGCTCGCATGGAATCGTCACACTGCACATCTGAGATCAGTCCTTCAGACAGCAGTGGCTGGCCCAGGAGACTGTCACAGGCAGGCACAGGCTGGCAGAACTCTTTTACAAAATCATCCTCTGATGCCAATAGCACCGCATTCCAGGTGGCAGTGTCCAGCTCTCCAGCTGTGCCCCCATACTCCTTGGGGAGGATATTCCTTGGAAGGTTTGTGTGGAGAGAGTTCAGGTCAGACCCATGGAGAAAGAACTAAAACAGAACAGTATGAAAAACAGACTCAGCAACTGTGATCACGGGCACGAGATTGGGTCCTTCAACATTTCATCATGGTATCTGGGGCAGGACCACCCACTCCTTTAAGGATCTATAGGCAGTTAATGGTTGCTGGGGGCGAGTGCGGGGACATTTTCTTCAGTGTTACAGCCATTGGTAAGTGTCCACGTTCCTGTAAATGGCCCTTTATTCATGACCTTGTAAGTGACCCTAAATAAACTCAGATCACCAAAACAGACAAAAATGACAAGAAAGTAGAAGGGGAACTAGTTGAAAGGAAGAGGAACAGTGGGGGTGGGAGGGGCCAAGAAGGTAACGGGAATGAAAATGCCACAATGAAACTGATTATTATATTAATAGATGCTAACTGTGCTGGGTAGTGTTTTAGTCAACCTGATACAAGCTAGAATCATTTGAGAGGGAAGAACCTCAACTGAGAAAATGCCTCCATCAGATTGGCCTTCAGGAGTTGTCTTGATTGATGATCGATGTAGTAACTCCAATTCCAGGGGGATCCAGTGCTTTCTTCTGGCCTCCTCTAGCATATGCATGCACGAGCACTCATACACACACACTCACACACACACACACACACACACACACACACACACACACACACGCTGTGCAATAATCCTTCTGTACACTGAAAATGTGTTGCTCTCATTGTTAATAAGCAGCTGATTGGCTGATAGCTAGGCAGGAATTTCAGGGCAGAGAGAATGCTGGGAAGAAGAAGGGTAGAGTCTAAGGAGTCTCGAGTAGACGCAGAGGGAAGCAAGATGAAGGAGCAGTGTTGAAAGAAAGTACTGCCACATGCAGAGGGTAGATAAGAAATATGGGTGAATTTAAAATGTAAGAGTTAGCTAGTAACAAACCTGAACTATCAATTGAGCATTTATAATTAATAATATATCTTCGAGTGGTTATTTGGGAGTGGCTACTGAGACACAGAGAAACTCTGTCTACACACACACACACTTTAAAATTAAAAGATCTTTAAAACAAAAGAAAAAGTGTGAAACTGTAAACCCAGCCTTTGGAGTGACCTCAATGTCTCTGGGTGCAAGGAAGGAAGAGAAAAATGCCATTACCACATTTGCATCAGCGGCCCTGAGAAAGATGAAAAGAGGAAGGGCTTTTGTGGGTCAGAAAGGAGAACCCTCGGGCTGGAGGGATGGCTCAGCGGTTGGGAGCACTGGCTGCTCTTCTAAAGGTCCTGAGTTCAATTCTCAATGACCACATGGTGGCTCACAACCACCTGTAATGAGATCTGGCGCCCTCTTCTGGCCTGCAGGCATGCATGCAGGCAAACACTGTATACATAATAAATAAATTTAAAAAAGGAGAAGCCTTTTAAAAGAGTCACCTAGGGTTGGCTGTGTAACTAGCAGCACAGCACTTAGCATGCACGAAGCTCTGAGGTAGCAATGATCAATCCATCTGCTTAGTGACCCATTCCTTCCCTTTCCTAAATCCTCCTACCTATAAAATGCAATGTTGGTTCACAATGTCTAAGCCAGGAGGCCAGGAAGTCTGAACAGATTACAGAACAGAGAGGCAGCTTATGATAAAAATCCCACCAATCAGCCTGGACTACATGAGGCTCTGTAGAGACACAACGCCCTTGTCCTGTTCTCATTATTGGCAAACAATATATTCTTACTAGTCCCATCTTCCCCTCCTAAAAAGGATGGGTCATGATAAGAATAGGTACCTTATACTTCCAAGTTAGTTTCTGGACAAAAATAATGATGTTCCAGGTGTCACAATAAATCAAGTGAGAAAAAAAATCAAGGAATATTTAAAAAGAATCAAGTTCAAAGGAAATCACTCACCCTGTTTGCTATTTTCTCCTTCAGAAATGGTTTTATGATGGCAAAAATGCCTTTAAATATCCGAGGTTCGTTCACTATGTGGACTGCTTTTATCCGAATGGGGAAGCCATCCTGTGGGTGGAAGAACACCATGTTAGAACATAGGCAGTATCTGCGTTCCGTCCCCGTAAGAAACACGGTACCAGTCTGCTCTGACTCTCACAGCCTCCTCAAAGAGAGCCCTGGTGTCAAGAAACAGGAAGACAAGTAGTGAGGAAGTGTGGGGCAGAAGAGCTAGGCAAAGGTGACAGATGGGGGGTGGCTCCTATAGCAGCAAACAATGGTCAAGACCACAGCGAAAGAGCTGGAGAAGAGCAGACCTTCCAGGTCAGAGCTGCCCCAAGTGCACTTCCCAGATGGGATGTGAAGCAGGCCTGCTTGGTGAGCCAGAGGAATCCATTGGCCTACACAGTCACACAGGTTTCCTTAGTTTGGCTTGGTGGTTCAGGCCTGTAATCAGCTATTTGGGAGGCTGAGGTAGGTGGACTGTGAGTTCAGGCCTGTCTGAGTTACAGAGTGTGGTGGTACGAATGAGATGTCCCCTAGAGGCTCGGGCATTTAAACACTTGGTCACACTTGGTGGCACTGTTCGGGAAGGTGAGGAGTGGCCTCCTGCAGGAAGTATGTTACTTGGGACAGGCTTTAAGAGCATCCAGCCCACACTGTTTAGTGCTCTCTGCTTTGTGCTTACTGTGGAAGATGTGACCCTTCAGCTTCCTGTCTTCCACCATGCTTGACTCCTGATGCCAAGCTTCCCTGCCATGATAGACTCTTGTCTCTCTGGAACCATACACAAAATAAACTTCTTTTTCTGTAAGTTGCCTTGGTCATGGTGTTTTATCACAGCATGATAAGAACACCACAGAAAAGAACTAATATACAGAGTACAAGGCCAGCCTGGGCCACTTGGGGAAACCCTGTCTCAAAATATAAAGTGGCTTTATTTGTTTGTTTGTTTGTTTGTTTGTTTTTTTAAGACAAGGTTTCTCTGTGTAGCTCTGGCTGTCCCAGAACTCACTCTGTAGGCCAGACTGGCCTTGAACTCAGAGATCTACCTCTGCTTCCCAAGTGCTAGGATTAAAGGCGTGTGTTACCACTGCCCTGCTACAAGAACTGTTTTTTAAAATGGGCTGGGACTGTAGCTCAATGGTAGAACCCTTGCCTAACATCCAAGGTTCTAGGTTCAATCTCCAGATCCATTTAAATAAGGGGGAAGTCTTTAAGAGCACTTCTGTACACTAGCTTTTTTTTTTTTTGCTTTTCAAGACAGGGTTTCTTTGTGTAACAGCCCTGGAACTCTCTTTATTAGACCAGGCTGGCCTTGAACTCACAGAGATCCACCTGCCTCTGCCTCCCGAGTGCTGGGATTAAAGGCGTGAGCCACCATTACCCAGCTTTGTTCACAGGCTTTAACACACTGTTTACAGTGAGATTCACAAGAAAGGGACACATTACATCACAGTACCCAAGCTTACTCAACTCTGGAATTCTGGTCCCTTCTGGGTGATCTTACATTAGCAGAAAAATACAGATCCAAACCCAACGTGTGTGTGTGTGTGTGTGTGTGTGTGTGTGTGTGTGTGTGTGTGTGTCAGCAGGAGCCATCAAAACACAGAGCCAAGAGTTGGGCAAAGGGCTCAACAGCTGAGAGCACTGCTGTTCTTCCAGAGGACCTGGGTTCAATTCCCAGCACCCACACGTCAACTCACAACTGTCTGTAACCCTAGTCCTAGGGAATCTGACACTTCTGGCTTCCTTGGACACATGCACACATGTGGACAGATATACATGTAGGCAAAATACCCATACACATAAAATAATTCAAAACAAAATAAAACATTAAGTCAGGGATGGATCTCAGTGGTAGGGTGTTTACCTAGCATATACGAGGTCCCAAGTTCTATTCCCAGCACAAAATAGAAACAGTTGAAGCTAAGGAAGATCAGACTTTCACATTTACAATGATGGAGCTGTGTGTGGTGGTAGAGGGAAGAGGACTGGGTGGATCTTTGGCTGCATATCAAGTCTGAGGGCTGCCTGGAGCACAAGAGATTCTGTCTCAAAAAACAAAACAAAATAAAATGATGACCAACGCAGAAGTGGTCTGTTTAAATAAGTCAATTCGCAGCCAGGGCCTGGACCTCTGTGGACCTCACAGCCCACGAGAGGCAGCACCCAGGGGGCAGAAACCTTTTGTAGCTGTGACATGTGCCGTGACACATGGAGCAGGCCACGTGTCCTCTAGGTCTCTGCTGCCCCATTTATCAAAAGGGAAAATGAATTCTTGCCTGCCTCCGAGTGTCCCCTCGAAGACAACTTTAACGACACAGCTTTGTGAACCATTAAGCACAGCTCAGAGTCGCCTTCTGCAGGGACCTTCGGAGTCATGGCAAAGAAGATTGGTGATAGTCCCACTGCAGGTGGGAAGTGGGGTTTGTATACTCCCCATAAAACAGCAGTAAGTGGACAGGGCTGTGGGAAAGCAAAGCAACCACAGAATGGGTACATGGTGAACAGAGGCCATACCTGAAGAATGCCAATCACCTTTTTGGCTATAAAAGGGCCAAAATGAGATGCTTTCGATAAGCTCACGCCTTTGTAGTCTGCGAGAATTACAATTCCGTTCACTTGGGTCTCTTCGGACTGAATGAGTTTTTCTAATGTCAAGTATATGGCTCGGATGTTCTCAGTGATTGGATAGTTGCTCGGTATCCATCTGTCTGAGGTCACAAAGATAGACAGCATTATGGAATGAATACAAACAAGTGCTCAGATGTGTCTCCTCAAACCTCAGCTTTGCAATGGAAGAGAAAGACATGTCACCAAGATCCTGCCAGCAGCTGACATTTCCTAACCTCCCAAACCCAGCAGAACATCTGGAGATGAAAACACAATTGAGCCTTGAGGTTAAAAGCATGAGCTCTGAAGTCAGGAAGATAGCTCTGACTTTTACGGGCTGTGTGACCTTGGACGGATGCTTTAGTACTCTGTCTCCCTATCTCTCTCTCTCTCTCTCTCTCTCTCTCTCTCTCTCTCTCTCTTTCTTTTTTTTTTTTTTTTTTTTTCGAGACAGGGTTTCTCTGTGTAGCCTTGGCTGTCCTGGAACTCGCTCTGTAAACCAGGCTGGCTTCGAACTCAGAGATCTGCCTGCCTCTGCCTCCCAAGTGCTGGGATTAAAGGCGTGCGCTGGCACTTTCCGGCTGAGCCTGTCTCTTAAGTAAACAGGGTGATACCTACCTTCTTGGCCACCTCTGCTTCCTGCCATAAGTGCCATCACACCACACCTGCTTTTCCACTCTGGCCACACAGGTTGCACAGAACTGACTCAACGATGACTCCAGGGAGGGTGACGATGGGGACTGCCTGGCCAGTCTGGTAGACATCCTAGGCACAGCATGCGGTCTAAACCAGGTCCCACAGAACCAGACTCAATCTAGGGTGTGATTCTTGGGAAAGAGAAGTTCATTCCTCCCTCGCATAGCAGTAAAGCTGTGAGCCTGAGGTTCAGGGGCTCATGAGACCAGAGCTGGTCTGAGAATGAAGCCCATGCCAAGGCTGGCAGAGTTGGAATCACCTCTCTAGTTGTCCCCAAATCTAACTGAATCCAGATGTCACCTGAGCAAATGAGTTCTTGTTCCAACTGATAGAAGTTGGCTTTTGGTTTGTCATCTAAAGAAGAGTCCTAACTCACATACAACTCCAGGGTGTTATAAGATGGAGCACAGCTAAGTTCCACGAGGCCCTTGCTCAAATTCCTCCTTACAGGAAGGATGCTTCATTAATATTTGCATATTTAATGACTCTTCTCTTTGGGAAAAGGATACAAATGAAAAACACGATGGTATTTTTGAGCATTAATCACTATTATTTTTCTCTTCTTACTGTTTCTTTTTGGCAGAGGTGAGGGGGTTGAGACAGAGTTACTCTGTATCCCAGGCTGGTCCTGAACTTTCAACTCTTGAGTGTTGAGCTAGTAGGCACAGGCCACCATGCCCAGCTGGAAACGACATTCTCGAGAAAGTCTCTCCCAAGACCTTATATCCCATAAGACAGGGAGACGAAGACACGGAGACAGGGCTAACTCAGGTGCTGTGGCTCACATCCCTAATCTCAGCACTTGGGAGGGAGTGGTGGTAAGAACAGGAGTCCAAGGTCATCTCCAGCTACACACAAAGTCCAAGACCAGCCTGGGCTACATGAGACCCTGTCTCAAAAACAAAAGTCCCTCCCCAGATGCTGGGGATGTGGAGTCATAGTCCTCAGTGGTGCAACCACTGGGAAGAGCCTCTTGCTCAGGTAAATAACCCCCACCCCATGCTCGAGCAAGCAAGCCTAATTAAATGCAGGGGGCCACTCCCCACCCCACTTCCCTCCAAGGGGTGGGTGGGACAATACAAGACACGAGCATTGGAGGACTTCTTGGGGAAGAAGGGGTTTGGGGACTCAGAGGGAAGGGTGATAAAGGATAATGGAAGATTACGGTCAAAGTAATTATATATATATATATATATATATATATATATATATATATGTATGAAATTAGGAAAGAGTGCATTAAAAAACAAAATTTCATTTTGCTAAAAATGGGATATGGAATGTACACAAAATTATTTTTGAATATGTGTGTATGATACATGTATGTACCCATTTATGTGTGAGGGGACACATGTGCCATAGAGCATGTATGACGGTCAGAAGACAATCCTAGGTTGTCACTTTCCACTTTTACTTGGGTTCCAGGGATCCAAACACAGCACTTGTGGGGCAAGTGCTTTTACCTGCTGAGCCTTTTCACGGGCCTATACAAAATTCTCATAACAGGCCTTTACCAAACTTGGTGATTCGTGGTCATGTGAATTAAGCCTGCCTCTATATAACTGGATATCATCTTTTCAATCACATACATCTCAAAAGAGCTTGGAAGAAAGCAAAGTAAAACCCAGTTCAGAACACAACTTTGTAGGTCTGCCTCCTTCTAAGAGCTGGGTCAGCGGGGAGGGGGCCACATCTCATCCCACACAAGGAGAAAGTCATCTCACAGGCACAACCACGAGCCAGGAGGAGGCAGGGCCATGGTGACATCTGATAACACTTCTGAGCTGAGCTCACAGTAGCAAAACAAAGCTTGCTGGCCGGTTTCTAGGTCTCTGGGTGCTCAGAAGTCTGCATTGCTTATTTTAAAACAAACACCTAACTTTGGAAAGGCAGGTAAAGCGGCTCCAGCAATGTCTGTCTGACACATGGGGCAGGGTGAAGAGAAGGGTCTAGACAGCAAAGACAGCTTAGTAAAAGGCTGGAAGGAAACGTGGTGTGAGGCATCCAGGCAGAGGAAAACAGATGGAGGGGGCTGTACCGCCAGACACCCCTTCGGGTGAATCTGCAGGCACGGCGCTGTCAGCGCGAGCTCACTTTCTGGCCTGCTTAGGAGGAGTGCTGTAACCTTTCCTCAACTACACCCGGTGCCAGAAGAAGGACGGAATTAGGGATCCCACCCCCTCCACACACTAGCTAACATTTCTAATTCTCCCGCTTTTAGCTTCTCCTAGGGCCACGATTTCAAATGCTCTCTGTGGGGAGCTTCCCTTGTTGCAAATAACTGTGCCAAAGGTCTGAGCAGAGCCAAGACGGCAAACCGGGAACAAGCTTTTCATTATCTTTCCTGATACCTAAGTTGCCACCTCCTCTCTACTGTGAATAGCAAAGGTAATCCATCAGAAAGCAGGATACATGGATGCAATGTTTATTTACCTTTGAGTCTATCACAGTTCTTTATGTAATGTTAAAAAGATGCTTTTTAAACAGCTGGGCGCACGCCTTTGGTCCCAGCACTCAGGAGGCAGAGGCAGGTGGATCTCTGTGGGTTTGAGGTCAGCTTGCTCTAAATAGAAAGTTCCAGGACAGCCAAGGCTACATAGAGACCTTATCTCAAAAAGCAAAATAAAATAAAATATAAAGAAAAAAATACGCATTTTTTTTTTAAAGTGACCTACAACGCGTACCACTATAAAGTGTTGGTATCAGAAAAAGAATCAAGGTGTTCTGATCATAGCTCAGTGGTACAGCTCCTGCCCAACAGGTACACACCAGGGTTTCATTCCCAGCACCGCAAAAGCAAACAAACAAACAAACAAACAAACAAATAGAACCTTGTCAGGGTTTAACCCAACAGAGGAGGGAGGAGGCAGGAGACAGAGTGGGTACCTTTCCAGGCTTCTGCCCAGCCCACACTGTCTCACTTCTGTCTGTCCTCAGCCCACTCAGAGGAGGCGCTGGGAGGGGCTTGGCAATCATGCCTGCACCCCATGACCAAGAACAGATTCCTCGGCCCACTGCATTCTCGCCTTTGGAAATCAGAGTTTGCACTAACAGACAGATGTTCACTGAGGAGCCAGGTGAGCCTGAGAGCTGCAAGCGGCCGATTTAGCTTTGCTGTGTTTCAGGGGGGGAAAGTATGGAGAAGCTGTCTGTGCCCAGCACACACAGTCCAGGGGCCTGTGCTGTGGGGTCTAGGACCTAGTAGGAGTGGCAGCAACTTCAGTGTGGTGGATCTGGGAGCTGTTTCTGCCTTGTTAGGTCAAATCTTCCTGTGGTCCTCAGTTAGCCTGAGGATGGTTTTGTCATCTGTAGTCAAAAGAGCTTTGAGGTCAGGCATGGTGGTACACTGTGGGTGCCCACAGAGGCTCCCTAGTAAGACCTTACTCAAGGTCACACAGAATCTGAGCTTGCTTTACCCAGCAGGGCTGCATAATGGGATGATTTAGCCAAGGGCATGGTTACCAGGTGTTTTGAAGGGTCTACACTTGGCTGTGTGTTGTGTTTTGGTCTTGAAAGAGGGAGGTCTTTTGTCTTTCCCCTTGGCAGTGTATAAAAAACCCACTAGAATAAATTTCGAGGTGGCTGGGTATTGACCCAGGGCCCTCCCGAAGCTATCCTGTGTCTCTGTCTTTCTCTCCGCCTAGATTTATATTTCTATCTAATACTTCCTCATTCCTCTCTCCTCCCCACAAGAACCTTTTGACAGGTCGGAGCTGGACTCCAACTGTACACACTTAAAATCTTAGCACTTGGGAGGTAGAGGCAAGAGGGTCAGGAGCTCAAGATCATCCTTGGCTGCATAGTGAGTTTGAGATCAGCCTAGACTGTTTTAAAAAGCCAAAACCAAACCAAAAAAGAACCTTCACTAAAACAAGAAAGTGGGGGAACTATGAGAGAAAGCAGGGTAAAAGACAGACCCATCCCAATACCTGGTCGGATGCAGAGGACATGGCAGCCCCTGGGGTCCGTGTGGGGCAGCACTGTGAGGAATCCGGAGTCAAGAACATCTTTCAGGGCGGAGGGCCTCAGGTTGCTGAAGACCTCTGGCCAGCTCCGCCTGCAGCCGTGGTAGTTGACCAGCAGCTGCAGGGCCCGGTCATAATCAAACTTTCGGGCCCGCAGGAAGCGCAACAGGAAGGCATCATCCAGTGAGGTGCTCAGGTATGGGTACTCCTTCCGCACCATGTCTCGAAGGGCCTGCACATCCCGGAGTCTCCATTCAGGCTTCTCCTGCAGCTCTTCCCTGGCTTTGGTGACCAAGTCTTCGGTCAGCGAGCACACATAGCCGGGAGGCTCGGGCGGAGGCAGTGGCAGCTCATTTTCGGAGAGTGAGGCCACAGAGGGGCTGGTTCTCTGAGAGTCACTTTCTTCTGACATTAGCTATCGGGAGTCCCTGCTGACACAAAGGCCACAAGTGAGGGGGGTAAGAGAGTGCAGCATGGGCCTTCGTGATCGCTCAACAGGTAACTTTTGCCACACAAGCCTAATGACTGGAGTCTGATGCCGAGAACCCACAGAAAGATGAAAGGAGACCCGGGCGGTGGTGGCCGCACACCTTTAATCCCAGCACTGGGGAGACAGAGGCAGGAGGATCTCTGTTAGTTCGAGGCCAGCTTGGACTACAGAGTGAGTTCCAGGGCAGACACCAAAAGCTACCCAGAGAAACCCTGTCTCTAGAAAAACCAAAACCAAAACCAACCAAACAAACAAAAAAAAGAAGAGACAATTGATCGCACACTCACAAACTTGCACATATGTGTGCATGTAATTTTTAAAAATTATGTTTACTATTATTCTATTTATTTACCTTTATTTTTGAGTCAGAATCTTTTTTTTTTAATTTATTTTTACTAAATGTTCATTGGTGTTTTGCCTGCATGTATGTCTCTGTGAGGGGTCTCAGAAGCCCTGAAACTGGAGTTACAGACAGGTAGGTGTGAGTTGCCCTATGGGTGCTGGGAATTGAACCCAGGTCCTCTGGGAGAGCAGCCAGTGCTCTTAACCACTAATCCATCTCTCCAGCCCCTGTGCATGTAATTTTTAAGGTCAAGCATTGCTTACACGGGACCCCAAGAGTGGGAAATGGGGGACTGACTGGGAGTTTTTGCCAGTTTTTTTTTTTTTTTTTTTTTTTTTTAAGAGACAAAGAGTCTCACTATGTAGCTCAAGGTGCTCTGGAACTTGCTAGACTCCTCAGCCTCTAGTGTGCTGGGATTTCAGGTATGTGCCCCCATGTCCAGCTTTTCTGAATTTTTACAATGTAGCTTCTTATGGCTATCATGAAAATGTGTCACATCTGCTGCTAAGGAAATGTAACTGAAGGGCCCCAGCTCTAGTGCCCTCGGAGGCATATTCTAGTAAGGCCACACTTTATACAGGCACTCCCCAAAGTCCCCAGCCAGTGACTGACCAAGAGAGACATGGATGCCTCCAAAGGCAACAGTGGTTCATGGGCTGTTGATCTGGCTGGATTCTTCCTGGGCCCACACTGCACTCTGAGATTCTTCCTGCCTAAACCTCCTTCACAGGGGTCAGACCTGCATCACTGAAGGAGGGCTCTTCGTCATCTCCCTTTCCTTTATCTGTGTGGGCACTCCAGTAAACTCCACATACTGCCTGTTCATCTGTTGATCCTAAGGCTAGCTTCTGGAAAACCTGCACTAACACACTATTGGATGAAAAACAGAGGACAGCTGCCTGAGCTGTCCTGGGAACAAGCGGCTGCAAGACTCCCTGGCTGCAGAACCTAAGCCTTTGTCCATGAGTGGACACTGATCTTCACCCCATGTTCAACAGGGGCCATTTCATAGTTCTTGCACATACCTCTAATGTCCTGGCTTCACCTGGCTAAACTTCCTCTGGTCCACTGCAGTTATTGACCAAGCAGGGTACTCCATCCAAACCTTAGGATCGCCCACTCCATCTCTTGAATTCCAACCTCTCGACACACCGGCTTCTTTCACTTGCTTCCAAAGCTATGTCCTCATTCCGTGCATATTCTGGTCCCTCTCAAAGGTGTGTTCTTCCTCCAGCTCCTCCCAACCCACACAGATTAACCCTATGTCCTGACTGGATGACACACATGCATCCAATAAATATAAGACATGTATGATATGCCTGTTTTTTCCCTCCCCCCAAGTACCGGGGACGCAGAAACAAAGGGGGAAAAAAAAATCCTGTCTCATTGAGCCCAGTGGGGATGAGGGACAATTTCTAACCATAATATACAGTCTACTATTATGAAGAGGAGAATGAAGGAGTGGGATCAGGACTGCAGTTTTAAACAGGGCAGTCAGGGAAGGCTTGCCTGGGTAACATTTGACAAAGATGACAGGGTGAGCCAAACACATCATATGGTTGAGTGAGGGTATCTGAAAAATGCCTGGCTTTTCTGATAAGCGAGATGCCCAGTGTGGCTAGAGCTAAGGAAGCAAGATGGGGAAAAGTAGATGGATTCAGAGGCTTTCCAGGGGCTATGGGCTGGGGCATTGCATGCCAGTAAGAACTTCAAAGTTGCCGGGCGGTGGTGGCGCACGCCTTTAATCCCAGCACTCGGGAGGCAGAGGCAGGCGGATCTCTGTGAGTTCAAGGCCAGCCTGGTCTCCAAAGTGAGTTCCAGGAAAGGCGCAAAGCTACACAGAGAAACCCTGTCTCGAAAAACCGAAAAAAAAAAAAAAAAAAGAAAAAAAAAAGAAAAAAAAAAAGAACTTCAAAGTTTTGTGCAGAGTGAAGAGGGGCAGAGAGGGTTTGACACGATTTCTGTTTAAAAAGACCACTCTATTGTCTCAAAAATGCACTAGGGCCTGCGAGATGGCTCACTTGCAGCTCCAGCCTGGCTACCTGAGTTCAATCCCTGGAACTGAACTTTACAATATTTACAAAACCCATGTAGGAGAAAACCAACTCAAGCTTGTCCTCTGACGCTCATGTGTGTGGCATGCCATGTGCATCCATCCATCACAGAAAGTAACTTTCAAGAGTGGACCGTGATAAAGTCATGATACAGGAGATTCAACAACAATCCAGACAAAAGGGGACAGTGACAGGGAGAAGCCAGTCTCCCCTCACTCCAGGCTGTCTGGGCTGCCTGGGCATGAGCTCTGTGGACCAGCACATCTCCAATTGTTGTCATGAGTGTAGGAAACCAGTGTGTGACATCCAGGTAATCAGTGGGTAACACCTTGTATTAAGACATCATATAGGCCCCACGCCATAAATACTTTATTTAATACTTCATAGAGGTGTACTAAGCAAGGTATAGGACAATCCTGGTCTCACGGGATCCACCCTGGGCTGTTTCCATGGCAGTCACCAACAGGTAGGTGCCTGGAATCCCAACCCACTACCTACTGAGATTGACTGTAGCGTCACAGGCTACAGAACTAGCCTTAAAGGCTCTCCCTTTCCTCCTCCACCCCTCCCCTGCCAGGGAAGACAAACTAATGACCCACCATTCTTGGAATATCTCACACATCTGATACCCACTGCATGAAATTTCCTCTCCACGTGTGCTGCCAACCGCACAACTCTTCAAGGCCCAGCTCAATGTCATCTATTCTGTAAAGCTCCCCTGATTTCCTCAGGATGAGTCCCTCCAGGTTTCCACAGCGCTGGGTTCCTATTTCTCTTTAGAAACTTTTGTTCAGTGTCACAGGTGTTTACACGAAAGCCCTTCAGAGTCAGTTCCCACCCATTCATTTATCGAAGAATTACTGACTGCCCCTGTATGTGTCAGGCATTGTGCTGGAGGATGCTAGGGACACACCAGGAAACGATAAAACCTCGCCTTCTGCAGCTTACATCACAGTGGACTGATGGAAAGAGGTCATACATGCCTCAGGGTTTTGCTTTGAATCAAGCTCTGCACCTTACATCCGTTTTCTTATTTCTTCTTGTGTGTTGCTGGGGATAGAACCCAGGGCCTTGCGCATGCTAGGCATTACTCTATCACCGAACTACACTGTCAACTCCACATTTCATCTTCACAGTATTGAGCCAGCACATTATCATCACGGTTTCCACTTTACAAAGGAAGAAACTGACCCCCTACGGTGTGAATCCCAACAAAGCCGGGAACTTGCCTGCCAGGGTCACCGTGGCCCCCAGTGCCGGCTCATGACAGCGTTCACTCAGTAAACATCTGGGGAAGTATGGCAAGCCCTGCCCGGTGAGGCAGAGCGAAGTGTCGAGCCCCACCCTGGCCTCATCTTCTCTATCCTCCACCTGCAGCTTCCTGTTGTATCCCCAAGGGCTCAGCAGTGGCTGTCAAGTCTGGGGAACGACATGATGGGTGGCCTTGGGGACAGGCTACAAAGCCTAGCATCCTCCCCACCTGGAGCCATCTCCCTGTGGAGCATTCCCTCTCTCCCAAAACAGCCGGAGGTCGGAAACGATCTCTTCTGAGCCCCAGAGACCTCCGAGCCACGGACAGCGTTCCAAGGCCCCTACTTCCGGTCGTCGCCCCCTCCCCAAGTGTCCCCATTTCCTGGGGTCTCCCGCCCCTCCGGCTCACTTCCGGCAGTCTCGCCCGCTTGGGTCCCTATCCCTGGCCCCTAGGCGCACGCACGGGCTCGCGGGCACTCACCAGCCCGGCGGCAGGCGGAGCGCGGGTCACGGCGGCAGGAGCCTCGGCTGGCAGCGCGCGCAGTACAGACCCGCACTCCCCAGCCGGCCCGCCCGGCCCTCGCGCCGGAAGTGACGTTCGGCGCGCGCGAAGGCGGTGCCCACCCGGGATTGCGCATGAGTGAGCGTTGCCGCCTTGGCTGGCGTCTGTCCCCACCTGCTGGCCCCGGCTGTGTGTCCCAGTGTGATGATGGGGAAGCAGACCTGAAGGAGGAAAGCAGCTGCTTTCCGAGGACGCACCGCCGCATGCCTAGTGTTCTACATCACTTTCTCTTTAAAATCCCCTAATTCAGGACAGGGAAGTGGCAGTCCGTGCTGTAGGTGCTGTAACCGGATTCAGACCCAGACCTCAGGATTAGCATTCCAGAACTCCTTGGTCCTCAGCTGACATCTAGACTGGCCGCCCAATGTCAGTATGCCATCAGCTGGGCCATTTTGACCTCCTGGCCTCGGTTCTTCATGAATAACATGATTCTTGCCTTGGACCCTGACTCAGTAACTACCTGTTTCCTGCTTTTGGGCTCACGACGAGGTTGTCTCCAGACAGCAATAGCTTGAGAAGGGGTTTCCTAGCTCCATGCCAGGCCCATTAACTATCCTCACTACATACATATACTTATTTTGTGCAACTGTAATTTGGGAGCAAATCTCCGAGGTTCCTTTTTCGGGTACAATAAAGGACAATAAACCATTACTAGAAAGAAATTCTGATGGGCCAAGAGAAGGTCAGATCCAAAGGATGACCTTAAATCCCCTTCTCCTTTCCCTATTTATGGATAAGAAGAGTCTTAGGGCTGTGGGAAATGTCCAGAAGGGATGTAAGGACATATGGATTTTGCCAGATGCCAGACTGCATGTGTGGGAGAAGTGTGAATTGGCCTGGGAATCTTGAGTGTGTTTATCTGTTTGTTTGTTTGTTTGTTTTTAATATAGGGTGCCATCATGTAGACCAGGCTGGCCCCCAACTCATGAGTCTTGTGCCTTTGTCTCCTGAGTGCTGGGATTGTAAATGTGAACCAGTCACCCCAGGTTACAAGTCATGAGACTTTGTGATCCTAGGTTCTCTCCAATTCCCAACTTCTAGGTTGCCAAATAAAGTATAGAACACTTGGTTAAATTTGAATTTCAGATAAACAAGTCTATTTTTAAGACAAAGTGCCTTATGTAACGTTTGGAACACACGCATACTTTAGAAACTGTTGTTTCTCAGAAGAAACTCAACTTTAAGTAGGTGTCCTGTTGGTCGCCTTACCCCAAATCTGAGTATTAGTTTTACGTTCCTCCTATAACAAATCACAACATAGTGACTTGAAACAACACCACTCTATTTTCTCGGCTTGCTAAAGATACCAGGGAGTTGGCAATGCTGTCTTCTCTGTGGGTACTTCTTGTCCTTTTCGGCTTGCAGAGGCCTGTGGTACTACTCTGTTCATGGCCATCCCAACGCCACTCTGCCATCTTGCTTCTGTTCTCACAGCTACGACAGACTGACTCCCGGCTCCTTCCTGTGTGCTCGTGTGCATGTGCGTGTACGTGTGCACGTGTGTGTGTGTGTGTGTGTGTGTGTGAGAGAGAGAGAGAGAGAGAGAGAGAGAGAGAGAGAGAGAGAGAGAGAGACTTGAACTCAGAGCATTGTTTATGCTAGCCAAGAGCTCTACTACTGAACTGCATCAGTCTTTACAAATCAGTAGTAGTGCCGTTGGTTTGGTTTGTTTGTTGGGGGTAGTGTCGCATAGCCCAGCCTGCCCTGGCACTTGCTGTAGTCTAGGCTGACCTCAAGCTCATATCCTCCTGTGTCAGCTTTGCACAGGGATTCCAAGTGTGTGTGCTCGTGTCCCATATCAGTCATATTCAAATATTTGAGAAATCTGGGCATCATGGTGCTTGTGCCTTTAATCCCAGCACTCGGGAGGCAGAGGCAGGAGGATCTCTGTTAGTTCAAGGCCAGTCTGGTCTACATAATGAGTTCCAGGACAGCCAGGGCCACGAAATAAAACCCTGTCTCAATTTTTTGTTTTATTTTTGAGACAGTTACTCAGGTTGGGCTTGAACTTCCAATGCTCCTGCATCAACCTCTCAAGTAGTTGAGATTATTTCACCATCACACCAGTCCTCCTGCCTCCCACTGAGAACTTTTGCCATTACATTGGGCCCATTTGTTAACTCAGAACAATCTTCCTATCTCAAGAACCTTAATCACTTCTACAACATCTCTTTTACTGCATAAAATAATCACAAATTCCAGAGACTGAGATGAGGACATTTCAGGGGGCAGGACAGGATTCAACCACCAAAATCTGGCAATCTTTAAAAAAAAATATTTATATTGTGTGTGTGTGTGTGTGTGTGTGTGTGTGTGTGTGTGCTCCATCTGCACATACACTTTTATGCCAGAAGAGGGCATCAGATCCCACTATAGATGGTTTTGAGCCACCATGTGGTTTTTGGGAATTGAACTCAGGACCTCTGGAAGAGCAGCCAGTGCTCTTAACCGCTGAGCCATCTATGGTAATTTTTTTTTTTTTTTTGGTTTGGTTTTTTAAGACAAGGTTTCTCTGTGTAACTTTGGAGCCTGGAACTCACTCTGTAGACAAGGCTGGCCTCAAACTCACAGAGATCCGCCTGCCTCTGCCTCTTTTTCTCTCGCTTTTTTTAATTAAAAAATTTTCATTCATTTTACATACCAACCATGGTTTTCCCCTCCTCTCATTCCTTCCCCCCCCACCTCCCTTTTACCCACCCCTCCACTCCTCCTCTGGCTCTATTCAGAAAGGTGCAGGCCTCCCAAGGGAGTCAACAAAGCATGGCACATCTGGTTGAGGCTGGGCCAAGCTCCTCCCCCTGAAAATCTAGTAATCTTATATGACCTTGACCAAGTCATTCAAACTCCCCAAGTGTCTAGAGCCTTGTGATGCTGAGTGTTAATTGTCAACTTGACAGACTCTAGAACCGCCGGCATGTCTGTACAGTGTTACCTTAATTGTGTTCATTGAAGTGGGAAGACTTTACCTGGGACCATTCCCTGGCTTAAAAAGGAAGAGTTCATTGTGGGAGTGTTTTATCGCAACAGCAGAAAAGTAACCTAGTCATCTTGATGGGGGGGGGCAAAACAAAACAAAACAAAACAAAAAACAAAAACAATTAAATGGCTCATAAGACAAAAATAGTAAACTTTCCCCTAGGTGTTGAGATTAAACTCCTCTCTTTAACCCAGATCCAGGCCTGCTGCTGGCCCGGGAGCACAGACTGCAGTTCTAGATGCTGACAGCAGGGGGAGATGAGCTTGGTGAGTACAGGGAGCTTTCCTTACTCCCAGTGTGAATGGTTAGAGACTGGAGGAAGGTTCTCAGAGAAACAAGACAGGAGAAAAGAGTTTCTTCGCGTGGAGCAGCTGTATACAATGAGGCACTGGGCTCCTATCATCTGATGTATGCCTTACAATAATCCTGTGGACAGCAACAGAGGGTAAGGTCTCCTATGGAACTGGACATTCCAGTTCAGAAAGCGATCTAAGATGGAAGAGTTGGATTTGAACTCAAGTCTGGGACAGCGCAATCCCAAATTTCACTTTGTCCTAGAGACCATTCATAGCTTGTCTCCTTGGCTTTAGAGGTTGGGGAGCAGGCTCAGATCAAGAGAGGACAAGACACTGTCCATGATTACAGAAAAATTAAGAGGATGAGCAGAGACTTGAACTTCTGTATTCTTTTCTATCTTGGACACTCAGAAGTAACAGACCTGGAATATCCCATTGAAAAGACCCATTTCCCTGTGTGTAAAGGAGGGCCGTGAGCCTTGTGTACCCCCCACCCCCACCCCGGGAACCTCCAAGGAATGAAATGTAAAGAGATCTGACACACTGTAACTCAGAATGTCTGTTAGCTGTGACCACCCCACTCCAGAGCAGAAAGGTCACCAAAGGGCAGCTTACCCTGCATCTTGACTTGAAAGGCTGCAAACAGCCTACCTGCTCTCTGAGCTTCATCCCACCTCCAAAGAAATAAATCCTGGCACTGCTAGTGTGCCACGGTGGCTCGCAATGCCCGGGCTGTTTTCAGCTGCCTATACTTACACTGGAATTTTTGTCATGATTCAAGAGACTATTTTAAAAAGAAATGTATAAGAATATAAATGCAGCTCACAGATACTCCTACTCCTGTTTTTGAGGCAGGATTTTGCTCTGTAACCCTGGCTGGCTTGGAACTCACTATGTAGGACAAAGTGGCTTCAAACTTTCAGGGGTCCACCTGCCTCTGCCTCCCACATTCTGGGATTACAGAAGAAGGTGTGGTAGCTACAAATTAAACTCTTTGAAAATCACATCTGTTTGTTTTGTGTATGCGTTAGCACACACATAGCCCCATGCCTATGTGCAGGTCAGAGGACAACTGGCAGGAGTCAGTTCTCTCCTGTCACTCTGTGGGTCCTAGGGTCAAACACAGGTCAACAGTTATGAGTGCCATGCCTGTCTTGAAATAAGTCATGTTAAAAGCGATTTATTTTTTATTTTCTGTTTGTGGGCGCTTTGCCTGTATGTATGTCTGTGCACCACCTTCAGAGGCCAGAAGAGGGCACTGTGTTTCCTGGAGCTGGAGTTACAGAGGATTGACAGCTGCCCTGTGGGTGCTGGGAGAACTCTGGTCCTCTGGAAGAGCACTGGAAGAGCAGAAAATGCTCTTAACTGCTGAGCCATCTCTCCAGACCCTTGAAATAACTCTTTTGTTGTTTGTTTGTTTGTTTTATTTTGTTGTTGTGTTTGAGACAGGGTTTTTCTGTGTAATGGAGTCTTTGTAGACCAGGCTGGCCTTGAACTCACAGAGATCTGCCTGCCTCTGCCTTCCAAGTGCTGGAATTAAAGGCATATGCCACCATACTTGGCAAAGGTATAAATTTAATTTGACTTTCTGCATCTGTTTTGTTTTTATAAATACAAGGTTTGGTTGTTTGCCCTTAACTGCTGAGCCATCTCTCCAGCCCCCTAAAATCAAGGTTTTAAAAAGTGAAAATCAGGGCGGGGTGGTGGTGGCGCACGCCTTTAATCTCAGCACTCGGGAGGCAAAGCCAGGTGGATCTCTGTGAGTTCGAGGCCAGCCTAGGCTACCAAGTGAGTTCCAGGAAAAGGCGCAAAGCTACACAGAGAAACCTTGTCTTGAAAACCCCCCCCCAAAAAAAAGTGAAAATCAAGCTGCTCACCTCCCTAAGTATATATGTGCACATGTTCATGTGTGTGCTTGTACATACTCAGGTTGTGTGGTTTCTGGTGGCAGCAGACACATAATAGGCTCTCCCTAAACATGAGTCCCACGGGATTCATCAGAAACACTTAGCTGTGTGACTCCGGGAGCGTTATGAACATGGTTAGAAATTCCTAGTCCTTATCAGGGCTTACTGTCTGCCAGCCATGGATCCCAGCATCTAAGATAACGACTCCTCACAACTCTGTTAACGTTTTCATTTCCATTTTTACAAGGCTCAAAGAAATTACCCGTGGCCACACAGGAGCTGATAAAGCATTTTGTTTTTTTAATATTTGTTTTTAAATTTACATTTGTTTATTTAGTGTGTCTGTGTATGATGTGTGTATATAGGATGTGGGTGTTCGTGTGGCACATGGCACCCGTGTAGAGGTCAGAGGTCAACATTTTGGGGAATGATTTTTTTCTTCTACCGTGTGAGTCCTGAGGATCAAACTCAGGCCACCAGGCTTGGCTGCAAGCTCCTCTACCAGCCGTGCCACCAACTTTGAAACCGGCTCCCCTGTCCCAGCACCTGTTAACTGCCTAAGGGTCCTCGAGGAGAGGTGGGGACTTGTGGGTCATTCCTTTGCCCCTGACTTTGAACCCTGACCATCTCACCCACTGTAGCACATACCTCTTGCTGTGCATTAGTTTGATCGTTTGGGGGGAAGGGACAGGGCTGGAGAGTGAGCCTAGGGACTCCTGTGTATTGTGCCTATACTACTTTATGTTTGGCATCCAGTGCTGTTTACAATAATAACTACCCCCTACTGGGCACCTGTCCCCCATGGGTGTCAGGAAGTTCTTGGGGAGGGGGCAGGGCTGGAACTCAGAGAAGTAGAGGAACTTGCCCAAAGTTACAAAACAAGTCAATGGCAGTGGGGGGGTTGGGCGCTGGAGTTTCAGGATGGGGAGGGCTCATTCTAGTTCTTGGGATTCTAAAGAACACAACATCCCATGCTCTTCAACAATCTCACTGATGGATCTGACCCAGTCTGAGGTTAAGGATTGCCCAACTAGTGGTTTGGAGCCTGGCTTGGCTGGAAAAGTGTCCAGACCTGGGCTGGGTGTGTGTGTGTGGGTGGTGGTGGTGGGGGGTGGTCAGAGGCTTGGCAAGCACAAGAGAGATGTCTGACTTCAATCAGAGGGTCATGTGAAGCTTGTGACCCCCAGGCCTGGCATGCCTCAAGTGCCAGAGACTTCTGTTTCTCTGTGTGCCACTTTCTGCTCAAGAGCCCAGAATCAGGCCCTAGAAGGGAGCCATCCAGGTCTCTGAATAGGAGGAGAGTAGAGCCTAGGGCTTAGCTGTGTGGATTCCCAGAAGAGGTCAGAGCCCAGCTGCGTTTTTGTGGTCACACATTGATCTCCCTGAGTCAGCATGGCTGCTTGGAGGGACAGGATGTCCTGTCCGTTCCCAGGGGCTTTGGATCCCAGCCAGACCGAATATTTTCCAAAACATGACCTGAAATGTCGAGGGGGCAGGGATGGGGAGACCCCTACCCCTTGTTATGTCAACGCCAGCCTAAGAGGTCACCTCACCTTCCATTGTCCTAATACACAGCCTAGACCTAGTCTGACCACACACCTGGCACTGCACTTGGCTGTGTGTGTGTGTGTGTGTGTGTGTGTGTGTGTGTGTGTGTTCACTCTAACCCCACAGAGGTACTGTGGGGTAGCCTCTGCTTTTCAGAATTCCATGTGGCAGCTGAGCAAACAAACTAAGAGGCAAGTCTATAATCTCAGCATTCAGAAAGCTGAGGCCAGAGGATCCAAATTTGAGGCCAGCCTGGGCTATGTATGAATTCAAGGTCAGCCTGGGGTTACACAGAGTGACCCTGTTGAAATAAGGGAAGGGGGGGCGGGGGAGAAAACAGAGAGGTCAGGTGACTTGTAAATGGTCACACAGAAGGAATTGCAGGTCTGTGTTGGGAGTCCTAGTGTGTCATGTCTGATGATGCTGTGTAAATTCCCTGGGTCACTCCTGACATCCTCACAAGCCCAGTGGCTAAATATCAGTATCCCCTGAAGAAATGTGGAAAGCAAGGCTCAGAAAGGTGGAAGGGGTTTGTACAAAGTTAGAGAAAGCTCCCCTGGGGTAGCCAGCGGTCACTTTTCAAGGGCACAGTGCCAAACTTTCCACTGCTGAGATTTGGCCAGGAGCAACAGAAGTTCCTGCCCTTTCTCTGAGCCTGGTGTTTGTCCACAGGTCTCCCGGGATGGGAAGAGGGATCAGCAGCAGCGGCCATCTGCTGGGGAGGAGGGAGGTGCTATTTGGAAAGCCTAAGTATGGGAGTTTGATGCAGGGACAGCTAGGACTGAGAAGAAAGTGCTTGGACATGTGTCTGCATCTGCCAAGGTCAGCCCACAGTCGAGGAATCTCAGGAATGGAGTAACCCACCAGCCAGGGTTAGCAGAGACTGTCTACAAGAAGTACTCTGCTTGGCTCCCATGACCACTGTCTCCTGGAGGGAGAAAGTAGACGGCAAGGCACAGGGGTTGGATTCCTAACGGGAGCCTTTCCCCACTTCCCCACTTCAAGAGAAGTGTATCCTCTAAGATCAAAGGCAAGAAAGGCCTGTGCACATGGCCATCTTTGTGGTGCCCAGTTAAATCGAAGCCTTCAAAGCTTACTGAGTCCAGAGAGCTGCGAGACAGCCAGGCTGCTTACCCTCTTCACCCTACAGCACCCCTGGCCCAGAGGAAGGGGGTGACAGGCATCCATTCCTCCCCTGGCTCAGAGGAAGGGGGTGACAGGCATCCATTCCTCCCCTGGCTCAGAGGAATGGGTAACGGGCATCTATTCCACATCCTTCAGCAAGCCTGGCCAGGCGGTGGAGGAGGCTTACAGCTGAATCGGATTGGGAGCTTGTATTGGCAGTTTGACTGGGTGTTCTAACATGAGATTATCAGGTTCTCTACTGAGCAAAAGAGCAGTGGGGGTGAGTCTCCTCTCAGAGACTGCCTGGATGTTTCTCCACAGACCACATTTTTAAAGGGATCTTGGGAGTGGGCTGGGAAGACAGCTTCATTGACAGAGTCCTCACTGTGAGGACTTGAGTTTGGATTCCCAGCACTTACAAAAAAAACCCCAGACCAACCAACCAACCAACCAAACAAACAAAAGACAGGTGAGGGCTGGAGAGATAGCTTAGCAGTTGAGAACTCTTGCTCTTACGGAGGATCCGGGTTCCATTCCCAGCACACACATGGAGTTCCAAGGAATCTGATGTCCTCTTCTGGGACTTCACGGGCACAGCACACATGGTGCACAGATGTATATGCAAGCAAAACACCAATACAATAAACAAGCCAAAGCCAGGTGAGACGCTATGCATCTGTAATCCTGTACAGTGATAAGCAGGTCCCTAGGGCTTGGTGACCAGCCACTCTAGTTGAACAGCAAGCTCCAGGGTCAGTGAGCGACCATGTCTCAAAAGCTAAGGTGGAGAATGGTGGTGGACACTTTATGTTTTCCTCAATCTCCATACGTGGTATTCACACACACACACACACACACACACACACACACACACACACACGTATGTTTTCTAGAAATGGGGGTGAAGTGGGGGGGAGACTAAGAAGAACACGGATCTACTTTGACTGTGTCATAGGTGGGGTCTGTGCAGTGGGCTGCTCTCACTGAGTGGAAATTTTCCTTTCCCTCTTTCATCAGGGTCTCACTGTGTAACTCCAAGCTGGTCACCTTCAGGGCCTGTCACATGATACTTCCCCACTCACAAGACTTTCCCTTGTGTCCTCCTCCATTTTGTCCCTTAAGTGTACTACCTAGGAGCTCTACACGTGAACTCTAGGGACCTGGGTCAGGATCCTAGCACTAACCTTGGAGCTTCACGTTTGCATCTGATTAATAATTCCTCCTGATGGCCTCGAGGATCAAATGAGAGCACACTTACATCATACCATCAGCACATCATACCTGGCACCAAAAAGCTCTTAGTAAAGCGTAGCTGTTATCAGCTTTCCCCTGGCCAGTGCTTGCTGACTGTTCAGATTTCTCAGCCTTTGAATCAAGCACTTTCCAACCCAGCTCCATTAACTGATGTAAGAGATGCCCAAAGTTCACCGTACAGGGGAAAGGAGAAGACCATAAAATAATACACACTCCGCAGGTCATTCGAAACACCGAAGAAAAGCAGACATTCGCGTCTCCATGTGGGTGCCAAGAGCTGGCTGTGATTATTACCATTTGGTTTGGTTTTTGTTTGGAGACATGGTCTCACTATGTAACCCAGGCTGACCTTGAATTGTTAAGCCTCCTGCCTCAGCTCCCCAAATGCTGGGCTAATGGGTGTAAGCCACTGTGCTGATTTTTAAGGCAAAAGCAGTTTGAAGCCCAGGTAATGTCACGATGACACTGTGGTGGCAGTGCCTGAAAAGCCAGCATTGGCACCTGAATCCAGAGGAGGTAGAGTTGTTCCCAGCTGCGTTCCCTCTGGCACCCTTCGGGGAGGGTGGCATGGCAAGGCTGGGGCTGGACTTGGGACCCGCTGGGTTAGCGTAGGTTTGGGTACTTTTTTTTTTTTTTAATGTGGCCTTGAAACAGAAGAAAAACAAAGAATTGCCCTTTGGAATCAAGACTTCAAGCTTATAAACTGTTGTAGTCATTATGGAAATCAGTATGCAGGTTCCTCAAAATACTAAAAATAGCTCTACCATATGATCCAGCTACACCTCTCCTGGATATCCACCCCAAGGAAACTGTGTCAGCATTCCACAAAGTTATACAGGTTTACTGATGCCCGGTACATAATAGCCAAGATACGGATAACATCTTGGGCACTCAGCTGCAGATGAATGGATAAAGAAAAGATGGCGGGCTGGAGAGATGGCTCAGCAGTTAAGAGTACTGGTTGCTCTTCCAGAGGACCTGGGTTCAATTCCCAGCACCCACACAGCAGCTCACACCTGTCTGTAACTTCAGTTTCAGAGCTTGACACCTCACACAGACATACATGCAGGGAAAACACCAGTGAACATAGAATAAAAATGAATTTATATAAAAAAGGAAAAAGAAAATGTGGCATAAATATACCATGGAATAGTACTCGGCTATAGAGAACAGCGAAAAGATGCCCTTGAACCGCAGGTCCTCTCACCTCTTGAGTGCTGGAATTACAGGCATGTGCCATCCTTTTTGATGAGATACTGGATATCAAAACCAGTGCTCCCTGAGTGCTAGGTGAGCACTCTATGGGCTGAGCTCCAGCCCCAGCCCTGGCTTCCCACAGCACTTCGTAAACTCGGTATAGCGGTGCATGCTTGTGACCCCAGCATCCGGGAAGTTGGATAGGAGGACAAGAATGCCAAGGCTGTCCTCACCTACATGTCCAGTTCAAGGACAGCCTGGGCTATCTCAAACAAACAAACAAAAAACCCAAATGACAAAACAAAACATCCCCACCCAAAAAATGAAATTATGTTGTTTGTAGAAAAATGGATGTGCCGGGTGGTGGTGACACACGTCTTTAATCCCAGCACTCGGGAGGCAGAGGCAGGCGGATCTCTATGAGTTCGAGGCCAGCCTGGGCTACAGAGCGAGATCCAGGACAGACTCCAAAGCTACACAGAGAAACCCTGTCTCAAAAAACCAAAAAAAAAAAAAAAAAAGATGCAATTGGAGATTGTTATATTAAGTGAAATAAGCAAGACTTGGAAAGACAAATACCACATGCTTTTTAAAAAATGTGGAATATATACTTAAATATAATATACAATACATAATTGGCATACTAGCTATGTATGGGACATGAAAGAAGAAGGAGGAGTGGGAGGGGCCAGAGAGATGGCTGAGTGATTAAGAGCACTGGCTCCCGGCACCCACATGGTAACTCACTACCATCTGTAACTCCAGTTCTAGGGGTTCTGAGGCCCTCTTTTGGACCTTGTGGGCACCAGGCACACATGTGGTACACAGGCACACATACAGGCTAAATACCCACAGACATTTAAAAAAAACAATTAATTATTAATTGGAAAAGAAAAGAGAAAAAAATGTCACTTTTTAAATATATGGAGTCTAGACTTAACTACATGAATGTGTACGTGCATACACACATATGACATGAAAGTTAAGAGAATTATTGGGGTGAGGAGGAAGGAGACAGGCAGAAGTAGGCCCAAGAAGGGCAGTGGGGGCTTGAACAAAGCACAGTGATATATATGTATGAAAATATCATAATGAGATTCACTGATTTGTGCTAAATGACACATTTTTCAGAGAAAGCCTGAGCTTGGATGAAAGGGTAGCTTTTGCAGTCCCTGGGGTGAACACTTGGGGGCACTCCAGCCAATCTTCAATAGAGAGACCCCGACAGGTTTGATACTAAAAGAAACATGACCTGGAGCCATCAAAGCACGTGCCACTTGAGCCTGAGGAGTTAGGTTCAGTCCCTGGAGCCCACAAGGTGCAAGGGTAGAATTAACTACTGAAGGCTGGCTGTCCTTTGACCCCCATTCCCAAGTTGTGGCAAGTGTGCCACCCCAAATAAATAAATGAAAGAAAAAAATCCCTAAACTAAAAGTAATGTCACCATTAATATGATTTTTATGTACTGAGTTCTTCCTGTGATATCCTAAACTCTTTTCAGAGAGTCATAGGTCATGGATTTTTGTTTTGCTGTTGTTTGTTTGTTTTTTTGTTGTTTGTTTGCTTGTTTTGAAACAGGGTCTCACTGTGTAACTCGATTGTCCTGGAATTCCCTATGTAAACCAAACTGGCCTCAAACTCACAGGAAGACACCTGCCTGCCTTTGCCTTCCGAGTGCTGGGATTAAAGGCATGCACTACCATATTTGGCCTTTTTCTCATTTTAACTTTGTAAACAACCCATCCATTAGGCACTATTTAAAAAAGTATGTGTGCGTGTGCCAGTGCTTGTGGGGGTCAGAAGAGAGCGTTTGGATCCCTTGGGGCTGGAGTTACAGCTGACTGTGAATACTAAAAACCAAATTCTGACCATCTGGAAGAACAGCAAGAGCTCTTAACCAGTGAGCCATTTCTCAGGCCACCCTCTCCCCCCATAGCTAGACATGGTTACTGAGGATTTTATAAATAGAGTATATTACTTTTCCAGATTTTGTTTTGTTTTGAGACAGAGTTTCTCTGTGTAGTTTTGGTGCCTGTCTTGGATCTCGCTCTGTAGACCAGGCTGGCCTTGAACTCACAGAGATCCGCCTGGCTCTGCTCCCCCCCCCCCCCCCCCAGTGCTGGGATTAAAGGCATGCGCCACCGCTACCAGGCCACTTTTCTGGATTTTCAAACTGTTCCTATAGCATAATTCTCACATATGATGCTGCTTAACACTATTAAGAGTACAGCTTCGTGAAACCAGTGCACAAGCTGGCTGGGGAGGGGTTGGGGATTCGATGCTGGGACCCGTGGGACCGGCTGGAAACTGCTTGGCGTGGCTGGTTCTCTCAGGATGACTTGTCTCTGGAGAGCAAAATGTCGTCATTCTGGACTTTGTCCTCTGTGTTTCTCCATATTGTTTGAACTCTTACAATAAACACGGTCCGTTTTAATAAAAACAATGTGGGGTCTCTGAGGGGAGGGGTCTGTGGCATCAAAGAATGAACTGGGAGTTCTGAAGAGCAGGCTGGAATTCTCAGAGGGCCTAAGGGACAAGCTCCTGACAGGCTTGTTTAGGAGGAGACCCCATTTCTGGGGAGCTAGGGTCCAGCCCTGGTTCCCTCTCTAGATCCCTCTGATGTGACATGAATCACGGTGTCCCAATCACAGAGTGGCCCTCGGTAAGCCTCTGCCTGATGCTAGGTTTGCTCTGCCTCCCTCACTGCCGCTGCCAGCTCACTGCCCTCCCCCAGGCCTGGGAAGAAACGACCTGGTCAGGTCTCTAATGTTGTAGTGGTTGCAGGCGTTTCTTCAGCAAGGGAAACACTGAGCACGCCAGACCCAACCAGATGACTACTAACACATGGTGGCCTGTGGCGAGTGGTCCCAGAAATTACCCATCCCCCTGCCCAATAGGTAATGAAGATATCAGGCCTCTCCCCAGGCAGGGGATGCTGGGAGTTTTCTGCTCATGACTCCACTTGCGGCTTCGGTTCCTATCGGGGCTGGGCCCGCAGGCCATAAATCCTGGTGCTCATTAGTCAATATCTCACAGCTCAGCCGTTCGCCGGGAGCCCTGTCATCATTGTTATCTCAAATAGCCGTCTTTTCAGCCGGGTGTTTTGAGCATCTTTTGCTTTGGAGTTGGGGAACCCCAACCGCGGGGGGTAAGGGAGACAAGAGGGTTCAGGGAATTTTTTGACTTGGTCCAAACCTTCTGGGAAAGGCCAAGGTTTGAACTCCTAGTCCTCTCCGGGTTCCAGGCTGGGACCTGGTGTGGGACTCAAAGCTGTGGGAGAGGCGGGAAGGGAGTGGTCACCCGGAGCCAGGGCAAAAGGAAAGGAGTCCTTCTTTTTGGGCGGGCTTGGGCAAGAGGGCTTCCTCTTCCTCACCAGTCAAGGAGGAGGCGTGGCAGTCCTTGGCGAACGAGGACGTGCAGGTCCCCCAACCTATGAGTCTGTTTGCGTTAGGATTTGGGAACTTGGATTTGACCCCAAGAACAAAGTGGGTGACTTCCTTGACTTCTCCAGCCTCAGGCCCCTCATCTTAAAGAGCCCACTCTTGTCTGCCTCATGCCCTGGCCCTCTCAGCTCTATTCCCATCCGTCCTCTTGAGTTCCTCACACCACTACCCTCCCCATACTAAGCCCACCTCCTAAGGGTTCCTTCTACCCGCTCCAACTGGCCCAGGCAGGCAACCATGTCTTCAGCATACAGACCATCGGAGTACTCTTTTTTCTTTTTTTTTTTTTCTTTTTTCGAGACAGGGTTTCTCTGTGTAGCTTTGGAACCTGTCCTGAAACTCACTCTGTAGCCCAGGCTGGCCTCGAACTCACTGAGATCCTCCTGCCTCTGCCTCCTGAGTACAGAGTACTCTTAAGATGCAAACCGTGAAGGAAGGCCTCACCAAGGAGATCCTTTTGGTACAATTAATAATTTATTAAGATTTGACTATACACACAGTATACAGTTCAAGCAGTGCCTCTCCCAGCCCCCCCCCCCCCAAAGCTGTGTCGTCTCCCTCTTCATCTGCCCATATGCCGCCAGTTTCATGGGGTTTAGTGGCCTCAGAACCTCACAGGGCAGCCATGTTTGCTTGTTTGTTTTTTAATTTTGTGTGTCTGGGTGTTTCTACCTCCATGTACGTATGTGTTGCACGTGCTCGATTAGGTTGGAAGAAGTTGGGGGTCCCCTGGTGCTGGAGTTACAGAAGGTTGTGGGTGCTGGGAATGGAATCCAGGTCCTCTGGAAGAGCAGCCAGTGCTCTTCACCTCTCAGTCATCTCTCTGGTCCAAGCAGTGAGTTTGCAGCTGTGGCAGAAGAACCATCCAGGCAGAGAGAGCAAGAGCTCAAAGGTCCTGAGGCTGTGGGCCAGTGTTGCTGGGGAGGGAGAGGGGGTCAGGTGGGAGATGGCAGAGGGGAGCCTTTTGTTTTTGTTCTGGTTTGATACAGGGTCTCACTACGTAATGCTGCCTGGCCTGGGACTCACTGTGTAGACCAGGCTGGATTCAAATTTGCAAAGATTCTGCTGTGTCTGCCTCTTGAGAGCCGATTCCAAGTGTGCACCACCACACAGGGCTCGAAACCTGGGTGCTGCTCTGTGTGGCCTGATGAGGTGAAGAGGGGCTAAGAGTAGTTTGTGCTTTATGTAAACACTGCAGAATGTGGATGCTGGGTTCATCTGGGGTAGGGAGGCCAGGAAGGAGGCCAGTGTGGGTTTCTGGTAGGGAGGACCAGGGCCAGGAGAGGGAAGGGGGTGAGAAGAGGTGGCCTGTGGATGTTTGGGTTGGTGGAGCTGTGATCAGAGAGGCCCTCTCAAGCCACGTGCCCTGCTGACAACTCGCCTCTGCCCGCAGTATTGTCTGAGTGATTACTGGACTAAAGTGCGTCACTGTGGCTTGACAGAGCAGGCCCCCAGGATCTGTCTGCTAATGATCTGAATAGAGGGTCCCTACTTATCCTTAAAGTAGTGGCCACAGTGGCCTGCTACCTGCTGGGAGACTCCTGCTTCCTACAGACATCTCCTGCACCCATCAGCACCTAGAAATCACCCTAAGGCAGCCTGCCTCACTCTGTCTCTTTCTGATGAGCAAAATCTAGAGCCTTCAGAATCTCACAGTTTCTTTGCCATAAAACCCTTTACCCATGAAAGCCTGACATATAAAATGTATAGAAAATTCTAAGTTCAGGGCAGGGATGGGGCTCTGTTGATAGAGTGCTTGTCTATCACACACAAGGCCCTGGGTGTGATCCTCGGCACCACACAAATGTTGTCCTTAGCCTCCACCCGTTAGATACCCGGCACACCCCTCTGTCAGCTTGGCGACAGAAAAATGGCTCCAGGGCTGGGGAATGCAGCTCAGAGGTACCCAGGGTGCAGGAGCCCTGGGTTCCACCGCCAACACTGCACGGGATGGAAAGGCAAAGGGCAGCTCTGGGGAATGGTGAGGGACCCAAGGGCTAGCAATAGACGCCAGTATCTCAAGGCCACAAAAAACAAAACAAAACAAAACAAAACAAACAAACAAAATAGCACACAAAGCAAAGCGGCGTCGGTACTGGCTCAGACCAGCTGGAGGTGCAGAAGTTACAGCAAAACAGAGGCAGAAGCCACGGAGGAATGATGTCGCCTCAGCCAAAAGTAAATGTAGACATCCGCTATCTCCCTCTGACTGCTTCTGATCTCTGTGGAATCTTTGTGTGGCCAAATTCTACCAGAAGTCAGAAGGCATGACAGACAGCTTCTGGGGAGGGAGGGAGGGACTGGAGGAGAGCTATGGCACGCAGGTGTGAGTCATCAATGGGAGCTGTCCCAGGAAGGACGGCAGCAGCCGCAAGAGATGGGCATTTGAACACGTCCTGAAGGCTGTGAAGCACTGTGGTGTGAATACTGTCTCCCAAATCTGTGTGTTTGAAGTGTGGTCTCTCTTTTTTTTGTTTGTTTGTTTGTTTTTTGAGACAGGGTTTCTCTGTGTAGCTTTGGAGCCTGTCCTGGAACTCACTGTGTAGCCCAGGCTGGCCTCGAACTCACAGAGATCCGTGTGGTCCCTAATCCAGCAGAGGTGACAGGTGGAAATTTTGGGGAAATCAATTGGAGATGATCTTCTTGTGGATTTATGGGTAATAAGTCATTGCAGAAGTGGTCTAGCACCATGAATCTGTCTCACCACACGGTGCCCTCCACCATATTATAATACAGATCGATGGCCCCACCATATTATAATACAGATCGATGGCCCTCAACACATACCAGTACCATGTTCCTAGGCTTCCCAGCCCCCAGAACCATGAGCTAAGCATAGCTCTTTATAGATTGTCATATGTCCTTATTTTGTCACAGCAACAGAAAATGGATCAAGACACCGGGAAATAGGTATTTCATCACAGGAAAGAGGAGGCAGCGTGCTCGGCGTTACAAAAGCGCCCGCTAACTGAATTGTTTATTTAATCAGGATTGTTTGTTCCATTGATTGACTCTGCAGTGTGTACTCCGTGAACAGCAAACACCCAAATGGGCAAAAGGTCATCAGATGGAAAGCAGTCTCCCTCTCACCCCTGACCCTCCGCTATCCGCGCCTTCCCGACGGCCCTTCTCTCTAGTCTGCTCGTGTTCTTCTCCCACCCTGACTGCAGCCCCTGTGCGGCTGCACACCCTGTGTGTATACGTGTTCCTGTCAAGATCCCCGTCCTTTCGCTACCACAGGAGAAGCGGAGGTTCTCTCTCTCCTGAACCCCCGGCTGCCAGCACTGTACCACACAGAAGGAGTCGAGGGGCTGACGAGATGTTTCAGCAGTTAACACTGGCTGCTCTTCTAGAGGTCCTGGTGCCCGCATGGCAGCTCACAGCCATCTGTAGCTACAGGGAATCCAGCGCCCTCTTCAGGTTCCTGTGGGTACCACACACATTTGATGGAGGTACCTGCAGGCAAAACACCCACAACACATCTTTAAAAAAAAGTTGGTGAGGGAAGATTTTTGTGGATAAATGAGAGTCATAAGATGTTAGAAGGATAAACGTACAAGACTGTACAAATCGGACTCGGTGAGCAGAACCTGGGGGGATGACAGACGGACGGGGACTGGACGGACAGGGACACTCTTACCCAGACTTCTTGTCTAAGGACCATTAGTGACTTCAAAAAGTCTTCACTGTGCCATTCAGATGATTTCATTTGGGCTGGTGAGATGGCTCAGAGGGTATGCTTGTCATGTAAGCCTGTTGACCTGAGTTCGATCCTCAGGACCCACATGGTGGGGGAGAAAGATGAACTTGCAAATTGTTCTCCAACATATGTATGTGTGCTATAGCACGACACACCCACACACGTGCACACCCTCCCTGTACATATACATAAATCAATTTTAAAACCTAAAAATAGATGTAATTTTATTTTTTAAAAATTTTCGAGACAGGGTTTCCTGTAGTTTTGGTGCCTGTCCTGGATCTCACTCTGTAGACCAGGCTGGCCTCGAACTCACAGATCCGCCTGCCTCTGCCTCCCGAGTGCTGGGATTAAAGGCTTGTGCCAACACTGCCCTGCTTGAATTTATTTTTTATCAACACTAGGAAGGGATTGATTCCAGGATACTGTGCATGCTAGGCAGGCACTCTACCACTGAGCTAGGTTCCACCTTCTCCACCATTCACATAGATATTTATCCTTCAAATATTTGTTTTTTTACCACGTGTTTTATATTTATTGAGCACCTAATGTATTTATTAACCAATAGTAATTAAGCATGTATTTTTGGTCAACATTAATATAAATGTCATGCTATGCAACTGAGGCTTCAAGATTAATTACCATGGTTTAAAGTGACAAGCATTTATTAGCTCATGGTTTGGGGATGCTGGACTTCGGGAATGGCTTAGGTAAGTGGGTTCTGTATTAGGGTCTTCCACGACGACGTAGGGGGAGAGTGTCACTGGGCCCATGGTCGCCAGCAGGCTTGATGGGCTGGACCATTCATTCTAATGCAGCTCATTTCCCTGTCTGCCCATGGGCAGCAAGCCTCAGTGTGCCTCCATGGATCCCTAAGAGTCTTCATCATGGCTTCCAGACAGCCCAGAGCAGGGGATTCAAGACAGTAAGATGGAAAACACAGTGCCTCAGAAGGCGCATTCTTCTGCTTCCACAGTCTGCAGCGCTCATTGGGGAAGCCAAATCTGTCTGGAATGACAACACAATGGTATGGGTACCGGAAAAAGAGGCTCCTCAGGGTACATCTTGGAGACTAGCTAACACAGTAACATTGAACAAGACCAGTCAAGTTCCCGCTCTTGTGGGGTTAGCACCCTAGGAGGGAAGGGGAGAGGACGGCAATAAACCAATAAGCAAATACATGGATGCTTTTGGAAGGTTTAAGGGCAATGAAGCAAATCAAACAAGATGACAAGTTAGAACAGGGCTGCCATGCTAAGATCTCAAGCCAAGTCCAGCCTGCTGCCCGCTCTGCAGATGAAGTTTGCCTGGCACTCGGCCATGCCCATTCCCTTTAGATAGCTCAGGGTCCTCACATGCATTAAGGGCAGCCTTAAATCATTTCAACAGAGATTGTTGAGCTGGCAGAAGCTCCTTTATACAGCTATATTTACAGAAGGTGTCTCCAGGAGACCACACTGGAGCGGAGACCCAAATGGGTAGGAGGAAGTGGTTGTGTTAAGGGCAGGGAAAAGGATTTTCCAGACAAAAGAGACCTCAGGAAAGAGCAGTGAAATGGGAACTCTTGGGCATGTAGACACACAGGAAGTAGTCCAGAGGGCTGGGATGGAGACCACAGAGGGATGACTAAGCGTGAGGAAGGAATATAGGGGAAAGATCAGGATCTGCTTGTTGGCGGAGAGGGTTCATGGCCCTAGGAGACTGAGGGGCCTTTTTTTTTTTTTTGTCTTTTTTGAGACAGGGAGGGTTTTTCTGTGTAGTCCTGGCTATCCTAGAACTCACTCTGTAGACCAGGCTGGCCTTGAACTCACAAACAGACACCTGACTCTCTGAGGGGTGTTTTTTTTTTAAAAAAAAACTACATCTGCCGGGTGGTGGTGGCGCACGCCTTTAATCCCAGCACTCGGGAGGCAGAGCCAGGCGGATCTCTGTGAGTTCAAGGCCAGCCTGGGCTACCAAGTGAGTCCCAAGAAAGGTGCAAAGCTACACAGAGAAACCCTGTCTCGAAAAACCAAAAAAAAAAAAAAACCCTACATCTACTTATTTATTTCTGTGAGGACAGGGAGGACACCACAGCACACTTGTGGAGCTCAGAGGACTGCTTCTAGAGGTAGCGTATTTTCTTTCCATCCTGTCTGTCTAGGGAATCGAACTCAGGATGCCAGGTTCAATGTCAAGCCCCATCCATCCAGCTACTCATTGAGCCAGCCCCAGCCCCTAAGAGGTACTTTTGTTTTGTTTGTTTTTTTTTTTTTTTTTTTTTTTCAAGACAGGGTTTCTCTGTGTAGCTTTGTGCCTTTCCTGGAATTCACTCTGTGGACCAGGCTGGCCTCGAACTCACAGAAATCCACCTGGCTCTGCCTCCCAAGTGCTGGGATTAAAGGCGAGAGGTACTTTTGTTAGTTTGTTTCTTTGTCTCGAGACTTGGGTCTCCAACTCAGGATCTTCTTGCCTCAGGCTTTCGAGCTGTGACATTATAGGAATAAACATCTCTGCCCAGCTGCGCTTGAGTTTTGTTTCAAGCCTGTTAGGAGGCCCTGGAGGGGTCTCAGTGGGTAGAAATGGGCTATGGCGGGACTGATAACTGTGCCTGCTCTGGTTTAGCCCCTCTCAACTGCCCCCTAAGTGCAGATTTCCCAGAACCGTGTGGTCTTGGCAATACCCAGGTAAAGACCTTTGATTACGCACATGCACAAGCCTCAGCAAACTCGAGACCATGGCGTCTTTTTTTTTTTTTTTTTTTTTTCTTTTTTTTCAGAGCTGAGGACCGAACCCAGGGCCTTGCGCTTGCTAGGTAAGCGCTCTAAATCCCCAACCCCCCCCCCCCTTTTTTTTTGAGTTTTTCGAGACAAGGTTTCTCTGTGAAATGGTCCTGGCTGTTCTGGATCTTGCTCTATAGACCAGGCTGGCCTTGAGCTCATAGAGATCCACCTGCCTCTACCTCCCAAGTGCTGGGATTAAAGGCATGCGCCATCACCAACTGGCTTTCTATTCTTTTTTCAACCCCTTGTGATGTAGATTCTAGAGCTTTTCCTGTCTGTTGCTGTGAAAGTCAGACAACCTCCCTGAGTCATACTTGCCTCAACTGGACAATGAGGGGATAGTTCAGTCACATCTGCTAGTCTAAGAACAGCTCACGGGGCTGTCCAGGCACACACAAAGCCAGGTCCTGAGAAGGGCATGAAGGCCATATGACAGTGTGGTTCAGAGCAGGCTTAGCAGGATTGGCATGAGCATCGGGACACAGGATGGCTGGTCCTCCCGGCATCCTACAAACCCTCCTCTGCTGGAATCCTGAACAAGGCAGCCCATAGCTTCTCAGAGTGTCTCAAATGGCACAGCTGGTAGTAGTCCAGCTGGGACAAGACTTTGAGTGAGGAATGACCTGGCGGTGGCTAACGTGTATCCAGTCAGGTCTGAGGGAGCACGGGTTTGCCGAGAGCTTGGCATCTGTCCTTTGCCTTGGGTGAGGTGGAAGAGGTTGGGATGAGGTGCTCTGGTTGTAAGAGGGACCAGCATTCTATGTACCATGCAGAAAGAAAACGCTGTCAACCAAATGGTGACATAGTACTTTCTGGTCACTTAGGATTTTTATTTTACATTTGTTACAAGACCTTTTGGAGCTAGGTATGGTTGTGGTTAAGCACTCAAGGGGCTGAGACAAGAGGATTTCCAGTTTGAGTCTGGATGGGGTTGCATAGCTAGACCTCTCCTCACAGTCTCCTGAAAGACCTCTTTTTAATTTCATTACGTTGTCTTACTAGGAGGGGGTGCCACAGCACAAGTATGGGGGTCGGCAGACAACCTGAAAAGCTGCTTCTCTCCCCTGACCATGCAGGCCTCTGGGGGTGAGCTCGTGTTGCTGGGCCTGATCGCAAGCACCTTTACAGCTGTTGGGCTGGTTGGTTTTATGTCAACTTGACACAAGCTAGAGTCATCAGAGAGGATGGAGCCTCAATTGAGAAAACGCCTCCATAAGAACGGGCTACAGGTAGGCCACAGACCATTTCTTAGTGACTGATGTGGGAGGGTCCAGCACATTGCAGGTGGAGCCACTTCTGGACTGGTGGTTCTGGGTTCTGTAAGAAAGGCTGAGTAAGCCACGAGGAACAAGCCAGTAAGCAGTACCTTTCCATGGGCTCTGCATCAGCTCCTGACTCCAGGTTCCCGCCTAGTTTGATTTCTTGCCTTGGCTTCCCTCAACATCATAGCAGGTCCCCCAAAATTCTTAAAGATGAGATTTTTCCATCTTTGGGTTGCTGTTTTTCATTTGTCTTGTTTTCTTTGTCTCTATGCTGTGGAGACTGAACCCAGGCCCTTGCATGTGCTGAGCACACATGTGATGATAACACTCCCAACCATTTTTATAGGTTTGCCTTTCTCTTCCTTCCTCCTTTCCTTCCTTCCTTTCTTCTTTCCTTCCTTCCTTCCGTTCTTCCTTCCTTCCTTCCCTGTTCTTTCTTCTTTTTTGATATAAGGTCTTACTATGAAGCAAGCCTATGCTGGCTCAAACTCACTATGTAGCCCAGGCTGGCCTCCAACTGAATATCCTCTTGCCTTGGCCTTTTTTTGTTTTTGTTTTTGTTTTTTTCAAGACAGGGTTTCTCTGTATAGTTTTGGTGCCTGTCCTGGATCTCGCTCTGTAGACCAGGCTGGCCTTGAACTCACAGAGATCCGCCTGGCTCTGCCTCCCGAGTGCTGGGATTAAAAGTGTGTGCCACCACTGCCCGGCCTCTGCCTCACCTTTCAAGTGCTGAGATTACAGGCTTGAGCAACCATACTAGACTTCTTAGTGATCTCTCTTGTTTATTCAGAAAAATAAAAATACTAGGCTGGATGTGTGGCTCATTGGTAGAGTACTTGCTTAAGGTCCTGGGTTCCATTCCCAGCACTTCATAACTGGACGTGGTGGGGCACACCTATAATCCAGCTCTTGGGAGGCAGAGGATGAGAAATTCAGGGTCATCTTCAGCTACACAGAGAACTGGAAGTTAGCCTAGACTATGTGGGGGAAACAGAAAAGAAAGAGGAAAATACAAGCAAAAACATATTTATTAAGGAATCCCCCAAACCCTGCAGACATCATCCAGCTGTTCTGGGTCCCTTTGCCTCCTAGAATCACCATTCCTTATACTTGTCACTTGTTGCTGTCCCCGCTGGCACGCATCTCCATCATGCAGCATTTCTAGGAGGGGTGCTCCGTGGCAGTCTCCAGATGCTCTCCTCCTCCTCCTCCTCCTCCTCCTCCTCCTCCTCCTCCTGCTGTTGTGGTTCCGGTGTTCTTATCAATGGAAGGCTTCTGGAAACTGCCGCTCTTCTTGGTCCTTCCTCAAATGGCCCTCCTGTCATTTGTGATAAAACAGAAAAAGGTACAGCTGTCCAGTAAGAGCTCAGGAAAAAAAAAAAAGTGACCAGAACCAACCAGGTCACAGCCATCACCTGATCTAACCCACAGCCATGGTGGGATGTGTGATTTAAAGACACAGCCTAGGGGTTGGGGATTTAGCTCAGTGGTAGAGCGCTTGCCTAGCAAGCGCAAGGCCCTGGGTTCGGTCCTCGGCTCTGGAAAAAAAAAAAAAAAAAAGACACAGCCTAATTTCAATGACATCATAACGTGGAAAGAGGCATGGTGAACTTGAAAATTGTAAGTACTACCCAGGGGCAGTGAGGGCTAAGTTTGTGATGGGCTCTAATTCATAGGCCCCAAAGCATTCAGTCCCGTTCAGCAGCGGCCACTCCCTTGGCATTGCTCAACTGTCCCCTGACTCCTTGCAATGCAGGGCATCGCCCTCCTTGCAGGGCCAGCTTGGGTTTATGGCAACAATCGCTGCTCCTGCCAGACATGATCTCAAAGCCATAAAGAGTTTTACAGTTTCACTCTTCCCAAGATAAGGCTGGGGAGCCCTTCCCAAGGCCGGGCACAATCTCGGCGCTCAGGAGGAGGGGCTGGGCGTTGGGGACTGGTATAAGTTTTATGGCTCCCACTTCTCTAAAAATACCACGTTCTCATAGCCTCCGCCTGAATGTGCTGGTGAAGTCTCAGCACCTGGAGTACAGTGACAGTCACTCGTTCTGGCACTCATTCATTCATTCATTCACTTACTCATTTGGAATAGTGTGTGGGACACAACAGCTTGTGTTTTCTTACCATGCCACATTGTTTTACCTATGGATCTAGACAAGTTGCTTCCCTTCCTCTACATAATGAGGATTCATTTAACCTCCCCTCAGCCTCACTGAGGTCCACATAGACAGCGAGCATGTGTAGCACACAGTAGGCCCACAGCAAAGGAGCCGGAAACCTTTTACTTCACCGTTGACGTTCACCCTGGTTGCTTTTGTTGGACACTCTTCCCAGCCTTTGTGCAGTCTGGGCCCAAGACAAGCCCTCACCTTTCACCTCCTTGCTACCCACACCCATTTAAAGGAGAGCAAGCCACTATTGCCGCCCCCGCCTCCCCCCCCATCATCAACACGCTTAAAGTCTTGCCTCCTATCCAGTCAAGATGTCAGAACACTTCCAAACCTGGTCCCCTGACTGCCTCTGTCCCCCCACGTGGCAGCTCCAGCCTCTGGCAGCGGCAGCTGTCCCCTGTGGTCTTGCCTTGAACATCTTACAGATGATCATGGGGATTCCGCTGAGGCTGCTTGCATTGGAGATGTATGTCGGTGGCACTGGTAATCAGGTCTCTCTCTCCTTTCCTTCTCCCCTCCCCTCTTTCTCTCTGACAAGGTTTCTTTCACCATGCAGCCCCAGAATCTTGACTCACCTGCCTCAGCTCCCTGCGCGCTTGGATAACAGGCTAACCCCACGCTGCCCAAGTCGGTGGGGACTTCCCGTCTCCAGCCCCAAGACTTGGATATTCAGTGCCTCTGTAGGTGTTCCATTGACGTCCGAGTGACACAGGCAAAGCTCAACTCCTGCCAGTGGCTCGTCCACTCTTCCTCACGTCATCCCAAGGTGCCAATACCGCCTTGGCTTGGTTTTTCTTCTTCGTGCTCAGCAGCAAGCCCTTGATCACTCTCCTCAAACATGATCTTCCCTCACCACTGCCTGTATTTGTTCTCTGTTGAAATCTCTGATATGGCTGAGTAATGTGCATTGGGTACCTCTGCCCTGCAGCGTTCTTAGGTCAGAAGCATGGGCCTGACGTGACTGTGTCTTAACGCCAGCTGCCAGCTGCCTGTCTTCCTAACTAAGATCCAGCTCACTTATGTTGTTGGCTGAATTCAGTTCCTCGTGGACTGAGGACACCATTTCCTTGCTGTTCGCCAGCAAAGGCCACCTACATTCTTACTATGGGGTCCCCTTCATCATCCCTCCCATACTTCTTATTTAATATGCTGGAAATTGCTCCATCTCCTTCAAGGGCTCACTGATGAGGTCAGGTGGGTTTCAAGCCTTAATTAAGCCTGTAAAAGTCCTCACTCTGTGGCTAGAAAAGATGGCTCAGTGGGTAAAGGCACCTGCCACCCAGCCTGGTGATCTGAGTTCATTCCTAGGGATTCACATGGTGGACAGGAAGAACCAACTTCAACCAGGCGGTGGGGGCACACGTGTTTAATCCCTGCACTCCGGAGGCAGAGGCAGGTGGATCTCTGAGTTTGAGGCCAGCCTTGTGTACAGAATGAGTTCCAGGACAGCCCCGTCTACACAGAGAAACTCTGTCTCAAAAAACCAAAACAGGCATCCTCACTCACACACACACACACACACACACACACACACACACACACACACACACAAATGCCGTGGTGCACACAGGCATCCCACCCATACACAAAACAAATAGAGTGCCATGATGCACTCGGGCATCCTCCTACACACAACAAATAAAATGAACTTGAAGAACATTTTTAAGAAAGTCTTCTTGTAGTGACAGGTTGAAGAATGAGAGAAGATGTGGATGTAGTGGGGCAGGAGTCCTGGGGCCTGTTTTAGAATTCTCCTGCTCCTCTCTCTCAGACCATGGCCTGTCCTCACCTGCACCACTCCCAAGCTCACTGCTCCCATGCTGTGCTTGTTCTCACAGACTGTTCTCCGCACAGCAGAAGAGGCCTTTTAAACACACGAAGCAGGGGCTGGGAATGTAGCTCAATTGGCAGAGCGCTTGTCCAGCACATATGAGGCTCTGGGTTCAGGGGCCAGCACTGAATGAAACAGGGCTTGGTGACTCATGCCTGTAATCCCAGCACTCAGGAGGTAGAGGCAGGAGGATCAAAAATTCAAAGTCGTCTTTGAATACATAGCAAATTCAAAGCCAATCTGGGTTATGTGAGACTCAGTCTAAAAAGGGGGCGGGATGGTGCCGCCAGATAGCTCAACAGGTAAAGTCACTTGCTACCAGACTTAATGACTTGAGTTCAATCCCTGGACCCCACATAGTGGAAAGAAAGAACTGATTCTAGCAAATCATTCTCTGACCTTAATATGCATACCATGCCGGGCGGTGGTGGCGCACGCCTTTAATCCCAGCACTCGGGAGGCAGAGCCAGGCGGATCTCTGTGAGTTCGAGGCCAGCCTGGGCTACCAAGTGAGTTCCAGGAGAGGCGCAAAGCTACACAGAGAAACCCTGTCTCGAAAAACCAAAAAAAAAAAAAAAAAAAAAATGCATACCATGTCATGAACCTGCAAATCACATTAGCACACTCACACACACGCATGCACTCACACACACGCACACACACGCGCGCGCGCACACACACACACACACACACACACGTGTAAATAAATGTCACTTTAAAGAGTGAAAGAGCAGGCTGTGGTAATGGCTGCTTTAATCCCAGCACTCCGATGGCAGAGGCAAGCAGATAGAGCTCTGTGAGTTCAAAGACCAGCCTAGTCTACACAGCAAGTATCAGGCTACACAGTGAGATCCTTCAAAAACAAAATAATAAATTAAAAAGAAAGAAGGAAGGAAAGAAAGACAAGAAATGATGAAGCAGGTTGTATCACTGCCTTTTTTATATATTTTAAATTTATTTTTATTTTATTTTATTTTATTTTGGTTTTTTTGAGACAAGGTTTCTCTGTGTAGCTTTGTGCCTGTCCTGGATCTTGCTCTGTAGACCAGGCTGGCCTGGAACTCACAGAGATCCGCCTGCCTCTGCCTCCCGAATGCTGGGATTAAAGGTGTGCACCACCACCCAGCCTCACTGCCTTATTTAAAACTTCTAAGAATCTGGAATCTCACTTTACCACTGCACTGCAAATAGATTCCAAGACCTTTCTGAGGCTCTAGAAAGCCTAGCTGATCTGACCCTATCCCTAAGATCCCAGAAAGCACCCAGCACATCTTGGGCAACCTCTGAGTACTTGTGGAAGGAACCTTCAGGCTGTTCTCCCTCTTCTGAAGCTACTATGGTGCAGACAGGTCTTGTAGTACTTTTGTCTTCCTACCACAGCAGCACATCCCCCTTTCCACCCTGCACAGTGTGGCCACAGTGACCTTTCACACACATACACACATACACACATACCACATACACACATACACACATACACACATACCACATACACACATACACACATACACACATACACACATGTACACACATACACACATACACACATACACACATACACACATACCACATACACACATACACACATACACACATACACACATCACACATACACACATACACACATACACACATGCACACATGCACACATGCACACATGCACACATACCACATACACACATACACACATGTACACATATACCCACATACACACACATACACATATACACATGTACACACATGTACACATGTACACACGTACACACATACACACATACACACATACCACATACACACATGTACACACATACCCACATACACACATGTACACACATACCCAATACACACATGTACACACATACCCACATACACACACATACACACATACACATATACACACATACACACATGTACACACATACACACATACACACATGTACACATATACACACATACACACATGTACACACATACACACATACACACATACACACATACACACATACACACATGTACACACATACACACATACACACATACACACATACACACATACCACATACACACATACACACATGTACACACACATACACACATACACACATACACACACATACACACACGTACACACGTACACACACACACACACATACACACACACCACAGCTCTCCCTGCTTTGAAACCACTCTCCATTCCTATTTCCCAGGATCCCTCAGTCCACTATCTGAGGCCCCATCACTGTGAGAAGACAAGCAAGTATGCTTCTGGGTGTGAGATGAGGGCTATGGTGGGATGCTGGGAGATTTAACAGATTCACAGGAATGGCATTAGTGACATAGTCCTCAAAGTGTGACCCTTTTCTGGTCTTTCCTTATTTTTTTTTCAAGATAGGGTTTCTCTGTGTAGTCCTGGCTGTCTTGGAACTCACTCTGTAGACCAGGCTGGCCTCAAACTCATAGAGATCTGTCTACTTCTGCTTTCCGAGTGCTGGGATTAAAAGCGTGCGCCACCACTGCCCGGCTGGTCTTTCATTTTGAAAACTTCAAGGAGAAAGACCCCATTGGGTGAGATGTCTTTAACACCTTTGTGATACTTGTCAGTTACCCATCTCCCACTTTATTTTTGAAAGTGGGTCTTGCCATGTTGCCCAGGCTTGCCGAAAACTCATGGGCTGAAGTCACCTTCCTGCCTCGGTCATCTGAATAGCTGGAACTACAAGCATGTTGCATTGTACTCAACTTTAATTTTCCGAACAAAGAAGGGTAGGGAGGGAAGAAGGGAGGAATGGAGACAGTAAGGAAGGGAAGGAGGGAGGGAAGGAAGGAGGGAGGGAGGGAGGGAGGGCAGAATGGAGACAGTAAGGAAGGGAGGGAGGGAGACAGAAAGGGAGAGAGGGAGGAAGACGAGGGGGAGGGAGGGAAGGAGGGAGAAAGGGAGGGAAGAAAGGAAAGAGGGAAGAAGAGAGGGGATGCTGGTATGATGACACACCTCTATAATCCCAGCACTTGGAATTCTGAGGCAGGAGGATTGAGAGTTTGAGACCAGCTCAGACTTTGAATCTTTCCTCAGGAGACAGAGTCTCAAAAACAAAATTACAACAAGCAAACATAAAAAGAGAAGAGAAATGGAAGCAGAGCCTTTTCTAGCCATTGCTGTCTGTCTACAGCTTAAAATGAATCTTCTTTCCACTTTAATTTTGAAGTCATTTCCTGCTTACAGCTTTCCTATTGACGTCAGTGGTTTTGAGTTTAAAGAGAATGTAAACTGAAGAGAAGGGTCAGGAAGGAAGAAGGTTTGGGTGGCATGTGCTGTGGCTGGGACCCAGATGGAGAATGCTGACCTCCTCCTGTGCTTCTGTGGCTTCTGTGACCTCCACGTCAAGCGCACTTTCTTCTGCCTCGCTATTCCTTCCGCACGCACGCAGGCCACTCCCTTCCCCGGACACCAGCCATCTCTCCCTTCCTTCCATCTCACTCACTGCCCCCAGTTGGTTCTCAGCAGTGAGCTCCGTGTGGCTTTACCTCTACATGGGGACAAGGTGAGCTCCGGGAGGGAGGGAGGTGCCTCGTGGTGGTGTGTGTTCACTGACCTTTGTCACTCTCCAGGGTTCTCCTCACTGTACCCACTGCACAGGGACTGAGTCATCGATGGCTCTCCAGTGTCCTCATGGTGGCCTCTGGAGTCAGACAATGGGCACCTGATCAGCCGTCACACCAGTGAAGGGCCTTTGGCAAGTCCCTTTCTTCTCCTGAGCCTGTTTCCTCACTTATATGACAGAAGAATAGCTGCCCCAGAGAGTGCTGGAATTTCATTACGTCCAGAAGGCTAGACAGAGAGGAAGCATTCCAGGAGCACTGTACTTGACATCATGACCTCACTCTACCATCAGACAGCTGCATGGGATTCTGGGACCCTGGTCCCTTAGACCTCAGTGTGGACTTTACATAGGATACGCAGGCTGGAGAAGTGTCAGTCAAAGGTGATCTGGGCGCCACAAATGAGGAAGGTGGCCATCTCATCAATTTGGGGTGACAGGTCACTCCTGCTACCTGAGACTTTCTTTGGCTCCTCAGTGCTCTTTGTGTTTCTGGTCCTACTGTGAGCACTGGGGCCGTGCTGGGGACGATGGAGGTAAGAAGCTTCTGGTTCGTGTCTTGGAAAAGGACCTTCAGAGAAGGGCTGGCAGGAAGAGCCCTCCCAGAAGTCCCGGTTCTCAGTCAGCCCTTCGCCTTTCTCAACTTCGGTCTCACCGTCTCTAGAACGAGGGTACTACTGTTTGTCACCTTACCTGACTGATATTGTTAGCAGCTGAAATGGGAACCAGATTCGAGGCTCTGGCTGCCTACACTGAGCTTGGAGGGCAAAGGGCAGGTGAGGTGGAGGAACCAAGGTCGGGGAATTTATGGCAGTCTGAGGTTTATGGTTTTGATATGGATTTATTAAGCACAATTTAGGGCCGAAATGTTCTCCTGTGGTCCCCACCCCCACAGCCATGTTGGCAGGAGTGGAGACAGGGCTTATTGCAACATCATCAAAACATTTCCTGGTGTTCAGGGCTAAGGGGAGGGACGGGAGGGTGGAAGTGGCCCCAGGGCCCAGGAAGGGCAGTTAATGGGTGCTCCTGAAGACAGAAAATGGCTAGTCTCTCCCCAGAAACTTGTGTGAGGGCAGCATCCCTCAGGGCAATGTTCCTGGTTTACAGCCGGGGCTTCCACAGGTGGAGTGACCTGCCTTTCTTGACACTGACCACAAAGGGCTACAAGTGTCACTGTAGCTGGAGGTCAGGATGTGCCCCAGCCCTGGATGCCCTGGATGCCCTGGGGTGCTGGATAAATGGGCTTTCTATGAGAAAAGCCCTGATGTCCCATTGGTCAGTGGTGATGGTAAGGTGCCTCACTGTGGCCAGTTTTAAGTCACTAACACAATATTGGGAAAACAGCTGGGAAGAGAAGCGAACACCCATCTTCTACACACTGGCTCCAGCACACCCCACGTGAATGTGAAGGTGTGATCTGCAGGGGCTGGGCATCAAGCCATCTACCTAAGGGGAAAGGATAAAAATGACAAGGCCTAGCTAGAGACTGGCACACACACCACTTGATTGTTCTTGCTCTTATGACATCCTAAAAGAGCTCCATCTTGGAACCTCTGGCTTTTCTTCTAAATCTCTCTACCACCCTCTCTTTCATTCACTCTCCCCATACACCTGATACCCTGAGTCAAGAAGCCAGAGTTGGGGTTGGGGAAATAGATCAGTAAGTTAAGTACTTATCTTGTAAGCACGAGCGTAGTAGGACAGGCCCATAGGGTCGAGGAAATTGGCTCAGACCAGGAGCCAAGGCACACACATAACATACTCCTTAAGAGCCAACCTGGAATCTGCCTGAAGGCCTAGCAACAGCTGATGTGAGTTCCTGATCATGCCCAGCCAATGAGGGACAACCACACAGACTGGGCGCTGGGAGGAGGGTATATAAGGCCTTTCCTGTTATTAAATAAATGAGTTCGTTATTTGCTTTCAATGGATGCTGTGCCTTCTCACCCCCTCCCCCCGAGGGGGTGAGAATCCAAGCAGCACCTGGTGCTTGACGGTGGGGCTTCTGTTACTTTGTTTCTCCCAGCGCAGGTTCTGATTGTCTTCCTCTCTTCACTCGTGGTGCTTGTCAGCGCCCCCAAGACGGTGTGTCTCAGTGAGAAGGCCCCTCAGTGTTGTGTTTTTTGGGTCCCTTTGGCAGGTAAGCATCGGGACCCCCACTTCTTTCCTTCTTTTGTGTTGTCTGTCATGTTTGTCTGCCCATCCCATTAGGAAGGCACCCCCCCCACTTCAGTGGCACCTCCACATAAGGATTGACCCCCCCCCCCCATTGCCATCCCTCATCTGGAGACACCGTGTGGGCATACAGGGTCATGGCCTGAAAAACCACAGAAGTCTTCCACTAAGCACAGGACATAAGGTCCGATACAAATTTTCACCCCATTGAAAAGATGGGTAATCTTTTCATCACCCCTGCCAGTTTCCTGTCAGATATCTGTGATATCCGATGATGAGGAGACAGACAGTTTGGGTGCTGAGAAATCTGTCAGTTTGGGCCCTGGGAAATCTTTCAAGGAGAACGTAACTGTCAGTTTGGGCCCTGAGAAATCTGTCAGTTTGGGCCCTGGGAAATCTTTCAAGGAGAACGTAACTGTCAGTTTGGACCCCCGAAATCTGGCAAGGTGAACATAACTTTCAATATGAGCCCCCCAAAATCTGTCAAGGAGAATGACACACAGTATTTTTGACACCACAGTATTTTGGGGGCAATCTACCCCAATACCAGCCTGCCTCCGGAGGTGGCTCCTCTTCTGTGGTGCCAGATGTCTTACAGTCCTCACGGCCTGCACTGCCCCACTGTCAGTCCGAGGCCCATAGACGCCTTCCCAGTCAATGTGGGCCCAAACGCCGAAGACCAGGCCTGGATTCCCACCCCCATAGCTGATCTCTCCCTCGTCAGGAAGGCAGCCAATGAGTCAGGCTTTCAGATTCCCCCTACTTTCAGCAAGTCCTTGCTCAGTGGTCCATGCAGTTACAAACTTATTTTGATTGGTATCATTTGCTTAAAGCTTTTTTGGAACCTGCAGTTTTTCTTAGCTAGAAATCAGCCTATGAGGATCAGGCAGACTCCCAGGCCCAGATGAACATCTTACTTAATGTCCAGGGGACCTATGATATGCTCACAGGGCGTAGAGAATATGTCCATCCTGTGCACCAGGCACAGATTGGCTTGAATGCCTATTTTCAGCAGGTCTTGGACCTGGCCCTCAAGGCCCTCAGAACCTGTACTCCCCGGCAAACATTGGCATATTTTCACAATCTTATCCAACAGCCCAGGGAGCTCTTCACTGACTTGTCAACGAGGCAGTGGAGTGCAGAGTGGATGTGGGACCCACTAGCGATATGCTGATTAAACAACTGACTTGGGAGGGGCTCAATGCCCAAACCATAATGCAGTTGCAGCAGTGTGGAATGAGGACATACACAAATGGGTGCAGGCCACTGGAGATCTCGACCCCAGCATTGCCACTCTTACTGCCTCCCTGGATGCTCTCCTCACTGACAGGCAGGATAGAACTTGCTAGGGATGTGGCAACTCAGGCCATTTGCGGCAGGATTGCCCCTGGGCAAAACCTAGGACCCGATGCCCCAGATGCAATAAAGGATTTCACTGGGCAAAGGATTGCAGGTCACAGTTTGCTGAAACATCCAGCACCTTTAAACTCCAGGTGGGGTGCTCCTCAGCCCCGCCAGTAAGAGGAGGCTCTGATAATCCAAAAGTCTATTGGACAATGACCATTTTTCCACATTCCCCAATGCTAACCATCTATCTTGATGGACAAGCTGTCAAAGGTTTGGTTGACATGGGTGCAGATGCTACCATTTTAACCAAGACTGAGGTGCTTCGCTTCCCTCATTCTCCAATTTAAACCCGCCCCCCCCCCATCAGTGGTGTGGGAGGCCAACAAGATTCTATGATGATCACTCTTCTGATCCATTGGAAGGATCTTGATGGCAATCAGGAGCCATTCACCCTATCATTTCCAATGTACCTAGGAACCTGTGGGACAGAGATATTTTGGAGGATATGGGTGTTGTCCTAACTACAGATGACAGGGCCTTTTTTGATGACATCAAGGTTCATGAAAAAGTGGGTCTTGTGGTCTGTGACACTGAATGAAATATGCACCCCCAATTCTAAGGTCCACTGTCCCCATAAGATCCACCACCATCGATCCTCCTAGCCCCATTCCATTGACATGGCTCTTGGATCAAGAAGTATGGGTGGAATAGTGGCCTATAATTGAATACAAGCTGTCACTCCTAAAGGAATTAGTTGCAGAACAGTTAAAGATAGGGCACATTGAACCATCCACAAGTAAACATAATACCCCCATATTTGTTATCCCCAAGAAATCAGGATGCTACTGCCTTCTGCAGGATCTTTGTGTAGTTAATGATCTAATGGAAAAGACAGGGTCTACACAGCCAGGCCTCCCCCACCCTAGCATGATTCCTCCATTTTATTATATATTAGTTTTAAATATTAAGGACTGCTTTTTTCAAATTCCCCTGGCACCACAGGATTGAGATCATTTTGCCTTTATTGTGTGGGAACCTAATATGCATAAACCAGCTAAGAGATATCAATGGACTGTTTTGCCCCAAGGAATGAAGAAGAGCCCTACCATTTGCTAGTTCTATGTTTATCAAGCTTTGGTCAATGTCCCCAGGGATGTTCTTTTGATCAATTATATGGATGATCTCCTCTTGGCACACCCAGATGCAGCCTTTCTGCAAAAGACTGCTAAGGGAGTATTAGAAGATCTTGCATTGTTACATCTGATGGTAGTTCCAGATAAGGTCCAAATGGTAACCCCTTTTGCCTTTTTAGGATTTTCCATTGCTAAGCAGGTCTGCCCCCTTTCCTTTAAATTGGAAATCAAGGAATTGTACTCACTATCAGAATTACAACAATTGTGTGGCATGGTTAATTGGCTTAAACCTTTCTTACCCATCCCTGACCAAGAGATGAGACACCTATTTTCATTGTTGGAGGGCTTCATTTGTCCTTCCACTAAGATTATGCTTACCTGAGAAGCTAAAGAGTTACTACAAAAGATTTTGGGCATTCTAGCCACCTCCAGCCTGCAACACCATGATCCCCAAAGACCTTTATTGGCAATGGTCCTCTGGACACCCCAGGGATTCTTGGGAGTGTTATGGCAATCTGGGCCCCTTCTATGAATACATCAAGCACATTCTGACCTGCACAAGGTCACCTCTAAGTTTGACCAGTCCTTTCAACTTGGCCTTAAGGCACAAATGCTGGCATGGAGATTATATGGATGAGAGCCACATAAGCTTGTTTTCCCCTTTTCTTTAAAGAATAACCAGTCCCTCTGGGCAGATTCTATCTCATTCCAGGAAATGGTTGCAGGATTCACAGGAACTATTGAAGATCTTAGCAGAACTCCCCATACTTCCAATACAGACAGATACAGCCCCATGCAGTCCCCTCCTCCATTCCCATCCCTCATGCCACTCTGGCCTTTTCAGATTCCAATAAAAACAGATGCTGGGCAGTGGTGGCGCACGCCTTTAATCCCAGCACTTGGGAGGCAGAGCCAGGCGGATCTCTGTGAGTTCGAGGCCAGCCTGGGCTACCAAGTGAGTTCCAGGAAAAGGTGCAAAGCTACACAGAGAAACCCTGTCTCAAAACCCCCCCCCCAAAAAAAAAGAGGCCAATAAAAACAGATATGGTGTTCTTATCCAACATCCTGGCTCCAAAGATGTTACACATGTTATCCCTAACCCTGGTTCTGTTCAATTGGGAGAACTATTGGCCCTCCTCAAAGTTCTAATAGAGTGCCAAATTGAGCCTGTTAATATTTTTTTCTGACGGCCAATACACTGTACAGACAGTTTGTGTGCTGCCCTTTTCTTGAGTCAAAGACTCACTGACCCCCATTGCCAACACCATGTTGCTCATACAAGATGTCCTAAATCAGAGGACTGAGTCTTGGTACCTGTCACATATTAGATCTCATTCCAAATACCTGGAATATTGACTTGACGAAACAAGGTCACAGACACCATCATATTAACAGTCAGTATGGATCTTCTAGAGCAAGCCAGGGCTCTTCACCAGCAATTTCATCTGTCTCCACAGACCACAGAATTTACATAGACTTCTTCCAGAATTGCTGTTTTCCCAATGTAAACATTTGCCCTAGGCATGTGCCACTTGTGCTCCTCTTGCCCCCTTAGGACCACTTCAATGTGCAGGGGTTAATCCCAGGGGCTTGTTGCCTAACACCATCTGGCAGGTGGATGTCATGCATCATTCTTCCTTTGGCAATCTTAAATATGTTCATGTGAGAATAGATACCTGTTCCTCCTTTGTTTATGTCCTTGCCCTTTCTGGGGAGAAGGCCATCAATGTTATCAAGGCCCTTAAGTCAGCCATGATAGTTATGGGGGTACCTTGGGCACTTAAGACTGACAATTTCCCTGCTTATGCCTCTCAACAATTTAATGACTTTCTGAGGTCCTGGAAGATATCCCATACCACTGGCATCCCCTACAATCCACAGGGACAAGCCATTGTTGAGAGGACCAACAGAGCTCTTAAGGAGCTGTTGACAAGGACTATCTTGCCACAGGCTAGGAGAGATCCTCATCTGTCCTTAACAAAGGTCCTTTTCCATATGAACTTCCTCAGTTTTGATGACAAGGGGCCTACAAGCACTGGGAGTCTCTGCCAAGGAACATGTTTTTGCCCCTGGTGAGATGGAGAGATCCTATCTCCCTCCAATGGCAGTCACCAGCCCCCCTGCTAACCTGTGGGAGAGGGTATGCTTGCGTTTTTCCCCAGAGTGTCACTACGCCAATATGAGTCCCAGCAAGAGATGTGCATTTGGCCATAAATCAGCCTGCTTCCACCAAGGAGAAAATCACCCAGGATGGGTAATGTATATGCTCTCATTGTCCCTCTAAAGGCTGAAGACTTGTGGAGCCTTGCATTTTTTCATTTTGTATGATGCCTTTTGAGATGAGGAACATTAGTTTAGCAGGCTGGGAGCTAGCTAAATATATTAAGAGCCCATCGTCAGCTAAGTTTCTATACTATCCATTACAGCTAACACATGAAATTTTCCAATTAAATCAGACAAGAGCACAGGTTATGGCCTTTGACTCTTTATTTTTTGAAAAGGTTTGGCATGATATAAAGAGGCTGTTTGATCTCTCCTGGATTTCACTTATGTTTTGATTGGCAGATGGTGCTTTTGATCTTTCTCCTTTTTAAGTTTCTCCTACAGCACATCCAACAACAACAGGCGGCCACTAAGGCGACTGTATAGGTGTTAATGGCTCTTATACATTCAACTCATAGCCCTCCACAGGAGGTTATGCATGCCTGGCTTTCTGAAATTCAAAAGGCTACTGCCTGACACTCCCCACCCAGGGTGACTCTCCAGGGATGGATGCTCTTCGAGGGCTGGTAGTCGAAGACGGGTAAGAGCTTGTTTGGCAAGCCAACCTAAGACAGGCACAGTCCAGTTGCTGAGCCCCCCTGAGGCCGGGTCAACACGGCCGGAGCAAAGAACTCCGACTCCCGCTGAGTGCCCATGTAATAAAATAAAAGGGTGGATATGTAGTAGGACAGGCCCATAAGGTCGAGGAAATTGGCTCAGACCAGGAGCCAAGGCATGCACATAACATACTCCTTAAGAGCCAACCTCAAGTCTGCCTGAAGGCCTAGCAACAGTCGCTGTCAGAGTTCCTGATCATGCTGAGTTTGCCTGAGGACCTAGCAACAGTCGATGTGATGTCGGAGTTCCTGATCGTGCCCAGCCAATGAGGGATGACCACACAGACTGGGCGCTGGGAGGATATATATACGGCCTTCCCTGTTATTGAATAAATGAGGTCGTTATTTGCTTTCAAAGGATTCCCACTGTCTGAGTCATTGATGCTGTGCCTTCTCACCCCCTTCCCTGAGGGAGCCTTAGAATCCAAGCAACACATGAGGACCCAAGTTCAATCCTCAAAACCCATGTATAAAAGCTGGGTGTGGAATCACATGCTTTAAAAATATTTATTTGTTTAATGTATGTGGGTATTTTCCATGCATGTCTGTCTGTGCACCACATTTGTGTCTCATGCCTTTGGAGGCCAGAAGAGGGAGTTGGATTTCCTGGAACTGGAGCTATAGACTGTTGTGAGCTGCCATGTGGGTGCTGGGAATTGAACCCTGGTCCTCTAGGTGAGCAGTCAGTGCTCTTCGCCAATGAGCCATCTCGCTAGCCCCTGGCAAAGCTTTAAATACAAGTAATGAAGACAAGCAGATCCTCAGGGTTTACTGGCCACTAGTCTAGCCTAATCAATGAACTCCATGTCAGTGAAAGACCTTGTCTCCAGAAACAAGGTGGATGATGTCCTTGAAACAACACATGAAGTAATTCTCTGCCCTTCCTGGGCATCAGCACATATATACATATGCATGCAACCTTCTACATATAAATGTGAATGCACACACACACACACACACACACACACACACACACACACACACACAGAGTTAGCCTCAGTTTCCCTACCTACATGATGAGTGATAAACCTCTTGACAGGAAGACTGAAAACGAAGCCTTCTTATCCACTGTGAATATCCCAGGCTATCCTTATTCTAACGCTAAGGGAAAAAGACACCAGTACAGGACTTAGAAAACATATGTACCATTTATTTTGTTGGATAAACTTATGCTAAAACACAGGAGTAAGAGCTGTTTTGAGGGTTTTTTTCCTTTTTTGACCCCTTGGGCAGTAATTGTGGGATTTGGGGATCAGTGTGGGACCCCACGATATTTGTACACCCACAGGAAGGTGTAGACTAGTCCAATGTGGGGGGGCACAGCATACTTTATGAATGCTTGGTGTGAAGGTCATGATTTGTATTTAGCAGGGTATGTCACAGAGAGTTCTAGCAAAGGCGGATGGTGTGGTTATCACAAGAAATTGAGGGCATCCACTTCTAATTCTCCCTTCTCTTGTGCCCACTCTCAGGAAAGTCTCCTGAATCCTGGAAGTTTATGATAATTCCCTGAAGAAAGGAGGGTGGTCTCTGGGGAAAACTGTAGCATCCACCCTTGTCTACCACCAGCTTCATACTTAGTTCATCATATTATATATTAGGACCAAAACTCAGAAGAAAAAACTCCAACATAGTGTCCTCAGCTTATAATCAGAGGAGTAAACTTTTCTTTATTTCATGTTTCCCATATCGTAATAGTTACTAATGTGGAATGGATTTCTCCTTCAGAAAGGATGGATTGGGGCAACGCCTGACCCCTGTCCCAGAAGACTGCTACCACTGAAGGCCAACAATACCTACTCCTTTCATGAACATCACTGGGGATGGAGGGGCAAAGAGTGGGAAAGACAATGTCCAGAAGGAGTCCAGGTGTCCTGCCTCATGCAGAACAATCTGAGTAATCAGCCTGGAGTCTCTGAGCACACTGGAGTGACGGTGGCCAAAGAAGGGCTCTGAGAATGGAAAAGTCTGTCCTGAGACCTAGGACTTGGCTTGAGGGGTTAAGGACAACCCATCCTGACTGTCTCAGACTGTAGGTGTTCTTTTTTTTTTTTTTAAGCAGGTGGTCCCAGTATCCCTCCATACCTCTTTCACAGAGAACCTATCACTAAAGCTGAAATTTCTGGACACTGGGGTGCTAGCTCCATCAACTCAGAAGAATCAGCCTTGATGGAAGGTGGTACTTGGTCTCGTAGTTCGTTCCTCCCACTTATCACATCTCCAGCCTTTTATTCCCATTGGTCAGTGGCACTTTGTAGGGTCTCCTTAGTGACATCCAGAGTCAGGCAGGGGCTAAGCACTGACTGCTGGGGATTAGCAGTACCTCAAATGCAGCTCCTCAAGCAATCCTGACCCCAGGCTTTCTTATCCCTCTCCTGTGCCTCACCCAGACCGTCTCAGCCCTAGACTGCCAGACTAGATTGGTCCCTCTTCCGGGAAACACACCCTTGCTGCTCCTCACCCACAGTAGGGGACAGTAGAGGAAAAAGAGGACAGGAATTCACTTCACTACTCAGCAAACAGCATTCTTGACATCAGTGGGACTTTAGAACACCCTCCAGCTGGCCAGTTCTGGAAAGAGCAAGCCTCTGTTTGGCAGTGGCAAAGGATGAGGAAATCTCTGAATTCCATCACAGGGAAGACAAGAGCTTCCTATGAGGCAGTTAAGATCCTCTAATTTCATCTTCCAAAGATTCTGAGATGGTGGATGTCAAATGTATATGGCATCATCTGGGAGTATGGAAGAGCTTGACAGGCCTTGGGGACAACTCTGATCCATCCCTTTGTCTCTGTCCCAGGTTCTAGTCTGACCTCCTTGCTCCCTCCCAGCAGTCCTACTTCTGTAGGATGCTGTATTCATCTTCTGACAGCTCACCCCACAGGCTACTCCTGACTTGAGTTTAACATTCAAGGTTCCACGGTCCCCAGCATGTGCCCTGTCTCAACTCCATGGAAACTGATTTCTTCAGGCTCCCTCCCAAACTCTGTTTCTTACCTCTGGGCCTTTGTTAGGCTCTCCTCCCATAAACTGGTCTGTGTCGCCTGCTGTGCTAGCCAGAAGCCCACCTTCCCTGACAACAGACAGAGACAGAGTTTGCCTCTTTCTAGATGCCTTCTCCATGGCGCCCAACCTCTCTCCACCTTCTGTTGCAACTGTCACCCTTGGATGACGCTCTGCCGTAGGAAGTCATAGGACTCATCGCTCCAAAGTTATAGCCTGCTGCTAGAGGGAAGAATCACGGTGGTGTTGGCAGAGGAGGGATGGTGACTCCCATCCTCTGCCTTACCCAGGTCAGTGCTTCTAGAAGGTTCTCGGAATGAATGGGGAAATGGTGGCCACATTTTCCTCAGCCCCCGGAGAGGTGGCTTCAGAGAAGTCAGGATGGCTGAGGATGGTAACAATGGAGGATGGGAGAGAGGGTCCCCTGAGGTTGACTCAGCAGAAGAGAGGAATAGCACCCTGCAAGCTGACTCAGCCTCAGGAGCTTTGCATCCAGACCCCCTGACCAGCACCGGGAAGGAAGATGCCCCAGTAAGGGAGGAGAAGGGAGCTGTGTGTCAGCAAGGTCCTGCAGCACCTGCAGACAGTCAGCCTTCAGGGGTGAAGAAGTTGAGGGAAGGTACGGATGGAGATGAAGCAGTGGCTTCAGCTTGGGGAAAGTAGTCCGGGCACTGGAAAACTTTTTCCAGCTGGGGTCTCCTTCCCTCTGGGGTGTGGGGTCAGGGGCCGCAATGCATGTGACACTCAGCCCATGGTTTCGGGCCCTGCACCCTTTCCGTGGATGCTCCGTGACTGGCCCTCTTGTCACATCTTCCTTGCTGTGACTAAGTGACACCCAGGCGCTCTCTGAGGGTGTGAGCCAGCAGAACCCCCGACCCCCAGCGGCTTGCTAGATGACTTCTTGCTTGGTGATAGTTGGCTGGGGAATGGCAGAGGGGGGCTTGACAATGGTGGCAATGGCTCCTGGCAGGAGCTTGTAGGGTTCAGATCCTGAGCCACTTGGCGGAGATGGCTGTGGAGTCTCAGGGGTGGCTAAAAGGAGAAAGGGAAAGAAGTTGCTCAAGATTCCAGCCTTTGTGGGAATAACTGGAGAGCCCCCTGGGAAGCTCTTCCAGCTGCTGAGACAATGATATAAATTAGATGATGGATCTAATCTCTAAGGCTGCTATGGCTCCAACTTCTAGGAGTCTCAGACCCTAGAATCTGCATTCTGTGAGGTCTTCCCATCCATCTGTCCATCATTCGATATGGAGACTCAGGCTGCTTTTCCCAGACCAGGGCCCAGGTGTGACAGTTCCCAAAGGCAATATGGTGTGTGATAAAAATATTCTGACTTGGAAGAAAGAGCAGTGATTGAGGCCCTGGGCTAACTGGGCCCAAACTGGCATTTCTTCAGTATTTAGGAGAAGAATGGTACAATGAAAAGGCTTCGTTCCCATCACAGGTTGGTGGGTGACTTTCACCACCAGCTCGGCTGCTTTCATTTAGGAGACAACTTTCCCAAAGCCAAACTCAATGAAATCCCTTTCATCCCAGTGGCCACCTCATCTATTGACGATCCTGTTCTTTGAAGAGCTTGGCCCAATGATCAACTCAGCCACTGGAGACATCCCCTCAGATGATGGCCTAGCCCAGTGGGCAGTCCTACTTAATTGCCAGCCTCTTTCAACTGCCCAAAGGATGGCGTCATCCATCTGGCCAGCCCTATTTCAATGAACTTGTACCTAGTGGACGATTTCATCTAATGGAATTCTCAGCCAACAAGTGTCCTCAATGGCCCCTTCACCTAGTGGATTGCCTCAGTCAGGAGACATTGTCAGTCACCTTGCTGAATACACAACCTCACTGAATATACAGCTTTAAATAACAACCCCTCCCCCTCCAATTCCCTACTCTGAAACACATTGAACTATGTTCCTGGTTCAACCCTCTAGACACAATCTTCTCCTGTCTCCTTTCTTAGATCCCTCCTTACCCCTTGCAGGGTAGAGCCCAGGCTGCCCACCTGCCTGCCCCCTGGGTCGGGGCCACTCACACATCTGTCCATTGCTGAGGTGAGAGGGCATCGTGTTGGCAACTATGACATTGGTGCCCATGTGTTCCTGCATCAGGTGAGGGTGCAGGGGGTGGTGGGCGTGGGGTGCATCACTGGCAGACCCTGTAGATAGAAAGGAGGACATCAGTCAGGACTGGAAGTCTTGGAAAAGGACCACAGCCTTGCGGCGCCAGTGTGGCATCAAGACCAATGGAGTGTCTCTTGGGCGCAAATTCCTGGGTTAGTAATGTAGAAATCACCAGGTGAGTCTGTGGGCTTCGTGACTCGAAAGAAACCGGGCACTTCTGAGTTTAAATGCAATGAGTAGTCTCTTTGGTCGCATAGTAAAATGAGCACTAATTGCTGAGCACCTGTCCTGTGCTGGATACTGGCTTATAGCACTTTCAACTCTTTACATAATTTCATCCTCCCACTAGTCCTAGAGAATGGACACCATCATCATCCATTCTACAGACGAGATGACATTACCCAGAGAGATTATCTCACCCAAACGTGTCTGGCAAACAGACCACAACTCCTGGTCCTGGCGGCAGTGGGGTGACACCTGAGCCACTACAACTGCCAGTTCACAGGGTCACTGTGAGAGTGAGTTGAGTTCCTGCCTGACAGTCATTCTCGGGGGTGGGGGGTTGTCCCCTTGACAATTTCTGGAGATAGTTTTTATTGTGATTCCTGGGGAAATTCTACTCATATCTCACAGACAGAGGCCAGACATGCAGCTAAACAACATGCAGAACATCTGCGCTCGGAGAAGAACCGCGCCTCTCCAAACACCAACAGTGCCGCAGCAGAGAGCCGTGGCTTCCATCTCGGGTTCTCCGTGCCACTGCCTTACTTCCCAAGCCTCCAGTTCTACTTCTTGTGCTGAGGTTGTCACGCACTCCAGAAAAAGTCCTTCAACCCTGTGGAGGGGCTAGAACTGATGGCCCACTTTTCTCTAAGGGGTGGTCACCATCCCTCAGCCAACCTCAGCTCTGGCCCAGCTATCCTTCACAGGGAACATTATCAAAGCTTTGTCCGCTGCGTCTCCGCTTCGTCGCTTTCCCATTTGCCCATCGCTTACTCTGTGGTACCCTCCAACCTGGTTTCCACGCTCCAAGTCCTCTGATGCTGCTCTCAACAAGAGGACCGAGACCCTGCTTGCTTCCACTCTCCTCCCTCTCTCCTAGTCCTTCATCAATTTCTAACTTCCATCCCTTCCCCACACCTCCCCCTCCTTTCCTCCTCCCTCACCTCGTTTAATGCCATTGTAACCCTGTCCTCCTGAAAACATATCTTTTCTTGGATTCTACGTTTTCCCATTTTTCTCCCATCCCCCGGCTGATCTTTTCTAAAGCCTTCTATGACACATCATCTCCTGACTCCTCATGCTGGAAAGCCCGAGGCTGTCTTTCCTCTATTCCTGAGCCATCGACTTATGTACTGACTGGCCTTGATAGCCCACTTTGGGTATCCAGCCCACCTCCCGTGTCAAGTCCAGAGTGGATCTTCTGGATCATCTGCTCACCGCCCTAACCCAGGCTCAAGTCTTCCCCCATCTTCCTTGTCAGTAAATTCTTTCACCACTGTTTTGGTCACTCAGAGCAAACATGCAGACTTGACCCTTTACTTTTTCTTTTCTGTCACTCCCCTGCTTCAGCATCTGCTGCATCCAGAGAGTCACTCCTCTTCTGCCTGCTCCACTCCCACAGTCTAAGCCACCATCGGCTCAGATGGTAGGAGAGAGTAACATTCCTGGGTGCTTCCACTGCCCCCTGACCCCCTGTAATTCACTACTGACTGGAAGTCAGATTGGCTCGTTTAAAATTTTAGTTTAATTTTCAGTCCCTTTACAAAAGTTGCAGAGAGAATAAAATACAACCCCCACCTTTTCCTTCCTATCTTCCCTCCTTCCCTTTCTTTCCTTCCCCACCTTCTTCCTTCCCCTTCCTTTCTTCCTTCTTTCCTCGTTCCCTCCTCTCCTTCCTTCCTTTCCCTCATTCTTTCCTTCCAAAGTCTCCCTGTATTTCCCAGGCTGCCTCACAAGCCTCCCTGTTCCTGGAATTACACAGGTTTGCTCCTATATAAAACTCATTTTTTTTTCAAGTCAGGGTTTCTCTATATATCCCTGGCTGTCCTGGAACTCTGTAGACCAGGCTGGCCTTGAACTCAGAACTCAGAGATCTGCCTGACTCTGCCTTTCAAGAGCTGGGATTAAAGGCGCGGACCACCACTGCCTGGCCTAAAACCTCAATTTTTGATCCTGGCTCATCAAGCCCTGTTTATGACTTGGTTTCTAGCTAATTTCCACCTTCATCTCTTTCAACTATCCCATCTCACACATGAATCCTACCTTAGAGCCTAGAGTAAATGACTTCTGCTTAGAATGTTTTCCAAGATTTTAAAATCCAGTAATTTTCACCCATCAGTCTTAGACACCACTTCAGGGAGGCATCTCTTGGTTGACTCATCTAAAAGCCCTTCCATGACCTGTCTATTCTTATTTTTATTTTTGGTTATTCATTTGGTTATTGTCTATTTCCATGACATTCTCCCCTCCTTACAACAGTGTCTAACTGACTCATGCTAGACCCTCAGTGTCTGAACAAGTGGACCTCTGTCCTTATTTCCATTTTTCTTTCCTGATGAGAAACCGAGGTCCAACAGACAAGGCAGATTGTCCAAGGCTCCCACGGAGGAAGCAGTGGAGTCTAGAGGCTAGCTCAGGTTCTCAAGATGCCTGTCTCCCAAGAGACAGCACTACAGATTTACGGAGACGACCTGCCCCCCTCCCCCCACCACCCCGCTGCTACAGACCTCCAAGCAACATCTCCTGCAGCAGGTTGTCGATCTTGGCCATGCCAAAGAGCTTGATGAACTGGATCTGTTCGATCATCTGCCAGGTGATGCTCTGCAGGGTCGGCAGCAGCAGCAGCAGTTCGCCAAAGCGGCCCCGAGAGTCGTACTGGCGGTCGTTGATGTAGTCCTCCAGGCTCACCTGGACCTGGGACCGCAGCCGCTTGATCTTGCCCGGGTCGCTCAGGCCCTTGGCGTCTGCAATGGGAGAGGTGGTCAGGAAGGACCAAATCCCCTAACTTGGGGGCCCCAATTGGGTGGCTTATTGACCTTGGAACATAGGGAGTCTTTTTTTAATTAATTAATTTATTATTAATGATTTATTAATTTTTAATTTATGTGCATTGCTTACATCTATATCTACGTAAGGTGTCAGATCCCCTGGAACTGGAGTTACAGACAGTTGTGAGCTGCCATGTGGGTGCTGGGAATTGAACGCAGGTCCTCTGGAAGAGCAGTCAGTGCTCTTAATCGATGAGCCATCTCTCCAGCCCCATGAACACAGAGAATCTTAACCAGTGCTGGGACAAGAATTTAGGGTCCTCGATAGATAGCTTACTCTAGAACAAACAGTGGCTTCCTAGACAAGGCAGGAAAAGACAGGAAGCCTGGTGCAGCACGTTGTAAGCTCACTTCTCTTTTAAACTTTCTTAGGCTGTGCTAGGGATCAGACCCAGGGTCTTACACACCAGGTGAATGTTCTGCTGGAGAGCCCCAGTCTCTCCTTGTCTCAGCCAAGGGGAAATAAGGAAGACTTGGCCAGCTCATGCAACCAGTTGCCGGCAGAACCTTGATGTGAACTTGGGGTTCCTGGGCCACAGATAAGGTTCCACCATCTAGACCCTGCACTTGCCACATCAAGATATTCTCCCCTCCCTTGCCTGCTGCCATCTGTCACCTGGGGACTCAGCTGAGGCTTCAATTCCTCCGACAGGAAGAGACCCCATCCACACTTGGCACTTTTTTTTTTTAATTCAGCCAATCATCTTTCATGGAATGCCTGCTCTATACCAGCCTGGATTAGGTCCCCTGCCCTCAACTAAGTTGCTGACTCTTCCTTGGGGCCAGTAATATTACATCTGTCACGGAGCAATGACTACCCTGCCCAGCCCCGAGCTTTGCACCACAGGACTGAAACTAGACTCTTGCCCTCTGGGAAATGGGGAGTTGCATGCAGAAAGCAAGACTGTGAATTGGAAAGACATATATAAATTAACTTAACCGTCTGAAGTTCAAATCTGCTCTGCAATCCCAGCACTCAGGAGGTAGAGGCAGGCGGATCTCTGTGAGTTTGAGGCCAGCCTGGACTACAGAGTGAGTTCCAGGAAAGGCTCCAAAGCTACACAGAGAAACCCTGTCTCGAAAAACCAAAAAAAAAAAAAAAATTTGCTCTGTATTTTTCTAGTTGTGAGACCTTGCTTGAGTCAATCAGTCTCTCTACACTTCCATCTTCTCCTTATTTGAAATGGGGTGAAGGTGGTTCCTATCTCACAGGCATCGTGTTGTATATAACCTGGATGAAATGTTTAAAACTGTGCACCCGGGAGCCCTCAATAAAAGGTAGTCATTTTCCTCTTGGCTGCTTTTATTGCTAGAGGTCATCTCTGTGAAGTCAGGGACCAGCACCAAGGACAGCGCCCAGCGCCTGGCGCCCGGCAGGTCTACACTCTGGCAGGTGAGAGGAGTCTCAGATAATGAGAAACAAAAGCAGGCTTTGCACAAAGACTTGACAACAGACATACTGCGCAAACTCAGGACAGCACAGTCAGAAGGGAGAGGACAGAGAGAGCCTGAAGGGAGAGGACGCGGCATCCTCATTCTAACAAGAGAAGGGAAGACGATGTTGCCCGAAGCTGACAGGATAAGAAGGAAGATGAGATGGGAAAAGTAAAACTCAGGCCTTTGCAGTCTGTGCCCTGCAAAGTCCTTCCTCCCTGGGAACCCTAGTCTGCCTCATCTACTCAATGGGGTTGATGAAAATGACTTCTTCTGATTGTCATGACAACGCAAGAGGTTGTGAGCCTATCAGGAATGTGACAGCAGGTCTGGGGATGTGAAGGACAGGTTAGGAGGTGTGAATGGTACCTGGGTCGAAGAAGATGATGGCTTTGAGGCAAGCATACTCATTGTCATCAATCTGCAACTCCTGGAAGGGCAGGACCAGCTCATCGAGGATGCGCACGGACACACGGCTCATCTCTGCTAGCTCTGGGCAGTGCCGAGGGACGATGTAGTCATTGCCTGGATGGGTGAAGGGGAGAAGATGGGGCTGTCACCTTGGTTGACCTCTATCACCCCTGGTTGTGATTGACAGTTAAGAGTGTGCCTGGTGCTCCTGGGAGGAGCTACTAGGATCACCACGCCCATTTTACAAATCTGAGGCCAATGGAAGAAGGCAAATACCTGAAGTTTTGAGTGAGCTAGGTATTAGTTTTTTCAGAGGCCTTTCATGTTCCCCCAAACTCCTTTAACCTGCAGGACTGAAGATGAAGGAAAAGCCAAGGCCCATTGGGAGGCACTAAAGCATCAAGGTCAAGGGACAGATTCTGGAATTGGGTCACCCCATCTGTTCTGTCATTTATGGCTGATATGGTTAGGTATCATATTTGACTTATTTGTGCCTCAGTTCCCTCATCTATAAAAATGGGAATATCTAACAACTATCTTGGGGATGTTGTATTAAAAAAGGTTGTAAACATTTGTCTGGCAGTTAGCATAGTCCTTGACATACGGAGCACATTACACATGTGTTCCCAATAATAAGTATGTCCCGAAGGCCCAGGTGACATGGGCTGGGGAGGTGGGGCGGGCTGTACTATTCCTAGCCATCTTTTGTACCAACCCCAGAAATAACTTGAAAATGTACTGGAAATTTCAGGGACAACGGATTGCTCCCTAGCATGAAGGCCAGGAGAAGCCCTCTCCTGTATCTGTGTTCCCTACATCTGAGGCAGGGAACCACCCGGGAGCTGGGTTCTGGAACCTTGTGCTTTGGTCAAGCTTAAGAACAGGGCTGGGTTACATTTTTTAAAATTTTGCTCTGGTGCTGGGGGTGGCCACATGTGTCTACCGCAGAGTTACACCTCCAGGCTCCCTTAAAAGTTTTCTAAAATTGCATTTTATTTATTTATTTATTTTGGGGGAGCAGTCTGTGTGTCTCGGTGTGCATGTAGAGGTCAGTGCACAATCTCAGGAGTTGGTTTTCTCTTTCCACCATGTGGGTCCCTAAGATCGAACTCAGGTTGTAAGTCTTGGCAGCAGGTGCTGCTATTCCCACCAGAGCCATCTTGCCAGCCCAAGGTTTTGCTAGTGCACCCTCAACTGATAGTTGCTAGATTTTTTTTAAAAAAAATATTTTTTATTTTAGTTGAAGATAGGGTCATGTTATATTTCTCAGGCTGACTGAACCCTCCATATAGTCCACCCAGGCATGTCTTGACCTTGTAAACTTCCTGCCTCAGCTTCCTAAGAAGCTGGGATTACTGGCTTGCAACAGTATATCCAGTTTGGGATGTTTCTGATCTGCCAACCTGGTCCCTATGTGTTACAATGGAGATACTCTTCCTTTGTGGGTGTACCAAGCTGGGTTCCACCTCTCAAGCTCTGTCTGGGACCAGCAGCCTCCTCACCTAGGAGCAGCACGTCCTTGAACACCATGGATCTCTTGGTGGCTCCGAGCAGCAGGTGCTCACCGGCATGGGCTCTGAGCAAGGCTACCTGGAAGAGAGAAGGGGTGAAGCCTAGCATCTGCACCCCAGGAAGGCTGCTCATAGTCAGGTCAGCGGCCTTGGCAAGTCAGCTCTGTGTCCCCTCTGCCTTTACTGGTCTGAGCTCTGAAAAACACAACCTCTGTCTTCCTCCCATGACCGATGAGACAAGGAATGTAGAAAGGATTCTACAGAGACCAGGAAGGTGGAATGTGCTCTCCAAACCAGGGCACCTCCTGTTCACTCTGCTCTCGAACTTGTGTGTCTCCATCTTTGGGCAAGGAGCTGTGCCCTGGCCTCATCAGGACATAGGCCATACCCTGTGTGCATGCCTCAGACCAGATTTTCTGGAGTGTTGGCTTGTCCCAGATGTTTTAAAATTGTGGGTTCCAAGTTTCTACAAGCATGCCCGTTTCAGGGAGCTGTTAGGGCCCTTTAGGGAAAGTCACAGTCTTGGGTTCAACTACCAGTGACCCTGATCCTGTATGTATGAGTTGGACCTGGGATGTGCAGGCAAGGAGCTTCCCTGTTGGTTCCAAAGCTCCACTGAGTTTGGAAGTCACTGGTGCTAAAGATCTCCACAGCACCTATACTGCTGACACTGTAAGATTCTGGGTTCTCAGAGAATCTGTATGAGCTCCTGCATGGATGTCTGTTCTTAGAGTGTTGTCTCGCCACGTACAGGGCATCACCAGGCCCTGTCTTTTCATGGCAGTCTGTGAAGACTAAAGTTCGAGGTCAAGTCTGGCTGCTTCACCGGACATCGCTTGTGCTTTAGAGCCATTGATCTTAGTGCTTGTGTGAAGACCAAGAATGGCAGCGGGCTGGTGGCCCTGGGGGTCTGTGTACTCGGTGCGAGGCTGCAGGTAGAAAGTCATGCTGGGAGGGTCAGGTGCTGCTGCTCTGTGCTCATCCCTTTGATGGCTCATTCATTTAGTTGTCAAATATTAGATGCCTACAACGTGTGATTCTTTTAAAACATGTTGTTGTTGTTGTTGTTGTGTGTAGGTCACAGAACAACGATTTTCTCCTTCCACACTGTGGGTCCTGGGAATCAGCCTTGACAGCAAGCGCCTTTTCCTGTTGAACTGCGTCTCTCCAGCCCTCCTAGCCACTCAGACAGTGTGGGGACACAACAGTCTCTGAGCTCATAGAACTCTCAGGCTGAGAGAGTGAGGGGAAAGGATTGATAAAGTAGGCAAGGAAACAGGGGGAGGATGCTGCAGTGGGCAAGAGAAGGGGAGGGAAAGAGGGAAAGGGAGAGAGAGATGGAGGGAGAAGGGAAGGGAACACAGGGCTGTGAGACAAGAGAGCTGCGTCGATGGGAGCGCAGGGCAAGCCTCTTTAAAGAGGCGACTTGCTGAGCAGCCAGAGGATCCTCGGAACACAGCGAACACACAGATCTTTATTGAAACAAGTGAAGGAAAGAATGGAGAGGGGAGTGAATGACTGAGCCAGCACGCTGACTTCCTCCCAACTCCGGTTCCTGCTGAGCCCACCTGTGTGTGGTGACCCCTGTCCACTCCACCATGGCTGGAACCCACGAGAGAAACCAAAAGTGGGAAGGATGGGAAAGCTTGAAGGTGAGACACTATTTTCTTTGAGCAATGGGAAGGGACACAGCTCATCATGTTCATCACTGAGTGTACTCTACCTGGGAGGCACCGAGGTGCTCTCAACCATTAGCTCTTGGCTCTCAGACTGCAGAACAGAGGACTGAATCAAATCCCAGTGTGGTGGCTGATGTGCTCTGGGCTTTAAGCCAATCACTTTCTCTTTCTATGCCTTAGTCCCCTATCCAGTCAGACCTGGCCTTCTAGACCCAGGAATTGGCTATCCAGGTATAACAAGAGGATGGGCCCTTGAACAATGGAAATATGGGTCCCTAGGAAGGCCATGTCCTCAAATCTCACAGGCGGCGTCAGCCATGCTAGACAATATGGTCTCCTTATATATTACGAATAGGTTCCCAGATCCAACCCTCAGACATGACAGCTGTGGGGTGTGGGCAGGCAAGGGGGCATTAATGATTGGCCCATGTTACTGGCCACCCATCACTGCCCTCAGAGAATGCTCTGAGCTCCAGCCAGAGAGGTTTGGGTGGGAAATAGAGGTTAACAATTGCTCAGCTTGGGGGTATCTTGTTGTCCTGCTAAGTTCCTGGGAAGGAACAGGCGGGATTAAACATTAATTCAGGCTCTCCAGCAGAGGGACAGGGGCTAACGCACGAGGAGGGGTGGGAGAAGGCAAGGACGGCTTGGATAAGATCCCTGACTGTCAGGTCCAGACCCAGGAGGAGGCTGAGGGACAGCCAAGCCAGTGTTGACCTAGAGTGCCCCGTGACTTTCTGATAGGTGTTTGAAGAGGCTCGGGAGGACCTGGCTTCTGCAGAGAGGAACAATGGTGAGGCTGGGTGACTTCTCTGAGGCACTGAGCTTGTATGCAGCCAGGCATGGTGGCGCACACCTTTAATCCCAGCACTTGGGAGGCAGAGGCAGGCAGATCTCTGTGAGTTTAAGGCCAGCCTGGTCTACAGAGTGAGTTCAAGGCCAGCCTGGGCTACATAGTGAGACCCTGTCTGAAACCAAAAAATAATCCCACAAACAAATAACAACAAGACACGAGATGCTGCAGTATCAAACTTGTGGGCAAAGAGCTGGGGCTTTCAATGTCGGGAAGGTGACTGATTCCCTCCCCATTACCCAGGCAGGGAAGATGTCTGCGGAGGCCAAGGGGTGTGTGTGTGTGTGTATTGGGAGCCATAGGACGAAGCATTTCAGAAACTTATCCATCCAAAGACACACACAGCCCTCCACCCCTGCACTTCCCATTCCTGGACCCATTTCGGGAGTCCAGAGAAGGTGCCTTGGATATAAAATGCTGACAAACCATCTTGGGGGAAAAGCAAGAGACTCAACCTTGGGGCGGACAGCAGAGGTCCGTCTGAACTGCTGTTGCACCATCCTGGACTTTTCAAACAAGAACGGTCCCAGTTCTGACAACAGTCTGGAGAGATAACTTCCACTTGGTAGATAAGAACACTGGGCCTTGGAGCGAAGTAATTAGTCCCAAATCACCCAGGGAACTGGTCTTAAAACCAGAGCTTAAGCCAAATCTCCTGATTCCCGGTTTCAGATCCCTGTCAACACCTCCAGGAATGCTAAATGATGCAGTGGTTAAGAGTCTGGACTTTGGAGCATCTCTGGCTGGTTCTAATCCCACTTATGTTGATTACTGGCGGTGTGACCTTGAGTAATTTACTTAGCCTCTCTGTACCCTGGTTTCCTCACCTGGAAGATGAGAAACATTCCTATTTCATAGTCCTTAGGGAGACTGAGCTAATATTTGTAGAATGACTTAAACAGTTCTGGGAACACATGAGTGATATGTATTTCATTGAATAAAATCAAATCAGCCCGAGGCTATGTCTTTGGTAGGTCAGCTGGACCCTGATGGCCCCGTGTCCACCTCTGCTCCCAGGATACTTGCCCTTACCTGGTCATCTAGAAGGAGCTCACAGAAGGCCGGGATGTACTTGGCCCACTCCACCAGAACCAGCAGCTGTTCCTTCATGGACTCACACACGTCTGTAATGTTGGCGATCTTCTTGGCCCGAATGTCGCCGTTGATCCCAGAGATGGGAGAGGTGATCTATGGGAGGCAAGGAAATGCTAGGGGTGGCACGTTTTCCCTGCACTTCCTGTCCCTTGCACGGAGCCCATTCCCTAGGAAGTCCTCTGGTGGCAGCTGGACTGCATTGTACTGCCAGGTCAGTAAGAAGCTCTGGGCAAAGGGACAGGGAGGACTCATAAACAGGGAGCACTCGGTTTGGACTGCCACCCGCTGCCTGCCCTGCCCCCATCTCTTCTAGCTCCTCCAAGTCTCAGGAATCCCTTGGGTGTAAAAGAGGAACAAGGCATCACTCTCATCTCGTACATGAAGTCACCATGGCCCAGAGCAGCACTGTGACTTGCCTGAGGTCACGTGGCCAGAGGTTGGCTGAGCCCACTTGCCACCATGTTGCAACGGTTACTTCTTTTTGGTAGGACTGCTCTTGAGCCCTCAAGGAGAGCAGTTTGTGTGGCCTGGGAACACGGCCTTTGAGATGAACTAGACAGTGCCCCCAGGATGCCAGACCTAGGTTCCAGCTCTATCTGTCACAAAACCAGTGTGTGGCACCGGGTTCAGTTTTTTTCCTGCAGTATCTGTGACCCTTTCCATGTGGGAGTCTAGGGTCTGGTAGGAGGATGCAGAGGTAGAAGTGAGTTCCCCCTGAAAGGGAGCCCAGGTAGGTGAGAGGGTCCTTGGTACCTGCTGAGACAGGACCTCTGCCTGCAGGAGCGCATTAATGGACGGCAGGCTGCTGTCCTCGTAGCTTGACCTCCGCGTGCTGATCCGGTCCCGCTCATTTTGGACGGCTATGAGGAAGCAGAGAGAGGTAAGGAGGAGCACTAAGGGGTGGGGGGATGTCCCACAACCATTAAGGAGTTGGGAGATATGGGAGGAGAGGGTTCAACCTGGACTAGGGTCACCAGAGTGCTACAGGTGGACATTCACCGTGTGTGTGTGTGTGTGTGTGTGTGTGTGTGTGTGTGTGTGTGTGTATGTGTGTGTATTTGTGTGCACACACATGTGAGCATACATGTGCCACGGTGCATGTGTGGAGGTCCAAGGACAAATTGTAGGAGTTGTAGGAGTTGGTTCTTCTACCATGCGGGTCCCAGGAATGGTCAAGTCAGGTTGTTGTCAGGCTTGGTGACTGATGTCCCACTGAGTCATTTTGCCTGTCACATGTGGGATTTTTTAACTCAGTTTGCAAAGCTTGCTAGACACCAACACTTCCCTCTGCCCTATATACAATGAGAAGACGGAAGACCTCACAGGCCACCCGCAGAGGCAGGTCAGTGACAAGTCCGTGGAGGATGGATCACAGTCTGAGTAGTACAGTGAGAATCTGCCACCGTCCCAGATCCACGAACCTGCTTGCAAGCCGGTTGGTCCCTCCCCTTCCAAATGAGCAACTCTTTTCTCCTGGTGACACAGGAGTGACCCTGAGATTCCTGAGTGCTAGGCAGAAGTCCTGGGTTGGGACTTGGAGGCCTAGCTGCCCTAGGGGACTGTCTGCTGGGAGGAATCCTGCTCTCTAGGCTAACCTGGGAGAATGAAGGGTAAGTAGTCTCTTTCCTTCCCATACCAGGAACTCTCCAGAATCCAAGAACCAAAGGCTTTGTCTCCTAGACCTCCAGCCCACCCTCCAGCCCTAGCTGAGCCAGTGGAGGCCTAAGGTATCAGACGTCCTCTCACTGTCCACCTGTCCCCTGGAGTGTAAGGAGGAGTGGGAGCGAGGCTGCATAGATCTCTCACTCTGTGATGGTGGGGATACCTCCCCCGGGGCCTCTGTTTGCCCATCTATCCAAAGCTCCTTCCCCTCAGCCTGCTCCCTGCCTTGTCTCAGGAACTGGCAGGCAGTGTCTTCCCTGCACACAGACACCCTCCCACACACTGGTTCACAAGGACCTGCTGGAATGGTCATCACACGGAAGATCTTGTTCTGCTCCTGAAGGCCCCATCACTCTCCCAGGGGCTGGACCAGGCCCTCCTAGAGTTCCTGAGACCCGAGGCTCCTGGCTTTACTTTTTGGGGTTGAGCTGCTCTCAGGGATCCCTCTAAACATATCCAGGTCCCATGTCACAGTCTGCTCAGAATGGATGTCACACTATCTCATCATAACTCCTTTGGATGCACCCCCCCAACTCCCTGTTACTACTTCCCTCTCTCTCAGTCTGTCCCCAATACCTGCCTCTCCCTACGTCTAGACATCCACCCAGGCCACACATGTGCTCAGGGCCTTTGCCCAGCCATTCCTGGTGCCTTGAATCCCCTTTTCCATCACCATCAATGGTTGGAGAATGACTCGCTGGTTAAGAGCATGTACTACTCCAGGACCTGAGTTCGGATCCCAGAATCCATACTGGGTGGCTCACGAATGCTCTGCAGGAACCTGCACTCTAGTATGTGTGCATATACACACAATTAAAAATAAAGCACGTCTTTAAAAAAAATGTTGTCAGGCAGTGATGGCACACACCTTTAATCCCAGCAGAGGCGGGTGGATCTCTGTGAGTGCGAGGCCAGCCTGGTCTACAGAGTGAGTTCCAGGACAACCAGGGCTACACAGAGAAACCCTGTCTCGAAAAAAAAAAAAAAATCACCTCAGATGCTTTTTCAACCTCCTTTGACACAGTGTTGTGCCCCAGGCTCTGCCCTCTTTTCCTGTTTAAATTTCCTCCAAGGTATCTATTGTAGCATTATTTGCTGAATTCTTTATTATCTAGCTCCAAAGCTCCAAGAAGCCAGACCTTCTTCCCTCTTGTTCACCCTGGCCCCTAAAGCACACCCTGACACATAGTAGGTATGCAATAAATATTTGTGGAGTGAAGATGTCACCGGATAAGACAGCATATGACTTCACTGAACATTCACACTCTACTCTGCAACTTCCTCTTGATTTCAGAATGTTGAGATCTAGAGCCGGGTGCAGAAGTTCATGCCTGTAATCCCAGCATTTGGGAGGCTGAGGCAGGAGGACATACCAGCATGGATTACAGATGTTGGGGCCTGGAAAGATGGCTTAGTTGATGAGAGTATGCACCACTCTTACAGAGGATTTGATTTCGGCTCCCAGCACCCACATCATGTAGCTCACAACCACCTGTAACTCCAGCTCCTGGAGATAGAACACCCTCTTCTGCCTTCTAGCGCATGTACACATGAGTGCATGCGCGCGCACACACACACACACACACACACAACAACAACAACAATAATAATAAATTTAAAAAAGAAAAGGAAAGAAAACAGTGAGACCTTGTTGCAAAAACCCAGAAACAGTAAAGTCGGGAAGTGTAGGACAGAGACCCTGAGGTGTACAAGTCCCCCACCGCACTGGTTGTACACAGCCTGCCACACCCCTCTCTGGCAACCCAGCCTGCCCTGTCGCCTGCCCCCACTGGGCGCTGCGGGGAGGCGGGCGGAATGAAAGGCTGCTGTCAGCAGCTGTGGAGAGAGCTCCTCAAGGTTAGCCTGGCTTTATCAGCACCCGAGCCAGCTCAGTCACGGAATGATGTTTTCCTAATGTTTGCACAGTATTAGCGGGGTCGGGGACCTAATGTAACTTCCATTGAATATTAACTACAGGACAGAGGTGGAGAGGATATGAACCTGTCTTCCTAGAGAAGCCTGGGTGGGCCCTGGGGGCTGAGCTGGGCTTGTGAAGAAGGTCCTACAGGGTGGGCCATGCTCCTCCTTTACTTCTTGGTCTGTCTCTGCCATGGCTTCCTGCTGCCAGGAGCTGGGCCCTTTTCTCTTGGGCCCAAGAGCCAAGGCTGGGCAAGTGTCCCTCTCTCTGACTTTAGTCACAAGACAGAATTTTCCACCAGCTGTTTTCTTGTTCACCAACACCCCACTCCCCCCCCCCCCCCGGGCTCTCACATCCCCAGTCTTTGCCCTCCAGCAAGCCCCTTGTGGGCTCTGTGGCATGTCCTCTGCCCAGGAAGGATCTGATGCTCTTTTCTGGTGTACCAGCAGGTTTCAGTCACCAGGAACAGAACGTGCCACCCTAAATGATCTTTCCAAATTTCAATCCAGAGAACTTGAAGGCTTCGTTCTCACAGCCTTGGATCCTAAACCTCACCCCACCCCAACCCACCCTATCACCTCTTTTGCCTCGATTTCCCTACCTGGGAATCGGGTAGATCTTCCTTTACTTGCCCTAGCTGCTCTGGAAAGCCTGTTTCCAGCTCACTTTCTAGTCCTCGAGAACTTTAGGGTGTTGGTCCCTAAGTCATGTGCAGGAGAGGTTGACAGGAAAATAAGTAAAAACATGTCTCTAGTCACCTGGTCAGTGGCTTTGGGATCTTTCCATCAAGCTGAGGACACGTACTGGGGACTGTTAAGACCTAGGCAGAGCAAGCAATAGCCTTCTTAGCGCTTGCCCATGGTGGCCCAGAATGCTTTGCTCTCCTGGTCTACTTGTACTTCACAATCCCTCAATAGAGCAGGTGAGTGTGTATGTACACACACACACACACACACACACACACACACACACACACACACACGGAGGAGTGTTTACTGGCCCCAGCACTCTCTGTCAGTGACTCAGTGGCTTTCCTGTCCTCCCAGTAGAAGGTTTATTTCCCAACCCAAGAAGCAAGCAGTTCAATTCAAGGCTGAGCTAAGGCTGTATGGGGTGGGGCTTCTCTTCTCTCAGGAGCTGGGATCTAGGGTCACTTGGGTCTGTGGATCCCTGGGACAAGTAGAGCCCAGAGGGGCCAGGAGTGTCCATCAGTTTGCCCCCAGAAACTGTTCAACAAAAGACATATGACACATGACCACATGCAGACTTACTAGTCAGCCATCTGCCTCACTGGACTGCCTGCTTTTCTCCCACGTGCTGATGATCATTCTACAGGAGAGGTTCATCCCCAAACACAATGCCCTATGGGCAGCCATTGTGCTTAATATCACAGGGTACTGGAAAACAGTATCACCAGCCTTTAAACTGAAGCCCTTAGGTTGTAGGCATTCATCTTGTGTCCAACATTCACACATGCACCACAGCCCCCTTCCACAAAACAGTCCTCAATGGGGTGAGCAGGGTGCCGCACTCCCACGGGAAGAGGCTGGCATAGGCCTTTGAAAAAGCCCCAGCCCCCACATCAGACAAGCAGAGATCTGCCAGAATATGGTGTGTGTAGCAGGACCCCTGGGCTCTAATTTTCCAACAAAACTCCTGAGCTTGCGCTGAGGATCTGCAAGGACCCTTCTGAGGGACAGGCAGTAAGAATAATCTCAGAAGGGGAGAGCAGAGACTGGGAAGGGAGGTTGTCAAGCTTAGCTCGCCTTCCGTCTGGCTCAGGCCAGGATGGGCTGTGTGTGTATGTGTGTGTGTGTGTGTGTGTGTGTGTGTGTGTTTGCCCACAGGACTAGACTGAGGGTCTGGCCAGGAGAGCACAGTGTAGGCTGGAAGTAAATATTAGCTGGGAAAAGTGAGTTGAGAGACGAGAAGAGATTTGAAAATGAATTCAAGTTATTTAGAAAAAAAGTTTAGAGTTGGGTTTTTTGTGAGTTTAAAAGGAAAATAATTCTTTTTTTCCCTTTTTCCTCTCCTCCCTCTTTTATCCTCTCTCTCTCCCCACCTCTGTCTCTCTGTCTCTCTGTCTGTCTGTCTCTCTTCCTCTCTCTCTCCCTCCCTTTCCCCTCTCCGTCTGTCTCTGTCTGTCTCTGTCTCTCTGTCTCTTTCTCTCTCTGTCTTTCTCTCTCTCTCTCTCATAGGATGGAGCTGGCCCAGGGCCCTTCATGCTACAGCTCTGGCCACTGAAAACAATCCGTAAAGAGGCCTGGAGGGCCCAGTGTAGGTAGCCCAGTGTAGATAGCACAGTGTAGGTATCACTGAGGTGCTCAAACAGCATGAAGTTGGGGGTGGGACCTCTACTCTTCCAGTAACTTCCATGGAGGCTTCTGCAAGGTGACCAACCACTGTGGTCCTCAGTGTCTTCTGCCATGAAAAGGGCAGTACTCATTCCAGCCTCACGGAGCTGTCCCAGGAATGAAAGAGGGAGAGCCACTGGAGGAAGAGCCAGCTCCGTGTCTGACGGCAGGAGTTGGCTGGGGCAGAGACTGCTTGGCAATTCCATCTCCGCCATCAGGGCTGGGATTGAGGCCGCATCCCACGGTTTGGAAGGGGAAAATTCTAGAGATTGTCTGACATCCAGGAATGAGGACTAAGGGAATTGGGGTGCTTGTCTTTGGACAGGACGCCCAGAATAGGGCCCTCTGGTGACATTTGTGAAGTCTTGGTGGCAGGCACTTGGGTGTTTGCTGTGTGGTGTCCGACGCCTTTCCTAGCTTGCAGTATCCATTAGAAAAAGTACCCATCTTGGCTGCCTCATGGAGGTACAGGAAAGCCCAGTGGCAGTTGCTGGGAGCTGAAGTGAGTGAGTGGGAGCTTTATCTCTGGATCTTTCTCAAGACCAAGCCCAGCCACTCCCTGTGGTCAGATCTGCAGGCCCTCCCTCCTCTCAGCCATTAGCCAGTCATCCCAGGGCCTGTCACAGAGCCATAAAGTATGGCTAGAGTTGTAAATGCCGGGTTGGTTGGAGCCGGGGTGCAGGTGGGGCAGGGGTGTAGGGAGGGCTGAGGCTCACCTTCCTTCTTCATGCCAGCCCGGAAGCACTTCTTGAGTCTGCAGTAGCGGCACTGGTTCCTCTTATCTTTGTCCACTACACACTGCCGGCTAAACCTGGAGAGGACATGGGATGGTGGGATGGAGAAGACACAGCCTCCCCCTCTTTGGGCGGAATGAGGACCCTGGCCGCTTCTGACCCTGACCCAGCTCCCAGCTTCCTTTCTCCATCTCTGCCCACCGCAAGTTCTAATGTTAATCCATCGGAAGCCAGAGGGATCTACGGACTGTCTGAAAGTCCAGTCTGTCCCACTCAACATAGGAAACTGAAGCCCAGAAAGGTGACAAGTGACTTTGATCACTCAGCTGACTGTCAGTGGAGCTGAGTTGGAAACCTTAGTCTCTTGAACACCATAGCATAACTATTTCCACCATAGCCTGTGAGAGCTCATAGCCCACAGCAGGCTGCTGGCTTAGAGTCAGCAGTTGGCTCACAAAAAGTAAAGGCAGGGTTATGGGGGTGGATGAGTTTCAATACTGACTCCACCACTCAGTTCAAGTTGGCTGGCTTCAGGTAAATTCCTAGCTCTCCAAGACATATTTTCCTTGTCTACAAAGTGAGGATAATAACTGTGACACTTCAGAAGGGCATTGACAGGCGACAATGAGGTATTGTAGGTTTGGCATGGGACAAGGGCTCAGTCAACCACTGCTAATATTTTTACTGTTGTTATCCAAAATGAGAGATGCTTTTGAAAGAGGGATTGTCAGAATCTTGGGAGCGGGGCCACTGGGATAGGAGGAAAAGGCTTAGGGCCAATGCCCTGTTGGAACCTAGTGAAAGTAGTATGTTGGAGGGCTGGTCCTATCCTTTCTAAGGTTGGTAGGCAATTGCTAAAGTAGCTGCTACCACCTGTGTCCACAGGTGCTAACAGATCATCTCTGAAGGCCTGGAAGGCCAGATGCCTCAAGAGGGACCCCTGGAGGACATGAACCCCAACATATCCATTTCGCAGCTGAGTAAGGCGAGGCCCAGGCAGCTCCTCACCTGCAGGAGTACATGTGGTTCTTCCTCACACTCCTCCTGAAGAATCCCTTGCACCCGTCACAGCTTGAGGCCCCGTAGTGTTTGCCTGTGGCCCGGTCTCCACAGATGGCACACAGGGCACTGACGCCCAAGCTGTTGGATGAGTTGAGGTTGGCGCCTTCAGACGGGGATGTGTCTGCACCAAAAGAGAGTGAGTGAGAACCCAGGAGGGGCAGAGAGTGAAGGGGGGGGAGCCTGAGACACAACGGGTTCTCCACAGCTGGGGGCTGTGTCCACTGCATCCTTCTGCTCTCAGAGTCACTGGGTTTTCAGAGTCTCAGTTTCCATCTGTACATCAGAACCAACTGTACTGCTGGCCTCCTGGGGCACCTGCAATGACCTGCTTCTGCACAGAGAAGGAAAGTATATAGCTCCAGCTTCCTCAGGAAGGATTGAAGCCTGACCACCACTTAGCCGCAGTCATTTACAGTCTCCCAGTTGGGAGCTACGGAAGGGACAGCGACCACCCCTGTCTCTTCCTCATCAGGATAACCAGAACAGGGGTACCTGAGCTTAGCCCTAGACTCCACAGACTCCCCGAAGGAGGGGAAAGTTATACACCAAGAGCATTCTTTCCTTTGCCTGTGGGCCAGGTGCTGACAAGGGTCTGGGTAGAGGTTGAATCCTCTTGCCACAGACAAGAAGCCATCTCCCAGTAAGAGTGTGAGCAGGGCACTCAAGACCTCCGGCAAAGGAGGCTTCGGCTTGTGAGCGTTTGTGCCAATACCACCCTAGCTTACTTCTGGTCTGGACCAGCTCCTCTTCCTAGCTCTAATTTCACCTGGCCTCAATTTCCCTAACTATAAAAGGGATCAGTTTAACTGGTTTGGTTGGTTTTAGATTAAAGAAAAAAAAAAAAGTCAGCAGAAGGTCTCTCTTTTTCTAAAAGCAAATCTTCCACCATAGGTAAATTCTTTAGGAAAATCTTTTCACTGGGGAGGTAAAAAACAGGAGGGTGGAGAATTCGAGTCTAGCCTCAGCTACATAGTAAGTATGAGGTCAGTCTGGGCTACCTGAGACATTGTCTCAAAAAAAATTACCATTAGGAGATGATAAACTCTATAATAATTTCCCCCAAACAAAAGTGCATGCATGTTCACAACACACACACACACACACACACACACACACACACACACACACACAGAGACGCTGACTATGACCTTGGATTCCTAAGGGAATGTCCTATTGCAAACGGGAGAAGGCTGTGATATGCTAAAGCATTGACCCTGAAGCTTCACAGCATAGGATCAAATCCCCACTGATCTTGTGGCACTGGGTTATTTCTTGTCCTTGTCCCCCACTTGTCAAATGGAGCATAGTCGTCTCCTCGAGCTGTTCATAGGCTCAGTGAGTCTGCCGGAAGTGCTTGGCATACAATAGGTTCTGGATCTGTGTCTGTGGACTAAGTGCTTCTCTCCAGAAGAGAACTGTCCCATCCCAGCAGGCGTCTTGCAGCTGGTTCTCATCTCTGCTGCCTCCTGGCTTGAACTTCTCCTAGGACTCCTGAATGTCCCGAGTGGAGCCCCCTCCAGCTGGTGAATTATTCCCAAGGCAGGGATAATTGTTAAGCTCCATTGGTGCCCTTTCTCCCTCAGCCTCTCCTCCCTCGACCCCCGGGGAGAGCTGAGCCCGCAACTCGGGCAGAGGCTGGCAAGGTGTCCTCTTGCTGGGCAGCCTGGTTTGGGCATAGTTAGCCGGATCATCTCCCCTGAGGTCAGCAGGCTACTTCCATTTCCAGGTTAAGAAGACTGAGGCTTGGAGAGAAGAGGGACTTGCCCAGTGTCATTACAGTGCTTCCAGACACAGGGGCTGGGTTTATGGGATGGTGTGCCGTGCTCAGCCACGCTGCCCATGCCTGGGCATCTGTGAGGACCCTTCTGCTGTTTCTGAATTGGGGATGGAAGGTGAGAGCAGATATCCTTAGAATCTTCTAGCCATTGGCTCAGGATGGACCCCAATCACTTTGGAAGACAACCTCCTATAACCCCAACTCCCATACCTCTGTGAGCTCCAGCAGGGCATACAGACCCTTCCATCATATGGAGAGTCCTACAGACCACCCATGGTCGGGGCCAAGAAAAGCCCTTGTAACCCTTATACTGTGTACTACCCATCTCCATTTTACAGCTAAGGAAACTGAGACTGGGGAGGAAGGGTTTTTTCAGAGCTGGGAGTGACTGATGTGTCCTCAGGACACTTAAGGGCTCGACTACAGGTGTAGGAGCACAGGACTCCTAGGTACTGAAGGGGCTGTGTGGTGGCCAGGAGTGTGACAGCATGTACTGTCCCTGTGTGTCACATGATACCGTCTCAGGGCAGAAGCAACTTATTCACCACCTCCAGTGTGTTTTTTCCCTGAGCACCTCCCCTGAACTGTCCACCCTTCTGAAAGCTTTGGCCAACAGAGCTGGGGTAAAGGAACCTATTTTTACACCGCACAAGAGACAAAGGAAAGGTAACGTGCCCAAGGTCACACCATGCACGGCACGAGCTATTAGGGCCAGGCAGTTGGGGGACTGACCATGGACAGAGCCCACACGCTGTCTCCGCTCTCTAGCTGGATTGAGAGCACAGTTCTCCAGACCTGAGCCTGGTAGCCTGACATCTGCTGCAGGGTCAGAGTCACCAATGGAAGGTGGTGGCGGGCCAGCCTCAGCCGGGTGCCATCTCTCCAGGGCTAGTCTGGAACCCGGTCCCCTCCTTTCCAGGAGCTTCCCATCCTCCGCAAAGACTACCGTCTCACCCCCCTGGCAAAGAAAAACCATCCCCCCTTACAGACGTGTTCTCAGTGATACTGGTGCAGATGTTTGAACCGAAGTTACACACGCCGACAACAGAATTGGCTCAGAGATAAACACACATGCTACTGATGTGAATCCCAATGTTTGGTATATAGTTAAGACCTTCGTAACATAACCCTGGTATTTTGCGAGGCTGGAGCACAGGATCCCAAGTTCCAGGCCAGCCTGGGAGTATGTTCTAAGTTTCAGGTCAGCTCAGGAACATATACTCTGCATTAAAAAAAAAAAAAAAAAAAAAAAAAAAAATTGGGTATGGTAGTACACCCCTGTAATCCCAATATTTGGGAGGCAGAGGTGATAGGATCTCTGTGATTCTGAGGCCAGCCTGGTCTATGTAGTGACTTTCAGAACAGCTATAGCTAGGTAAAGACCCTGTCTCAAAGTAAAATGTAATAAATGAGAACCCGTGCGACGGAACTACACAACTGTGTGCATCAGAGAGCGCTACACAGGGTTTATACGCCCATGCAAAATGCCGTGCAGGGCCACCAGTACGTCCACAAGGCCACATTCACAGACATGTCAGGCCCATGACCCACGTTCACAGACACTATACATACACACATATACGCAAGCATGAAAAACAAAATCCCGGGGAGAGACAAGCACAGACCGTTCAACAAACCCATACAGATGAAGCCTGGACACAAACCTAAGCGGGGGAACAAACAGGCAGCTGTATGCTTGGATTTGCCATGCCACCCCTGTACTTACATGGACGCCTAGGATCGTGCATGCAAACCACACCGCTGTGTGGCCTTTCTAGCTGGGAAGCCTGGAAATTTTACTTCCCCCCAACCCCGAACTCCAGTTTCCCTGAAATGTAGCCATGACTCCTGTCACCATCTCTAGGAACAGGACAGGCCTTTTGTAGCTTGCACATAGGCCCAGGGGCTTGAAGAAGGGGCCATGTTGAGTGGGATTTCTGCAGCTACACAGAGGAAGCTCACCATCACGGCCTGCTGCTGTAACATGGTAAGGAAGTCGGCGTGAGATCCCGGGGCCTAAGTAGGGAGGATCTGGGGAACGTTTCTGTTGGAAATCCACCTCTGCAGGCCTCCCTCACCCAGAATGCCTCTGGCCGCAGTACGTGGGCCCACTTGCTTCACCTGGCAACACCTGTAGGAGCCTATAGGACCAACCTACAATTTCCCGTATTTCTCCTCCCATCCCAAAGTCCAGTGCCAAAGATCCACTCCATACCTGGGCACAACTGCCCCCACCTACCATTGCCCATGGTCAACACCTGCACATTTTCAAACTCCAGGGTGGTGTAGGCTGGGTCCAGAGCGGCACTGTAGTCAGCCATATCCATGTCGACGAGGGTTTTGGAGAGTCGCATTCTCCCCTACCCACAGCTCAGCCCCCTGTCCTGCCCTGCCCAGGATGCCACCCAAGCCCCTGGGCTGAGCCCCAGCCCCCGTCCCCGCCCTCTCCCTGCCTCCTCCCAGGTCCCCTCTCTGCCCTCCTCTGTTTCAAACTGTCCTCTGGGAGACTCAGCCTGGCGTCCTGGCCTAGCCTCTGCAGAGGGTGGAGGCACTGTGGGGAGGGGTGGGGGTTAATGGTTAATCACCCCCGTTGCTGGGTAGGCTGGGTGGAGCCGCGGGGATTTGGCTGTTTGTTGGTTTCTGACTGACACCTGGGGTGCTAATTAGAACTGTTGGGCCCCAGCTCATTAATATTCAGTTACCGATCTTCCAAGGCAGGCACCAGACGGGGCTGGCCTCTGTTGGACCCCTTACCTCAGCAGCCCCCAAGCCAATGTCACTCCAAGTTGGCGGTCCCAGCTGACATACGTAGACACTGACAAGTCTACCTCCAGGGAGCCCTAATCCAACCACTTTCCCAAATCATTGACTTCCATCCTCAATGCTGTGGCAGAGATAAAGCTGTCCCAAGGCCCCTGAACTGGAAATCTGAACCCCAGGCCCACACTCGGGTCTTCTGGATCCTTGCTGAAGAAGACTCTTCTGGTTCCCTTCTGGGTTCTCACCTGCCCTGGGAGCCTCTGGGACCCACCTTCGGGTCCCTTCCCGGCCCCTGATAGCTCCCAGCTGCTCCAGCTGGACCAGACGCCAGGGATGGTCCCCTGTCACACTGAATGCTTCCACAGTCCCCACCCATCCCAAGACAGGCACAATCGAGCTCTGCAGGCCTGTAGACCTGGGCTTATGCCCAGGCAATACGTCCTGCTAACTGTAACTCTGGGTAAATGATTCTCCTTCCAAGCCTCTGCTTTCCCTCTGTCAGATCTACGGTCAATCTGAAAGAGTAGTTTGGGCATTACATAAGATATAGAAAATAACTATTAAGGTACGCTGGCCATGCCTTGCCTCCAGCCCATCATTTTTGTCCTGCTATGTAGCCAGGGCAGTGCTCAAATTCCCACTCCTGCCTCAGCTCCCAAGAGCCAGAATGAACAAGAACGTGCCCCCATGCCCAACTAATTCCTCTTCTCATTTTGTGTCCCCTTTCTGCCTCCCTGTTTCTCTCTGTCCACCTCTTCCCTTTGGGGTGGGCTTCATGGATGTACCCCTGTACAGTCACAGGGGAGCTCTATGCTCAAAATGTCTCTGCATGGCTCAACACTCATTCCAGCCTTTAAAATTTTTTTCCAGATTAAAAAAGTAATTATCTGGGGTAGTGGTGGCGCATGCCTTTAATCCCACCACTCAGGAGGCAGAGCCAGGTGGATCTCTGTGAGTTCGAGGCCAGCCTGGTCTACAGAGTGAGATCCAGGACAGGCACCAAAACTACACAGAGAAACCCTGTCTCGGAAAAAAAAAAAATTATCTGAATGAATGTTTTGCCTGCATGTATGTCTGTGCACCACATGCATGCCTGGTACCAGTGGAGGCCAGAAGAAGGTGTTGGACCCCGCTGGAACTGGAGTTACAGACAGTTGTGACCTACCATGTGGGTGCTGGGAATTAAATTCTGGGCCTCTAGAAGAGCAGTCAGTGTCTTAACTGCTGAGTCATCTCTCAGTCCTACATCCCCCATCCCCCCTCCTTTTTTTTTTTTTTTTTTTTTGTTTATTTGTTTTCTGAGACAGGGTTTCTCTGTGTAGTTTTGGTGCCTGTCCTGGATCTCGCTCTGTAGACCAGGCTGGCCTTGAATCCAGAGATCCACCTGCTTCTGCCTCCCGAGTGCTGGGATAAAGGTGTGCACCACCACCGCCTGGCCCCCATCCCTATTTTTAGCCTTTAAAACCTTTTTTCTTTACATTTTCATTTCATTGGCTACATCTTTTATGAGGTTTAACTATGAGCCTGGTGCACCTGTCCCCTTGTACTTTTGTTTTGGGTCTGAACAATTACACAATCCCCCTCTGTGCTCTTCTCTCCTGACACATTTTGTGTGTGTGTGTGTGTGTGTGTGTGTGTGTGTGTGTGTGTGTGTGTGTTTGCTTTTTCAAGACACGGTTTCTCTGTGTAGCTCTGGCTGTCCTGGAACTCACTCTGTAGACAAGGCTGGCCTTGAACTCACATGCTTCTGCCTCTCCAGTGCTGGGATTAAAGGCGTGCACCACCACCACTTCTCTGCTGACACTTTTAAGGCTCCCACACTAGCTGGGGAGAGAGAGTCACTAAAGACTGAGCGTGAGGGCAGTAGCTTTGGAAGCTTCAGGGCCTGTCTTGCTCAGCACATTGAAAGAGCAGGTCAGGGGGCATGGTAACAACGCAGATCGAGAATGAGAGACAGAGCCTACAGGAATGAGTGAATGAACCAGAAAAGTGAGTGACCAGGAGACCAGGGAAATTAATGCATGAGTGGAATGAAGGAGTGAAATTCATGAGTCTATAAAAGGGTGAATGGATGAGAAGAGAATGAGCGAATGGGTGTGTGAGCTGAAGAGCGGGCAGGTAAATGTGCCTTCACACCATACTGATGCAACCGCTCAAAGGCTTCTTCCTGTACTGCTTAGCTTTATCACGCCCCTGCCATCCTGTCCCGAGAGACAAGATGGTGGAAGAGAGGGAGGGAGGCAGTCGTGGGGAAGAAAATGATTAGACTTGGGGGCCAAATGCCCTAGCTTTAGAAATCACCCCGGCGGCCCACAAGTTGGCTCAACAGGTAAAACACTTGCCTTGCAAGTTTGGTAAGCTGCATTCGAACCCTGGCATGCCTTGTTTCTATCACGTACACTCTCACATGATCAAAAACAAATAGAAACGATTTCTGTCCATTCACATCTCTCTGGCAACTCTCCCTTTCATCATTGAGGGGGAAAGATCCTAGTCTCATCCTCCACTTCTTGGTTGAAGGGAGAGGAAAGATTGGAACCTGCAGCCCACACCTTGAGATCCCCCAAAAGGTCTGATGTTGACTTCAGACTCTTTCAGGTCCTTTCCAGCTCCACTGGCAACATCTGGACCCAGAGATCTTGGGAGCGGGGGCTGGGCTTGGAGGAAAAGGAAGACGTGACAGACCATCCACAGTAGTTAACGTATCTGTCCTACATGTGACTTGTCGCCCGGAAGAGACACAATTCCACGTTTCTACAAGTGGAATGTGATCTCTAGCAAGTCAGATTTTATTAGCTAACAAACCAACAATGGGCCTTTTTATAGATGACAATGTAGATTCCATTAAATGCAGTCTATGATCAACTAGGGTTGGCCAGAGCACATCATGTTTAGACAAAGGTCTATCAAGCGGAACAGAGAGCCTGCATGAGGAGAACTGCTAGGTACCCAAATCATAGCATGTATGGCATATTGCATGCTCCAATCCATGTCCCACCTTGTCACAACTCACCCACAGCAGCCTACCCACCCATCAACCATAAATCACATAACTGTCTCACTCATAATTCCCTCCACCTTCAGCTTATTCTGGGCAATACCCTCCCGGGAGTTCTCCTTCACCTAGATACACCACCTCTGTGATCTAACAGTCCTGGAGTCTGGGACAGGCTATTTTATTTTATTTTTGGTTTTTCAAGACAGGGTTTCCCTGTGTAGCTTTGCACCTTTCCTGGAGCTCGCTTTGTAGACCAGGCTGGCCTCGAACTCACAGAGATGCGCCTGCCTCTGCCTCCCGAGTGCTGGGATTAAAGGCGTGCGCCCGGCTTGGGACAAACTATTTTAAATCTAGTGTCTCTGTAAAATGGGCCTAACTTATGAGGTTTGTTGTTGTTTGGTTTGATTAAGTGAGATCGTGCTGTCATTGAGCTGTTCCTGCTCGTTGTCTCTGAGACCAGGTAGTCCAACATACGTGGGTCAAAATCTCTGTCACCTCAGCATCAGGAAAATGAAGTGGATCCTTCCCACAGATGGGCGGCTGTGGGCAGTAAGTGACCAGGGTGTGAATCAGCCCTCCTGTTCTCTATTCAGGTTCTGTATTCACGGACTGACCGTTTGGATAGAAAATGGTGGGGGGGAAATGTGTCTGAGCAAGGCGTAGTGGACATGCATGTAACCCTAGCACGTGGGAGGTAGAGGTGAAGATGAGGAGTTAAGACGGGCCTGGAATAGATGAAACTTTGTCTCAACAACAACAACAACAACCACCACGGGGCTGGAGCGGTGGCTTAGCAGGTGCTTGCCTCACAAAACTGCTGGCCTGAGTTCAATTCCTGGAACGCACAGAAGAGAACCAATCCCTAAAGCGAAGTCTTCTGGCCTCAACAAGATGGTGCCCACCCCTGTCCCACCTCTCTATCTCGGCCTCCACCCCTACCCCACATCTCTACCTCTCTATACCCACAAATATAAATTATTTTTATTCAAAAACAATAAAAGGGTTCTGGGGAGATGGCTCAGTGGGTAACGTGTCTGTCATACAAGCATGAGGCCCTGAGTTCAGATCCCCGGCCCCCACATGAAAAACTGGACATGGTGCTGCATGTTTCTGATCTCAGTAATAGCAAGCAGGACACAGGAGGTTCCCAAGACTCACTGTCCAGCCAACCTAACCAATCAGTGAGCTCCAGGCTCCGTGAGAGAGCTTGTAAAAAACCAAAGTGGAAAGTGATAGAGGAGAATGGATGTCAACTCCACATGTACAGGCATACACACATATATAAACATCACATACACACATGTGCACGCACCTGAATAAACCACAAACATATAAACACACATAATACCAAAATTATTATTATCATTGCTAGTATTATTTCTGTATGCCTAGTTCAACATGTACAAATGGGGGATATTCATTATTTAAGATGGGGTTTACTGTGTTATCCAAACTGGCCTTGAGCTCCTGGGCACAAGCAATCCCCCTGCTTCCGATTCCCGGGAGTTGGAACACAGGCAAGCTCCACATGCCTGACCATTGTACAGATTTTTTTCTTGTCATTACTCCTTAACTAGTTTAACCTAACAACAAAAAACCAGTTACATAGCACTCCCGTGGGGACATACAGAATCTGAAGGTGACTGAAAATACAGTGGGTTATGTACAAGTGACACGCAAATACAACAGTCATTGATAAAGTGCTTGAGTACCTGTGAGTTTGGATACCTGAGGAAGGTACTGGGACCTCCCTCATGGATGCCCAGGGATACAATGTACAACAGTAGTGACTGTCATCACTGGTTCGGTACTCCTGGCCCCACTGGCCACTGGCCACATAAGCCCGACCCCTTCACCTTGTAGATGGAGACAGGGCATGAGCAGGCAAGAGGATGGTCCAGAGAGGTGGCTGCTGACGGGAGGTGGGCTGGGAGATTACATCTCTGCTGTGAACAGAGGTTAAGGGCCCTGCCACAACGAATCATATCCTTCTCCCTCACTCTGGATTTTTGAGACAGGATCTGGTGTAGCCCAGGTTCTTTATGTAGCCCAGGCTGGCTTTAATTTCCGATTTCCTCCTGCTTCCATCTTCTGAGTGCTGGGATTGCAAGTGTGTGCCACCCTGGCTGGTTCAAACCGTGCTTCAGACTGAACCCAGCACTTCCCTCACGCTAGCTAAGCCCTCCACTGACTGAGCTGCATCCTCAGCCCCTAGAGCAAACTGCAGTAACAGCAAATGGCTGTGGAAGCATGTTCTTGGCCTCAAGATAAGAACCCCGTCTCCTTATTTTTCCTGAGGCCCAGGGTGTCCTCACGTTATAAGACCAAATGAGACTCAATGAGGTAAATAAAGTACATTTGCCCAAAGGCCACAAGTCTTGTAACGGAAGAGTCTGCCGCCTGGACTGAGGCAGGCTATGGGCCTAAGGGCCTCTCTCTAGGTGTTGTTCCACTCCCAGGTTCCCTGGAATAGCTATGGTATCCTGAAGGGTGGGTCTGACTCCAGCTGGTTTCTCTATCTCGGTACAGCATGGGTGTTATCATGAACCTGAGTAGCCATGGCCCTGTCTCTGGCCACATGCAGGTCTAGGGGCCTACTACAGACATCCAGCCACCTGGGGTCACCTGGCGCCTTGGCTTCTCCTCTGGGAGCTCACCTCACCTCTATCTCCTCTCCTTCCTCCCCCGCCTGCCCCCCGGGGCGCAGCGCTAGGGAAATGAGCACTTATCGAGACAAAGAACAAAAGTCGTGGGGGCAAGAAGCCAAGAGCCATCTCTACTCTGGGGTAGGTAGGGCCTTCAGCTTCGCCCCTTTGAAATTTCAAATTCCAGTTTGTGGACAAAGTCCTAACTATCTCACAATATAGGTCCCCAACTGCTGACCAAACTCCAGTCCAGGCAGCCACCTGGCCTGAGACTGGCCTGGCTTTGCCGGTTCCTTTGGCAGCTCCCAAGACCCGAGGGTAGGAGTCCTAGGCGGCTGGGACCGGCCAGGCCATCCTGAAGCCCCCAGCTCACTACCAAAGGAGCCCAGTTCCTATCTGAGAGGACCACCTCTGCCTGAAGCTGGAATCTGATGCTCGTTGGGCCAACAACTGAAACCAGGTAGGTGTCCTCTCGGGGGGCCTCTCTGCTCCTTTTTGGGCGCCTGAGCCCTGTCCACCGTGGCTCAGTCCCATCGAGACCTCCTGGAACTTCAGACTGGAAAAGCCATTTTCAAGCCACTCATAGGTCAGATGGAGACCCTGAAGCCCTCAAGGGTCCTGGCTGCAGACTGGGAGTTGAGCCAAAGACCTAGGGCCTCTCACCAGGCCCAGAGGGGAGAAGGGCCTTACTTTAGGCTAATTAGTGGTGACAGGTGAATTCTGTCTCAACTAAGGGGACTCTTGTTTTCCCATCCCACGGATCGTGGATGGTCGCGTGTTGCTTTACTCAATGACTGATGACCGTTGGCTCACTCAATGGCCGCAGTATCTCAGAGAGGAAGATGAGGGAGCTGGGGCTGAAGGCCAGTGGTTTCAGAAGGAAAGCAACATTTATGTAGTTAACTGATAACTGGGCCCCATCCCTGGGCCTCCAGTGGCCTCTTCCTCCCTCTCTGTCCTCAGTGTGATTAAGATGAACTTACCTGTCTGCTAATCATTGCTGAGCCTGTTGGTCTTGCTTTAAAAAATTAACTGGGCATGAGTTTGCGGTTTGCCTGATCCCTAACCCCGAAAAGGCCCGGGGTGGGCAGGAGGCCTCCTAGGTTATGCAAGAGGCCATTGGCCTCTCCACACACCTCCAACAGCCTCTGCTGCGCCCTCCGGAGGGGAGGCTTTGCTCAAGAGTCAACAGCCTGCATGTGCCCCTGCTCCAGGGCCTGAGCATATTTGCTCTGTTACCACAGGGAGATAAAGGCAGTGGGAAGCATCCCAAAGGGGGATGTGAAGCAGCAGGCTTGGGTTCTAACGTCCCAGCCAGGGAATCTTAGGGGAGATGAGAAGGGAAGCTTTTCAAGCTGGGTTCTGGGGTTCCCAGGAGCCCACAGAGGGAGCCAGATGATGTGTTATTAGATGAGATCCTTTGTTTGTTTGTTTGTTTGTTTTTGAGGCAGGGCTTCTCTTTGTAGCCCTGGCTGTCCTGGAACTCACTTTGTAGACCAGGCTGGCCTTGAACTCACAGTGCTCTGCCTGCTTTTGCCTCCCAAGTGCTGTGCTGGGATTTAAGGCTGAGCCACCACCACCTGGCCTTAGATGAGATCTTCAAGTTCTTTTTCAAGCCAGGAAAGCACTGGTCCAGACCCAACAGATAGGGAGATGAAGGGGAGAGGGGTGCATTCTTTCCAAGAACAGGCTGCTCGGGATAGCCTGGGTCTCCTACAGCCTGAGTGATGTGTTGAAGGACATCAAGGGCAAGGAGGTTTTCCCTCTGTTGACAGATCTCTGAGAGCCACCAGAGGCCCAAGTTAGGGATGTCATCTGTGTCCTGCAGGCCCATGAGTAGTCCTAGCAGCAGATGTGTGAAGTAGAGACATCTCCTGGCTTTGGCTCTGTCTGTCTTGTCTCTGGAACCATCAGGCCCCTAGAGAAAGGACACAGAACCCAGAGCCCTTCCCTGACTGTCTAGACCCTTCGCCTTCAGTTTCTTCCCTCGTGAACTGAGAAACTGCCTAAGTTCTAATTTTCCCATGAGGACGAAATAGTGCCAAAGACACACAGAGCCAATGTATGGACATTTGCGTCGGGGTGGGGGTGGGGCTTTGCTCCTGAGTCCTCACACTGCTCTGGTGCTGGATTGTTTTCATCAACAGTCTGTAAGACAACTGGCCCAGAGAAGTTGAGTTGTGTACCCAAGCTCACATAGTTGATAGGAAATAAGATGTAGGTCTCAAATCCAAGTTGACTTCAGAACCTGTATTCCTAATCCCGAGACTACCCCATCCTTCCAAGACTTTCCTGGACATAGTAAGTACTCAGGGAAGGCTGGCAGGATAAGGGGTATGGAAGCAGCTCTGGACAGGAAGCAGTGTATTGTGGGAGATGCCGATGGGGAAGGTTTAGGTCTGCTAAGTGGATGGTCTAGGGAATGATCAAGGAAAGAGCCAGGATTGGGTCCCGTGGGCGGTGTTTCCTGTGGCCCTGTTTGCCTACTGCCAGGTGGCTTATGACATCTGGGCTGAGAGTGTCACTGTCCTGTTTGTGTTCTGTGAGTGACCTTGACCTTTGTGAGGCCTACGGGGTGATGGGGAGCCCCTGATAGCACAAGTCCTGGTCTTGGGGATGAGGAATGAGTCTTCTGTACAGAAGTCACCCTTAATCCTCCTGGCTCCTGTTCGGAGGGACCCCAGAGATTTGTCTGAGGTCATCAGGGTAAAGTAAGTATTTGGGAGTTCTGAGACAGGCCAAGATCACTGTGTACAGTTGCACAGGCTGTTCATTACACAAATGTTCCAGTCAAGAGGACTGAGGTGGGGGATGGGGTAGGGGGTGGAGATTCAGCCCTTGTTCCAAAGCCCCAGGGCCTGGTCTATCAGGAGGGGATTCCATTTCTTATTTAAACAAAGGTTCCATGAAAGTCATCAAATGCCTTGTCCCAGCCTTTTTTTTAACTGTGTGTGGCCCTGGAAAGGTCATTTCTCTCCTTGGTCTTGGTTTCTCGTTTGGAAAACCAAGCAGAATTTCAGTCTGGATAATGAAATGGAACCACCTGAGACTGTTTCATTTTCGAGACAGGGTTTCTCTGTGTAGCCCTAGCTGTCCTGGAACTCACTTTGTAGACTAGGCTGGCCTCGAACTCACAGAGATCTGTCTGCTTCTGCCTCCCAAACGCTATGATTAAAGGCATGCGCCAACCACCATCCAGCTCCCTTGAGATTGTAAAGGTTTTTCTACCCTGGGTTTTAAAGGGCTTGTGCCTCATGGTAGCATGCTTGTCTAGAATGTAATGGGCCCTGGGTTCCATCCCCAGCACCACACAGAGAATAAAAGAGGGGATAAAACAATGATTCCCAAGTCCAATCACAAACCAACAGGTAAATCTTGGGGTTGGATAGCCAGGCAGGCAAGGTAGCACACACATAAGAGGATCAGGAGTTCTAGGCCAACCTGAGCTATATCCTGGTGAGTGGAAGGCTAGCCTGAGCTATGTAGTCACACTCTATCCCAAAACAAAAATCTTGGAGTCGGGCTGGAGATATGACTCAGAGGTTAAGAGCACCGACTGCTCTTCCAGGGGTCCTGAATTCAATTCCTAGCACCCACATGGTGGCTCACAACCATCTATAATGAGATCTGGCACCCCCTTCTGTATACATAATAAATAAATAAATCTTAAAAAATATAAAAAAAATCTTGGAGTCAGATGCATGGTGCTAGATGTTGGAAATTGGTGCTAGGCTATAATTCAGAACTTTAGTGGGGCCAGGGAGAGCTTGAAATGCTTTAATGTGGGTCCAGGTTTGACAGTGTACAAGTCAAACCTACGGTGAGGCTCAGTTTCCCTATCTGTTAGGTGGGTCAGGGATAACCTCCTCACGAAGTTAGAATGCTGACTCATGGCTGATGTTTATACCACACCTGGCCCTGTGTCCAGTTTGTAGACAGCTCCAATTCCAGGTACCAATGGCTATTGCTGTTATTATTGGCAACATCATATTGGCTTCCAGGTCAAGGATGAAATGACATGGAGCTAATTCCTAGGACGGGCATCACAATCTTGGCTGCACACCTGTCGTTATGGAGGTACATGTAGTTATTATTCTTGTTTACTCTTTTACCTCATTTGTTAAAGCTTTTAGTCTTTAATCCTTGCTACATTGCTAGGGCTCAAAATCAAGAATATGGAAAAGGGAAACCTTGCTTCCCGCAACTCTGTTCATCATTTCCCCTGGCCTCTGCACCATCCATGGCCCAGCCTCTGCACCATCCATGGCCCAGCCTCTGCACCATCCATGGCCCAGCCTCTGCACCATCCATGGCCTTTTCTTACTTTTTTGTCTTCCTGGAGCCTTGCACATATCCTGTGTTGCCACCCAGCCTCCTATACTGTCTTGTCCTTTGCTTTTCTCACTTTCTGTGGTGGTTGTTGGAGTCCATTTAGGTTTCCTGGTGGCTTTATCACCTATTCTGAAAAGGAGGATGATTGGACCAGGTGTTTGGCAGGGTCTACACTTGGCTGTATCTAGCAGGGGGAGGTCCTTTGCTCCTCCCCTTGGCATTGTCATAAAAAGCCCTTTGGAATAAAGTTCTGGCCCAATGGATTAGGATCCAAGCCCACCGAGTCTATCCTGCTTTTCTCTCTGTTTCTCTCCCCTCTTTATTGCTAACTAAGTCTCTTATCCCTCATTCCTCAAGAGTCCCTGGGGTAAATAAACATGGGGACTGGCTCCCCACAGTCGGTATGTTACCTGACACCCTTAGGGCAAGCCTTGGCCAAGGAGGAGCTCAACCAGGGACACTCAGTTTTTAGTTTCCGACAGGGTTTCGTACATGTAGCCTAGGCTGGCCTTAAACTTGATATCTAGTGGAGAATGACCTTGAACTTCTGATCCTCTGGCCTATACCTCCTCAGTACTAGGATTACAGATGTGCATGCATCATCACATCTGGTTTATGCAGTACTGGGGATGGAACCCAGAGCTTCATACATGCTAGACAAGCACTCTACCAACTAAGTCCCTGGGGCGTCCCTGGGGCTTAAATTTCCTTCCTGGTTGCTGGATTGCCAGGACATCCATTGTTTTGGGTCAAAATTCCCCAGAGAGGATAAAGGGTGAACGAGTCATCAAAATAGGGACCCAGAGACTAGCTGTCCCCCGGGTGGCATAGTCAGGGCTTGGTGGCCAAGCCCTCTAGCACTGTGGAGTCTGTTTAGAACTCTCTGCCAGCCTCAGATTGAGTGGGGATAGGGCTGGGATGCCAGGAGGGGGAAGCTGTGAGCAGGGAAGAAGGCGGGGTCAGAGAGACTGGCTGCTTCAGGCTCCTGGGGACAGAGAGGACAATGAGACAGGGGGGTTGGTTTGGTTTCTTTTTACCAATGTTCTGTTTAGGCTACCTTGAGGGCCCCTCTGAATCCTTCACTGCTTCAGTTTACTGACTTTAAGCAACTAACTTTTCTCTCTCTCTGCCTCAGTTTCCCCAACTGCAAAAGGAAGATTAAATGGCTGATCAGCCTTGGAGTACCCCCAAAGAGTCTCTTGTTGAGGGGATCTGGACACTATTTTGATCAAATGTCCTTCACCTATCAGGGCTCTTGGCCTTCCTTGGGCTAGACTAAAGTTTGCCACATACCCCGAATTCTGGAATTCTCCCTAAGTTCCTTGTCTTTCTCCCAACACCCTGGGCTTCCTTCTAGACAGATGTGAACTCAGGAGCATACCTGGTGGGTCCTGGGGGTAGCCCTGGCCCCCGTCCGACATCCTCCTCCTGGTCCTATGGGATCACACACGGTGGGCAACCTCCTCATCCTTGGACCACTTCCTGCTACCACTCTGGCACCCAAGACTCTGAGAGGGCTTCCGGAGAGAATTAATCTCTTAATACTGGTCACAATGAGATTTCAGGGACGGTGGGAGGTGGTCACCATGGAGACGGAAGACCTTTCCGGGACCCACGGGAGTAATCAGCCACAAGCCTCAACAAGGGGCCTCAAGTCCCAACCTAGATAGAAGTGAGAGGCACAGAGGCTTGGGGACCTGCTAAGACCTCCTGCTGTCTGTCTCCTGACAAACTGGGAGCCAGCCACATTTATAGAGAGAGTCCTGTTCCCCTCTGAGCCCCAGGTTCCTGCCCTCCTTTTGGGGCTCTGGTCCTCAGCCCAGTAGCTTGTCTAGAAGAGCACGGGCTCCTTTCTGAGTCTGCTAGACTTGAACTTGAAGCTCCACTTTCCATTCCCAGTCTATCCCGGGCCAGGCCCTTCACCTTCCTGGCCTCAGTTTCCCCATCTGTACAATGAGTCCAGTAGAGCCACCCTGGCATCACTTGGAGTGTTGGTGAGTAGTGACCCCCAGTGACTGTGGATGCGCACTCGGTCCACAGCCACCTGCAGAACCGCAGGGCCCTGCCCGGCTCTCTGACAGGGCTGGGGGGCCCACCTCTCTTTACCTCTGCAGTCCATGTCTCATCTTGGTCATCTTTCTCCAGAAAAGTCCTGATGACCTGGGTGGGCTTGGGGACTGCCCCTCACGGCCCCCAGGGCTGCACACTGTATTTACCATAGTCTAATCAGGTGGTGACGGTCTCCTCCTTTGGACTGCCCGCTTACCATTGTTTTTCAGGGACCCAATAGTGCTTAAGATAAATGGGTTGGCTGAATAAATGAGGGAAGACCTGAAGGAATTCACCCATCCAGGCACTCAGCTTTATCAGCCAGCGCCATTGTTGTGGAGGCTGGAGGTGGAGCCAGGAAGACGGCAGGTCTCTGCTCCTACGGGATTGCAGTAAAAACATCCAGCGAAACTGTAACTTCAGATAAACAATATGTACTTTGTAGCATAAGTATATCCCAAAAATGCATTAGACATACTCATACTTTAAAAAAAATACAGGGTAGAGCCCGTGAGATGGTTCAGCAGGGAAAGACTCGGACTCCCAAGCCTGACTCTGGAAGAAGGTGAGAGCCCAACCTTGTAGGCTGTCTCTGACCTCCACAGGAGCAGGGGCTTGTGGCCCCCTTCCCACATTCACACACACACACAACAAATAAAAAATATAATTAAAAATTTAAGGAAGGGTATAGCTTATCTCAAGTCCAAATGGAACTGAGAACCCGGGGCTGTGTCCGGCAACCCCATTCCCCGCCTGGCCTGCTTGCATTTTGGTTGGAAAGGTGGGGTGGGAATAGGCAGTAAAGGAGGTAAATAAAAAAGGAAGTGTATTTTATTTTATTTATTTATTTTTAATTTTTTGGTTTTTCGAGACAGGGTTTCTCTGTGTAGCTTTGCGCCTTTCCTGGAACTCACTTGGTAGCCCAGGCTGGCCTTGAACTCACAGAGATCCGCTTAAAGGCGTGTGCCACCACCGCCCCGCTGGAAGTGAATTTTAAATAGTGAGCGACTGCCGAGAACGAGAGAGATGATAGCACCTGGTGGTCAGGTGACCCGTGCCCCTGGGATAGGGTGAGCCCGTGCTTGTGGCCCTGACAATCTTACACCCCAGTGAGGAGTTAGGGAAAACTTAAAGCGGTGATGTAGGTTGTTACTCAGGAGCAGGGGTTCTCGACCCAAAGGTTGAGACTTATCTGGGAGTCGAACGACCCCAACGACCTTTTCACGGAGGTCGCCTAAGACCATCAGAAAACACAGATATTTACATTACAACTCGTAAAGTAGCAAAAAAGTTAGTTATGAAGTAGCAACGAAAATAATTTGATGGTTGGGGGTCACTATAACATGAGGAACTGTAGTAAAGGGTCGCAACAGCGTTAGGAAGGTTTGAACCACTGCTCAGGAAGGACGGGCAGGGGGCTGCTGGCTGCTGAGTCACTTGCCGGTCTGCAGTTCTGCACCTTGGATCTCGGCTTTCGCAATCCTCCGCAAACCCATGGTCCCACCCCCCTGGGTCAGCCAATGTCCTTGGCGAGGCCGAGAGCCAGAGGAAAAGGGCCAAAGGAGCTGCGCAAAGAAGCGTGGCCACCTAGCAGAGCTCAGCGTCCCGCCTGACACCCTCTTCGGGCCCATCCGTGTCCGGAGATTGCAGCAAGGAGCTGCGGAGCCAGCTCTGCAAAACTTCCTCTGACGGCGTCCAGCACCGCGATTTGGCCTTCCAGGGCTTCTCCTAGCGGCCAATATGGGAACTGGCGCTCGGAGACTCAACAGCACATAACGTTCCCCATTGCAATCCAATCACCGCCACTGCACCAATCAGAAAGCAAGATTTAAAAAAAAACAAAAAAACAAAAAAAAACTGACCCCAAGGCCTTTGGTTCTGCACCTCCAACTTCCAGGAAAGTTCGGTTCCCAACCCCCGGTGCCAGTGTGCAGGCACCTTTGAGGAAGTCCCCAGGCTTTGTGCTGGCTTCAAATGGAAACCTTAATTTGCATGCACCCTCATTTACAATGGTATTCGTAACATTAAATGCCACTCCCCGTCATAAAAGTTAACATGGAGGCTGGAGAGATAGCTCAGTGCTAAAGAGTGCTTACTCTCCTTGCAGAGGACCCTAGTTGGGTTCCTAGGACCCGTGTGGCAGATCACAACCTTCTGTATCTCCACTTCCATGGGATCCAATACCCTTCTGGCCTCCAAAGCTCCTGCACACACATGGTACACATAAACTCACACAAACATACACATACACCACACATGTGCACGCTAATAATAAAGTAAAAAGAAATAAAAGTTAACAGGAAGATATGAGTGAGAAATTACATCTGATTGTTAACTAGGATTGTATTAAACACAATGGAAGCTTTGTGCAATAGGATGGCTTGCTCCATTCCTACGTTCTTGCCATGCCCTGGAGTGAGGGTGGCTCATGCCCAGACTTGTTGCTTTCCCACACTTTGTGTGAGTTCTGTGTCTTCCTCAACCTTCATTTTCTGTCTCTATTGTGTCTTCCTAGCATGTCAACTTGAAATGGCCAGTGTGTTCAGTTACTTGTTGATGATCTACTTACATTTCTCCAACCCCCATTGTGGAGACGCCCTCTGAATTCCTCATAGTACACCCCAAACCTCGAAGGGGTTTGAATGAAACAAAGAAAAGGCGGCTATGGAGATCTGATAGAGTTCTCTGAAGAGGCCTTTGAGAAGGAATTCAGGAGAATGCTCACGTGAGCTCATTGGGTAAAGGTGCTTGTCTCTCAGTCTGATGACCTGAATTCAATCCCCAGGACTCACGTGGTGGAAGGAGAGAAGCAATCCCTTCCCTTTGACCTCTACGTGATCACACTAGAACATCCTTCCCCAATACGTACATACATATGTATGCACATTTGTGTTTAAGGAAGAGAATGTCATTGGGTGCCCGGTACCTAGTAGGCAATCAGTGAAAAGAATTCTATGCCCACAGCAGAATTTTTACAATGTGAAATAAACAATCTGAGAATCATGAATGATTTAGTTGGGTATGGTGGCAAATGCTTTAAAATTCCAGCACTTGGAAACTGGGGGCAGAGTTCAAGGCACTCCTTGGCTACACAGTGAGTTCAAAGGTAGCCTCGCACTATACGAGACCATGTTTTGTTTTGAAAAAGAAAAGAAGTTCTTCCAGGGACCAAGGAGGTGACTCAGTGAATAAAGGCATCTGCCGGGATTCACGTCAGAAAGACAAAACCGACTCTCACTGGTTATTTCTGAGCCCCACATTGCCACACGACCACATATATACACAGGCACACATCATAAATACATGAAATGAAAAGGCGGGGTACAGCAGATGCCCAGCAGGGGAAGGGTGCCTGATGACCTCAGCTCCATCCCTGGTACCCACATGGTGGAAGGAGAGAAATCGTTTCCTGAACTGTTGACCTCCACATACACACTGAAGCCATGCATGTACACATGTGTGGGCATGCACAAATAAATTAATAAACTATTTTTTTTAATTTGAAGGGACCAGGGCCAGTTGTCGTCCCCCTAATCCCCCCAGGGGCCAGTTTGCTAAGACCTCTGCTCTATGTTACCCCACCATCCTATGTTGACTCGTATCTGGCTTCAACCAGACACTCAGGAAGTACATTCAGTCTGGTAGCCAATCAGGGTCCTACTCAGCCACAATCAGAAACTGTTCTTGCTATTTTCACTCAGACAGACCCCTGACACAGCAGACAGACCCCTGACCCCTCAACCACATTTGCTGAGCAGATGTCATGAGCCAATCATAAAATGATTCCTGTATCAGAGGGTCTATAACCCAATCACTTCAAAGTACACTTAACCACAGCTGGAATTCCCCTAAGCAGGCCCAAGAGGGGGCTGCCTTACCCTCCCCTGGGGTAGAAACTATTCCGGGCAGACCCCAGCATCCTGGTTTTTCTATCTCGAGAATAAAGCTGCTTTCTGCAATTGCATATTGGGTATCTTCTGGTCATTTGGAGCGATCTAAGGACCCTACAATTTCCAAATAAAAGCAGTTCTTAAAAAGTTTGAAAGGGGAGGACCCCTCCTCCAGTGGTCTCCTGAGGACTGAAGCCTCGTGCTCCACAAGGCTCTCAGCTGTGGCTTGCCCTTTCCCTTCTTCCCCTTTCCAGCTTCCTACTCTAGCTAGCTACCTGCTCTTCTGTCCTTTCAAAACAGAACAGAGCCAAAGCCTAGCCCCAGCCCGACCCCCTTCAGAACTTAGATAAAGACTGGCCAGTTTCTGAAGAGACAGCACCCTCACTAACAGGCATGGGGTATCTGCTTATAGAGGGGCTGCCAGGCTCACCCTCTCCCGTCCCTGGAAGCAGGGCCTTGAAGGCCATGTGCAGGACATTGGTGGGTAAGGACAGGCAAATTGGAGAGTGCTGGACTAGTCTATTCTGAGTCTATCCATGGCTGTCCACATTGGTCTCCTCTCCTTTCAGGCAGGTGGTAGCTTCACACTGCTGTTCTGTTCTCTGAAGTAGGATGCGACTGTGACACTTGTCTCGGCCAGTGGGATGTGAGGAAAAGCAAGCTGTGCCAGCCCCAGTCCGAAGCTTTGAGACTAAATGCTTCTTTATGGAAACAAGGGTGAGTATTGAGTCACCGTGGTGAGGAGCGCCCCCTGCTGAACAAGGAGGGACATGCACTGTAAGAGAGCTAGAAACCAGCTAAGTGGAGCCAGGCTTGGGTGTTTTGTCTGATCAATTGGGACAGGCTTCCTAAAAGCATCACACGTTTCCCCAAGACCAGAATTGGTTCTATCATAATCTCTAATGTTATCTACATACAAATTTTCTTGCACCAAGTCACTTCTTTTTACTTGGATTTGTTTTATAGCCTTTTATTTTGTTCATTTCTTTTTTAACTTTTTGAGGTAGGGTCTCGCATAGCCCAAGCTGGCCTCGAACTTGCTGTGTAGCTGAGAGCGACTGTGAACTTCTGCTCCTACTGGTTCCACTTCCCTAGTGCTGGCATTACAGGACTGTGACACTAAGGCCGGTGTTTATACAGTGCTGGAGATGGGGTGCTCAAACATGCTAGGCAAACACCCTACTGATTGGGCTACATCTCCAGCTCCTAGATTTATTTTCAAAGGAAATGTTATTCCCATCAAGTGAAATATCATTCCCTAAGTAGAAAGCAATGAAAAATAATCAGAATGAAATAAACCATTTTGTTACATCCTGACTTAAAATTATTTGTCTTTCAATGCCCCTGTGCCCTTGGTCTGTCTCCTCTTTGTTTAAAAAAAAAGGAGGGTTCCCTATCTCCCTGCAAAATAAAAACACAGGGGAGATGGTTAGAAAGTGTGGTGCCAGCACCATGTCAAGGCTGAATAAACAAATTCGGGGCCTTGACTTCCTGGCCTTGAATGCACGCATTCTGCCGCTGCACTGGACCCCCAGCCCTGGGTCTGTTTTCTTACTTGCAGATATTACAGGTAATATGTAGGCTCCTAGGCTATAGTGGGGATTACCAGCGTTCATGTTGATAAAAGGCTAGAACTGTGTCTGGTACACTGTGAGTGCTATAAAGACGTTAGCTGTAAAACAAAGACAGTATAAAGATCCAAACTCCATCTGGCCACAGTGGCACACACCTGTGACTCCAGCACCAGGGTGGCCGAGGTAAGAGAATCAGGAGTTCAAAGCCAGCCCGAGCTGCAGAGGGAGGCAGGCATGGGCTACATGTTTTGTCTTAAATAAAACACAATGACCTAAATGTCTCTGAATCCCAGTGTGAACCCCACGGAGAAGGGAAAAAATTCTCTCCACAGGTTAAAAATAAATCCCAGGGATGCTGTGGATGGGGAAGGCTCACCCGGCAGGTGACACAACAGAGCCCTTGGTTTTATTTGGAGACAGCTACTCCAACTCCAAAATGTCATGGGTCACTCATGAGAATGCAGGGCTCAGGCTGGAAGAGCCAATGCCCTCTGCACACTGTCCTGAAATGACCATGCATGGACACTGGCATTGGGCTTTACTTTTTTGGAGGAACGCTTAGGACAGGATGGGCTGCCTGCCACAGCTGTGCCCTTTGGAGAATGACCGAGGTGTGGAGAGGAGCACTATGGGGCAGCAGAGAGGCTGTTCAGCTAAGGGCTGGGGCTGTGGCCTTTGAACTGTCTGATCCTGGGCAAGTTACAAGCTCCTCAGATCTTATTTACTTCACCTAGAAGATAGGACTCAACAATGGAGCCTCTTTATAGAGTGCTTTGTGGAGCGACTGTGATAAGCCTTTACACCTGGCACGCAGGTGCCCAGCATGCAGCTATATTTGGGTTCAAAATGGGTCCGAGCTGGTAGCTCATTAAACTGCAAATCCTTGAGTCTCCTTCCAGCACTGAGAAACAAAGCGTTTCTTGGGAAATAAGAATTCTCTGGTTCCTACAATCCCAGAGAGCAAGCCAGAATCAATAGATGGGAGAAAAACTTAGGCCCAGAATAATGACCTTACTATGGAATGTGATTTTGTCCTACCAGGGGCAATGCTGACGGACCCAGATGTTAGATGGTGTGTGTGTGTGTGTGTGTGTGTGTGTGTGTGTGTGTGTGTGTGTGTCTGTGTGTGTGTCTCAGATGCAAGCCTGGGGACCATGATGTCAGGGAAGATGGGTTGTGGATTCCAGAAGCTGGGCAAAGCAGTCTCTCCAGGGACCAAATATCTCAAATTAAATACAACCAAACTCAAACATGGTGCAGAAATTGGGTCCCCACATGTAAAAGAAAAAGGTTGACAAGTTGGACATGGTGGAGCACTTGGAAGGTAGAGGCAGAAGGATCAGGGGTTCAAGGTCATTCTGGAACACAGGAAGTTCTCTAGTCAGGTTCAGAGAGCTGTGGAAGACATGTGAACAGTTTCAGCCCATGATGTACTAAAAGTGACCAGTCCCAATAAAGGTGACCTCAAGTCTGCATTGAGTTCCTGTAAGACCCATGAAAGATCACAGGGTGGGGCAGTAGAAGGGCATTATTCCCTCTCGGGGCTCTTTTCACTCTTCTTAATAAATGTGTGCTCACTCTGTTCTCTCCTGGTCTGCATTTCTTTTTTCTTTCTTTTGTTTTTTTGGGGACAGAGTTTCTCTGTGTAGCTTTTGGAGCCTACCTATCCTGGAACTCACTCTGTAGACAGGCTGGCCTCGAACTCACAAAGATCCGTCTGCCTCTACCTCCCAAGTGCTGAGATTAAAGGCGTTCGCCACCAGCCACCACCACCCGGCCCGGTCTGCATTTCTTATTCTTCTGAGACAATGAGCCCAGAAGCCACTGGCTTTGAAGACTGACTGTGATTATTCAGCACTCTAGGTCCCTGGGCTAAGCTTACTAAGAGACAAGAGAAGTTCCATTGCTCTCAAAGAACCCACATCAAAAGGACACTATCAACAGAGTGGAAAGGCAGTCCACTGGGAGGAAAACACCTGTAAATCATCTAGCGGCTGGTAAGAATACACACAGCACAGCCCAACATCAGAAAACAGGCAACTTCACCTGAGGACTTGAACAGACACTTCAAAGAAATGATCAATGCAACTGTGGAAAGACTAGCATCACTGGGCATTGGGGAAAATAAAAACAAAAACTACCAACAGTAAGAAAGCCAGGCATAGTGGTGCATGCCTACAATCCCAGAACTCACAAGCAGAGGCAGGAGGACGTAAAGTTCAACACCAGCCTAAGCTACACAGCAATACTCTGCCTCAAAACCCAACCCAAGCCGGGCAGAGATGGTGCACACCTTTAATCCCAGCAATCAGGAGGCAGAGGCAGGGGCAGCTCTATGAGTTTGAGGCCAGCCTGGTCTACATAGTGACTTCCAGGCCAGCCCAGGCTAGAGAGAGTTTGTGAGGCTGTAGAGACATGGAAAGCCCTGTGCTCTACTGTTGGGAGTATAAAGCAGCACAGCCTCTGTGGAAAGCAGTATGGTGCTCCTCAAACATCTCCAGTATAATCTGGTCATATTTACTCTCCCTCCATTACTCTTCCTGCCTCACCCACTCCCACTAATCCTATCCCTCTTAACTAGCCCCTTCCCACATTCATACCGTGTGTGTGTGTGTGTGTGTGTGTGTGTGTGTGTGTGTGTGTGTGTGACCCAGTGAGGTCATTAGGGCCATTTACAGAAGTATGAGCACCTCACCAGGGTACACCACTGAAGGAAATGTCTCTCCATTCTCCATCAACCAATTTCAATTCAAACATGTCCTTACAGAGAGGTGAGACCTCATCAGCTCCTCTTCCTGTTTGTCTTTTGAGACAGGGTCTCTCTCATGCTCTCAGTCTGGCCTCCAGTGCTCTGTGTAGGCAGGTATAACCTTGAACTCCTCATTTTCCTGCTTCTATCTCCTGAGTTTACAGGTGGGTTCTTTGGTGATGATGATGATGGTGATGATGATGATGTGTGTGTGTGTGTGTGTGTGTGTGTGTGTGTGTGTGTGTGTGTGTTGGTGTTTTGCCTGCATGTATGGCTGTGTGAGAGTGTCAGGTCTCAGAGCTACAGGCAGTTGTGAGCTGCCATGTGGATGCTGGGAATTGATCCCAGGTCCTCTGGAAGAGCAGTCAGTATACTCGACCAATGAGCCATCTCTCTAGTCCCTACAAGTGGATTCTTACATGGTACGGGGGAATCAAACCTAGGGCTTCCTGTATACTAGCTGGCCTAGACACACATCTCACACACACACACACACACACACACACACACACACACACACACACACATGTGTTTGTTTGTTTTGAGACAGGGTTTCTCTGTGTAACAGCCAAGGCTGTCCTGGAACTCACAAAGATCCACCTGCCTCTGTCTCCTGAATGCTGGCATTAAAGGCATGTGCCACTACCACCCAGCCTCAGGTGAGTATTTTATTGATTGATTTTTCTTTTGAAATATTCTCCTGTATCCCAAGCTGTCTTCAAACTGGCTGTAGAGCTGAGGATGACTTTGAACTTTGTGTGATGGTAGGTTTCAATGTCAACTTGAGAAGGGAGTCTCACTTTGAGGAGTTGTCCTATTGCCGTAAGCGATGTGGGAAGACCCATTCCGTAAATCAGTGCTACTTTCTGGTAGCATGCTAGATATAAAGGGCGCGGCAACTGTCTTCTTATCTTGGCCTCCAGCTCTCTCAGCCTTTCCTCTTGCCAAGTTAACTTTCCCTGTTGTTGAAGCTGCTGAGTCCCCCACAGACACCAGAATCAGCATCCCCACATGTCCATCATGGCTAAGGACCAGCTGCTCTGCAGGAACCCTCCAGGGTTTGGCACTAAATTGGAACTGCTGAGGCTCCCAGCCTCAGAGACTGAGCAGCTACTGGATTCTGCACCTCTTTAGTGCGAGACAGCCACTGTGGAACCCCCCCTACTGCTGATGCACCCCACTTCTAGGACAGAGCACCTCTCAGAGCATCAGCCTCTCAGGTGTCACTATTTCAATGTCAACTGATTTAATCAATTACACATATATTTTTCTCCTATCAGTTCTGCTCTGCTAGAGAACACTGACTAATGCACTCCAGATCCCCCTCCTCCAGCTCTCAAGTGCTGGAATTATGGACATGTACTTCCATATCCAACCTTATTCACCCTTGTCAAGAATTTTTTAAACATGGTTACTGAGCCTAGGACAGTGCTGGTTGGTTTTTTGTCCACTTGGCACAACCCTAGACATGTCTGGGGAAAGGAAGTCTTAGTTCAGAAAATGCCTCTGTAAGATTGGCTTGTAGGACAGTTTGGGGGGTAGCGCCTTGATTAATGAATGATTGATGTGAGAGAGCCCAGCTCACTGTGAGTGATACCACCCCTGGGCATTTGCCTGAACGGTAGAAGAAGCAGGCTGAGCAAACCATGAGGAACAAGCCACTAAGTAAACCACATTCCTCCATGGCTTCTGCTTCAGTTCCTGCCTCCAGGTCCCTGCCTTTAGTTCCTGCTCTGACTTCTCTCAGTGATGGAGTGTGGTCTGTGAGCTACAAGATGAAATAAATCCTCTCCTCCCCAAGTTGCTTAGATCACAGTGTTCTATTACAGTAATAGGAACCTAACCAAGACAGACAGGTCTGCATAGATTTGACAATGAAAGAAAAAAATATGGCATTGAAAATCACTCAATAAGGAACATCCTGTTCTATGACAGTTAGACCAACTGTTCATCCACATGACAAAAGTGTAATGATATGCACAGGGGCGTGTCGCCGGGTGTCCAGGTATTGGAAATCTAATCGCCAAATACCTATGTTAATGGTATTTTGGAGGAAGGGCCTCTGGGTGTAGTTAGCATTTGATGTCATGAAGATAAGACACCTTGAAAGCCCTCAGGAGGTGCTTACACACCACACACTTCTCACTTCAGAACTGTGGGCCAGATGGACATCAGTTCTCAAGCTGGACATGGTAGATCATGTCTACATTCCAGCACTTGGGAGGGTGATGCAAGTTCGAGACCCACCCGGGTTATCTAGGGAGACCTGTCGTCACACATAGACTGACAGACAAAACAAAACATCAATAATGATAACAAGGTGGCAAGCAGCTCAGCGGGTACAAGTGCTTGCTGCCAGGCCTGGTGACCTGAGTTCAATCCCCAGCACCACGTGGTGGAAGGAGAAGGCCAGTTCCCACCAGCTGTCCTGGTGTTCACAGGTACCTTGGCAGGCATGCGTCTCCCTCCCTCCATGCACACAAAATAAATAAATGAATAAATATGCTTAATTTTTTTAGGCTTTTAAGTTTTATTTTATGTGTGTGTTTCGTGTGCACGTGTGTACACCTCATGTGTGCCTGATGTTGGAGGAGGTCAGAAGAAGCTCTGAGAACTGAGCACTGGTCCTCTGTAAGAACAATAAGTGCTCTTAACTCCTGAGCCATCTCTCTAGTCCCTGTACATTTTTATTATTTTATGTGTATGAATCTTGTGCCTACATACAGGTCTATGCACCATGTGTGTGCCTGATGCCCACAGAAGTCAGAATAGAGCATCAGATCCACGGGACTAGATTATAACCAACATAAATAGGCCCAGTGAGATAACCTAGTAGCTGAAAACACTACACATGCCCCAATACACTACCTATAGCCCATAGTAGAGGGAGGAGGTAATCAACTCCTGAGGGTTATTCTAGGACGTTCACACGTCCTACACACACATACACACACACACACACACACATCACTAATAATAATAAGTCAACAAAATAATCAAACAAACATAACTAAACTCAAAGAACATATGACCACACAGCAGGACTGGATTAGAGTGAAAAGGGGATCTATTCTTGTTCACAAAATATTACCTTCTGGGCATTTCTCCATATTTGAAATATTTTCTACTTAAGAAAACAGAGAGACTTGGGGGGAAGGTTGATCTACTGTCTTCCTGTGCATCAGCAACAGACAATCCAGTAATGTAATCTTCTTATTTGAGACAGGGTCTTATGTAGCCCAGGCTAGCCTCAGACTCATTACATACCCAAGGATGACCTTGAATACCTGGTTCTCCTGCCTTGATCTCCCAATTGCTGGTATTACAGAGGTATGACATCACTCTTCACTTCGTTTTTTAAAGCCCTACTGTTTAAAATGTCTAGAAAATTGTGCTGGAAATGTTGTTCAGTTGGTGGATGATTTGCCTAGCATACATGAGGCTATGGGGTCCATTCTCAGCATTACACAAACCAGGGATGGTAGTAAGGTAGGCAAGCAAAAAAAGTTTGGCTTGGGATCCCATTTGGTTTGGAGTTGTGCATACCGTACCTTCTTGTAACAATATACTTGGTAGTCTAGTTCCTTCACCTGTACACTCTATGCACACACACTCCTCTGCAAGCAATGCTTCTAGCAACTTTGAAATACCCATGGGCCCCCAACCGCATGGGACTACACGTACTCCTATCTCTGTATATGTTTCCTCGCCCCTGGTAACATTCAGATGTAGATAGTTTCTGTACAAGTGTATTTCCAGCACTCCTGGGTGTGAAGGATAGAAGGACTGATGTGGCCTAAAGTGGCTCTGGGTACATGGCAGAAAGGCAAAAACACTGTCCTCTAGTAATATCTTACAGTGAATCAATCTCCTGCTCTCCATCTCACGCCTCTGCATAATTGGGTGGGCATATGCATATGACTAAAACAAATGCATTATGGGAAGGGACATGCAGAGTAATGATTATATAGCCTAATATACCAATCAAAACAGAGAACCATCAAGTGTACCTGTTAGTAACCAGCTCCTCCTTCTCTTGAACCCCATAAAGGAAGCCTGGGACAATAATCAGGGCTCTTGACTGTTTTCATTCGGGTGGCCGGCTGTCAATCATGACAGTGTCTCCCTGGATACCCCTGCACTATCGCTTTGTTTCAAATGAAGTTATCTTGCTGCTTCTGAACATCTGGGTGAGCCTTGATTTTCAGTTCTTTAGTTAAGAGGCCAAGAGCCTGGAAAGACCAGGCACAGACCCTGACCATTGCTAACAGCAGCATACACCTGTATTCAGCACATGTTAGCACCTGGAAGGTGGAGGCAGAAGGATCAGAGATTCAAGGTCATCATCCTTGGCCACACAGTGAGTTCAAGGGCACTCTGGGTTATATGGGTCTCAAACAAAAACAAACCAGGAAAAAAAAAACCTAAGAAAACCGAAGTGAAATATCTAAATATCTAGAAACCTAGTTTTTAAAACTAGACTGTCGGTGTGTGGAAACACATCTAAGAGACAGCACTTCCAGGAAAAGCCAGGGCCAGAGAGAACTGTACTGGTTGACAGGAGCTCTGTGAGAGGGACAAATTCACTAGGGGTTCTACATGCTACCTACCTGCCAGAAGAGGGCACCAGATCTCATTACAGATGGTTGTGAGCCACCATGTGGTTGTTGGGAATTGAACTCAGGACCTCTGGAAGAACAATCAATGCCCTTAACCTCTGAGCCATCTCTCCAGCCCCATAAAGAGTTTTTTGTTGTTGTTGTTGTTGTTGTTTTTGTTTTTTGTTTTTGAGCCAAGGTTTCTCTGTGTAGTTTTAGTGCCTGTCCTGGATCTTGCTCTGTAGATAGGCTGGCCTCGAACTCACAGAGATCCGCCTGGCTCTGCCTCCCGAGTGCTGGGATTAAAGGCGTGCGCCACCACCGCCCGGCTAGTTAGTTATTTTATTTTATTTTAAAGTGTGTGCATGTGCACGCAGGGACCAGTGAAGGCCAGAGACATCAGGTCACATCTCCGTAGAACCAGAATTAAAAACAATAGTGAGGTATCCAACATGGATTCTGGGAACTGAACTCAGGTCCTCTGGAAAAGCATGAAGTGGTCTTAACCACTGAGCCATCTGTCCAGCCCGACCTTTCACCTTCTTAAAAGAAACTGGAAGCTGCAGCCAGGTGTGCTGGCCCACAACCTGCGATCCCAGCCCTGGGGAGATAGAGGCATGAGAGTAAGGAGTACAGGGTCATTCTTGTCTATACAGCATGTCTACATGAGCCACTGTCTTAAATGAACACCTGTATCCCAGCAGCTAGGAGGCTCAGACAGGAGGATTACCATGAATTAAAGGCCACCCTGGACTACATACAGACTTCCAAACCAGCCTGGGCTACAGAGTGAGACCCTGCGTCAAATAAACAAGCCAAACATGACCCTTCAATGTACAGCTGAGGAAACAGTACCTTAGACAAGACAGACGCCTGGGGCACAGGCCTGGGACTGTTTCCTGGTTCCTCTTGTGCCCACAGCTAAGCCCAATGCCAGCTCCAGTTCCTTGGGCTCTGCCTAGGACAGGCCCCCTCTGCCCGTTCCCAGGGTCTTTCTGCCTTCCTAGCCTTTCTCAGACCTGTTCAAAGAACTCTGAGGGGTCCTCCCAGGCTCTCCCTGAAGTGTGGCTGCCTCTGATGCCTGTCTTGGAGAATCCTGGGGCCTTGGCAGTGTGGTGGCCAGCCTTGGCCGGCCCAACAACAGACACTTGTCAAACATCGCCGTCTGGGAAGAGGGAGGCATGTTTACCTAGGGCAGGGCCTAGGCAGGGGCTGTGGCTTCCTTCCCACACCATGAACCCAGCCAGTTGCTCAGTACAGGGATCCTACTGTCCCAATCTGTGTTTGGACAGTCCACAAACATCTATGGAGCACCTACTGTGTGCTCTCCACACTGCTTCAAGCTTCACTGACATATGAAAACAAAAACCAGGCCAGAAGGGTGGAGTACCTGTAATTCTAGCTGAGGGTGGAGGATCCGAATCCCAAGGCCACCCCGGGCTGTACAGCAAGACTTGGAGGTAAATGAGTAAAGCTAGGCCTGGTTGTATATGCCTAGAATCCCATGCTTGGAGAGTGGAAGGAAGTCGGAGGATCAGAGTTCAAAACCAGCTCCAGCCACCATGGCAAACTGAAGGCTAGTCTGGGCTACTTGAGACCCTGTTTTTAAATAAATTAAAAGTAAAAAAAATTTAAAGAGTGAGAGAAAAAGGGAAAAAAGGAGTGGAAACAGAGGTCAGAAGGTCATGGGGGTAAAGGGCAGTGTTAGAGAGGCTTAGGGCATCACTGTTGCATTCAGGTTCTCAACTGTCCCAGTCTGTGACCCTTTAATGCAGTTCTTCATGTTGTGATGACCCCCAATCATAAAATTATTTTTGTTGCTACTTTATAAACTGTAATTTTGATACTGTTATGAACGTAAATATCTGTGTTTTTTGGGTAGTTTTAGATGAGTCCTGTGGAAGGGTTGGTCGATCCCAAAGGGGTCGAGACCCACAGGTTAAGAACCGCTGTTCTGGGGTTTGAGGTTACATGGAGAATAAATCCCAGCTCTTCTCTATGGCCGGAAAGGCTGCACAAGGTCTGAGCTTGTCCGATGGTCTGCTTTCCTCGCCCCCGGCGCTAACCGCTTTCCAGCTACACTGGCCTTCTTATCAACACCCCACCTCACCCCTACCCAACCTCACCCCTACCCAACCCCCGCCCCGAGCACTAGACTCCCTTCCTCAAGCTCTTTGCACAAGTTGCTTCCTCTGCCAAAGGACCTCTTCCCCAGCTCTTCCCGGAGCCGATTTCTTCTCGTAATTTGGATTAGCTCTCATATGACCTCCATTCAGAGGTCTTCCTTGACCGCCCAAATCTGAGACCTCCTCATGTCTGCCCAGCACCGTCAACGCCGTTCCCCTAAGGCTGAAGTGGCATACTCAGGGAGCTGTTTGCCCCTCGCCTCCACCACACTGCCAGTGCCACCAGAGCCAGGGACACGGCCTCTCCTTCCCTGTCGCACCCCTCACGGGGAACTTAGAGATGTGCCCCCTGCCCTTCGTGGTGATCTTTTGATTTCTTTGGGGGTTTTGTTACTGTTCGGAGTGAGGGTTTCCCTGTCTCCCAGGCTGACCACACATTCATGATCTCCCTGCCTCACCCTCCCGGGAGTTAGGATTACAGATGTGAGCTACCACACGCAGCTGCAGCTTCACTGTCTCCAAGCGAAGGAACTCATTGCTCTTATCCACAGCCATTGTCAACTACCAGCCAAGGCCTTCCATGCGTTCTCGCCATCAACGTACGCATATAACACAGATGCTCTCCACACAACACTTCTGCATTCACAGAAGAATCTGGGAATCCTAGAATTCCCTCTGTCAGCAGGGCTACCAGAATGGGGAACAGAACCAGCATTGTTCACCCCTTTTTCAGAACCAGGAGCCAGGGGTGATAAAGAAAATTTTACCTTTTGCAGTGGGATGTTGGGGTAAAAAATAGAGGCATCTTCCAAGAGGTGAGAAAAGGGGGAGTCCCCTGGATAACTGTGCAAAGGAGGTACGTTCTCTTGGCTTGTTTGTTATATCAGCTAGCTCTGCTCTCCTTATACATACTGGTTGGAGTTCCGGTCCCATCACTCAGGGGCTGCGTGATTTGAGGTGAGTTATTTAACCTCTCTGAGCCTTGCTGTCTTGCCCGAGAAATAATATCATTATCATTACAATATCAATGTCATTACAGTACCTACCTCACTGGGCGGTTAAGAGGAATGAAAGCATTGGGTTTTACAAAGTGCTTTGTACAGCAGGGAGTCCCATAGGAGTCATGAACTCCAGAGTGACAGGGTTTCTCTGTGTAGCTTTGCGCCTTTCCTGGAACTCACTTTGTAGCCCAGACTGGCCTCGAACTCACAGAGATCCACCTGGCTCTGCCTCCCGAGTGCTGGGATTAAAGGCGTGCACCGCCACCACCGCCTGGCTGGCTGTACTTTCTTTACATGAAAACACTTACTTGCTATTCTTCTTTCTTTGAAGGTATATGTTAGTTTTATTATTATTTTATTAATATTATTAATATTTTATTATTATTAAGAATATAGACTTTTTTGTTTTTTGAGAGCTTTTCTATCAATGCCTTAATATGCCCATTATAAATCTTTCTAATTCAATGTAAAACAAATTCAGAAAGATTTGGAAGTGTTTGTCCATGTCCTGATACAACCAGCCTGTTCCCTGTGGGACACCATGAAAGCGGTGCTGCTTGGAAGTGTGGTCAGGAACCTTTTGAACATTCTGTCCTGTGGCTTTAAAACCTATGGATCACCATCCTCAATCAGAGTACATTGTGCTATATATTCTGTATATGCTGTGCATACTGTATATACTGTGCAATGTGCTATATATACTATGCATATTGTATATGTGCATATTGTATATACAGTATATATTGTGCAATGTAATATATATACTATATGTATTGTGCACACTGTATATGCTATAATATATGTGCGTACTGTACATACTGTATATGCTATGCATAATAAAAGCACAGGCCCCAGGCCCACATGCTTGGGCTGGCACCATGTCCCCCCAAGTGCCTTTGGTCACTTTGGCTGAGTGGCTGATTGATCTGTGCCTTCATTTCCTCATCTGTAAAATGAGCAACAACACTGTTTACCTCCCAGGGTCGCTCTGAGAATTAGGAATAATGCATATAAAGAGCCCGCATTGGTATACTATACTGGTCTTTGTTTTCCGTTTTAGGACAGAGTTTCAAATACTCTAGGCTGGCCTTGAACTCACTGTGTCTCAGAAGCTGCCTTTGAACTCAATTTATAGCTACAGAAATAACACCAATGGTTGAGATGCACACGGCCGTTTCCACAGGGTACACATGTAGCCCCTTCCAGGGACAACACAGGCTGGGGATGTGGCTCAGTGGTAGAGCACTTGTCTAGTATGCATAAAGTCTTCAATCTAATCTTCAGTACCATACAATTAATTAATTTTAAAAATCCACTACATGTGAACTGTATTCCACCCTCATCACAGCCTTATGAAAGATGCCAGCCATGCTTCTAGGCATCAAGGGAAGAACACGACACACAGAAGACTAAGGAACAGACCCCAGTTCACACAGCTAGACTTCAGTCTGAACCCAGGCAGGCTCTAGAACCAGAGCCACCAGCAGATACGCTACACAGCCTCTAGGTGCTGATGTGAGGGACAAGCTCAGCTAGAGTGTTAATGTGACATGAGACTGCATTCTAATTTCTCTCTAAGCAACACAAAAAAACTTGTTTAGAAAAGTTGAGTTTATTGCTGTGTGCAGGATGGGAATAAACAACCCATCTTAAAGCAAGGCAGGTTAAGCCAGGCAGTGGCAGCAGCACATGCCTCCCAACACTCGGGAGACAGAGGCAGGCCGATCTGAGTTTGAGACCAGCCTGTTCTACAAAGCAAGTTCCAGGACAGCCAGAGCTGTGATACAGAGAAACTTTCACACACACCCACACCCACCCACACCCACCCACCCACCCACACACACACACACACACACACACACACAGGTTAGGAAATAGAGGCAAGAATGTCTGAAGTTTGATATCATTCTTCTCTTTGCTACACGGGAGGAAGTGAGGCAATAGCTTCCAAATCCCAGCTGACTGGGATGCCCAAAGTCACATATAGACCTCAATAAAAATGAAAGATGCTTGGATCTCACTCAAGGAGACCCTCATTCTCCAGATGTAGAGTTTAAGAAGGTCTCCCTTGGGTTGCGGCGGCAGTGGGGGTGAGGGTGGGGGATACACGGCTCAGTGGATAAAGCCCTTGATGTACAATTGTGAGGATTGGAGTTTGGATCCCCATGTAAAGCCATATGCAGCAGCATGCATCTGCAATTTCAGCATGCTCACAGGGGCAATAGGAGGCAGAGGCAAGAGCCTCCCAAGAGGCTCGGGGTCAGCTAGCTGGTAAATGCTGTGGTAAATCATAAAGAGACCCCGTCTCAAACAAGGTGGATGGAAGGAGAGGACTGACACCCAAGAGCCCTACAATGATTTGTGGTATACCAGGACCCCCCAACACACACACACACGCACGCACGCACGCACGCACGCACGCACGCACAACTAAAAACAGAAAAGCTTCCCATGTGCAGCCAGGCTTGTGAACCTGAATCATAGAGGCTTCCATGTTGAGGTATGGTGGAAAGATGTGTGGAGGGGGTTAGAAGAGTGGTGGGAAAGACTACACTTTGGAAATGAAGGCTTAGAGCATCTGTAGATACTGGACATGACCCCACCATTGGCTAGCATCTGGGGTTTTACTCAACTTTGGGCCTATCATCCTTCAAAGGAACAAAACATGTTATAGTTTGTACTTTTCTTCCTTCATTAGCTCATGGAATCCTTACAAACAACCCAAGGTTTACTTGATGGATAAAGAAATTGAAGCTGGACCTGGTGGCACAGGCTTGCTATCTTATTTCAGGATCCAAGAGGCAGAAGCAGGAGAACAGCTGCAAGCTTAAAGCTAGACTGGGGTAGAGAGTGAATTCCAGGATAGCCTAGGCTACAAAGTAAAATCCTAAATTGAGTGTTGTGGTGCACACCTTTGATCCCAGCACTCCATAGGCAGAGGTAAGTGGATCTCTGTGAGCTGGAGACCAGCCTGGTCTACAGAGTGAGTTCAGGCCAACTAGGGCTACATAGAACCTGCCAAGATTCCCCACAAGATCCCGGAAGTGTCAGACAGAGGGATGAAAGAAGAACACTTTTGTACAGCTGTAAGTGAGAGAGCCATTTGCCCTGAGTGACAGCTTCTGACCCAAGGCTGCTGCTATTGGTCAAAAGGATGAGGCCTTTATCCCATGAAAAATTTGGGGCTCATTTGACACTTAGAAACAGATATATCACCCTAGTGGGGGCCTGCTGTTAGTGGCTAATAAATGACACCTAGCTCCTTATCTGTCCTGTCCTAAACACTTGCAGGTGTTGCTATTCTGTCCACACCAGCCTATCCATCCATCCATCCATCCATCCATCCATCCATCCATCCATCCATCCATCCATCCATCCATCTATCCATCCACCTAGCCATCTATCCATCCATCCATCCATCCACCCATCTTTCCATTGATTCATCCATTCAATTAACCTTCCTCGGACTACATAGAGCCCTACCCTATAGAAACCTGTTGTATAAATGGTGCAAATACAAGAAAAAAGAATCAGACAGTTCAGAGCTGGCTCTCAAAGAAGTCAGAGTAGTAATGGAAATGATATATTACTAATAATCAAGGAAAACAAAGATAGGAAATAAACAAAGCCAGGGGTCAGATTAGCACACAGATTGTGCACACCACAGCATCTTATCCTCACAGTTTCCCAGGACAGCTCCAAAGTCAGCTAGGTATGAGACCCAGGTACCTAAAGCAAGCACCAACCTATGAGTTCCAGTATGCTGCCCTGTAGTAGACACTGCACAGTAGCTATCCCTGATCCCATTTAACACATGGGTGTGATCTGTATCCTCAGGGACTCGTGTTTAGAATCTAGAGACTTTTTCAGTGGCCACAGCTGATGGTGAGAGACATTATTAGCCTCTGGTGAGTACAGGAGAGTTCAGGGATGGTGTTTAGCACCCTGAGATATGCAGGATAGCTCTCTACAACAGTTATTCAGCCAGCATGCTGGTGGTGCTGAGGTCCAAAAGCCTGCTGTAACAGAACATGAAACAGTAGTATGTTGGGCCCAAGAGAGGAGCATGGCTGGGCTAAACACAGCCTTGGCTTTCCCATTCTTTCCCACCTTGACTTTGAGCTTTTCTTAATCTAGGAAAGCCTGCTGAGAGATTTCTGGGGAAACTTGATTTTTTAATAATGCCAGGGAAAGGGTACCCCCAGTGTCTTGAGGTCAACTCTTCTGGTCTCCTCCAGTCTCAGACTTTAGTCAACATGACGCCTGATGTTGGGAGAACCACTTTGGGTCAGAAACAAGCTACAAAAGCCAACACAGTGAGGACACAGAAAGGACAAGAAGGGCCCAGATCTGGCTGACACCGGGGGTCACTGTCCTGAGGCTGTTTGTTAAAATCTTCCTGACAGATTCATCCAACAAGCACTTCTATGTGCCAGTCATCATGTGAGACTTTATAAGACAAAGCCAAACAAGCCACCGATGTCCCTAACCTCACCAAGTTTATAGTCTAGTCAGGGGACAGATGTTCCCATTCACATCAACTATCTGATCAAAGAGAGACTGTCTCTAGTGTGAGGTGAAATTGAATGTGCTGTGAACGGACTGGACGTTCAGAAGTCCAAGTCCATCTACGGTCACCCCACCGAAGAGACTGTTGTACTATGACTCAAAACCAGGAACAACAATGATGTACTGGGGGCTTTCCCTGGGTCTAAGCACTCATGTACTCCTTCTCTGGTGTGCACAGGCCCTGCCCTTCACTGCCTCTGCTGTTCCCAGCCTTCACCTGACAACCACAGCCGCTGAGCTAACCTCAGGAATGGCCATGTTGTCCCCAGGAGATGGTTTTGGGTTTTTTTTTTCCAGAATTTTTTTTTTTCTTTTCATCAGAATGAGAACTCTTCCCAGTCTCCTAGCAGGTTTCCCTAGTTCATTTTACAGATGAACTCTCTAAAGTTCAGGAAAGCAAACCATACAGCTTGAAGAAAGAAGGAAGAACTGAGATGTTAACCTAGACTTATTTTTATCAGAAAATGGGATTTTAAACCACCACCAATCACACACATGTTACTGCAAATGCTCCACTATCCTGGGTCAATGGTGGTTTTTTTTATTGTTTGTTTTGTAGCTATGGGATATGTATACTGTGACTCTGGCCATTGGAGCCCCCCTTTCCCTGATCAATCACATCTGTGGCTTGGCCAAGAGGATTGGCAACAGCTGACTATATCATATCTCAATTCAGAAATATTTTTAAAAACCTTCAACCTTAGTTTTTTGTTCTTTTTTTCCTCAGAGATAACAATATTGTTTATTTCACATAACTGTTGTGACCATTAAATGGGGCAATAGATACAGAATATCCATATATATATATATATATATATGCATATACTCATTCAACTATCCATCCCCCCATACATATATACATATGTACAATCAATCATCCATCTATCCAACCGTCCATTTATCCATACACCCATAAATCTAACTATCTAACCATACAGCCAAGCATCTGTCCATATAGCCATTTAACCATCCACTCATCCAGCCATCAAACCATACATTCAGCCATTCAACCATCCATCCATCCATCCATTCATCCAACCATATGTCCATCAATCATCCATTTATCCATGCATCCATTTATTGAACTACCTAACCACTGAACTGTTCATATAGCCAATCACTCAATTATGAATCTATCCAACTATCCACTCAGCCATCCAATCATCCATCCATTCATTCATCCATCAACTCAACCATCCATCCTTCCTTCCATCCAACTGTCCATTTAGCCACCAAACCATCATTCAATCATCCACACATCCATTCAACCATATTTCCATTCATTCAACCATCCATCCATCAAACATCCATTTATCCATATACCCATTTATTTATTTATCTAACCATCCACATATAGCCATTCACTCAACTATCCATCTATCCACTTAACCATTCATCCATCCATCATTCTTTCATCCATCATTTTTCCATCCATCTTTCTATACGTTTAGCTATCCATTCATCCAAACATCCATCTATACATACACCCATTCATTCAACCATCCATCCATCCAACCACCCATCTATCTATGCCAGCAACTGTATGTTGGATACCAGCACTTGGTAAGCACTGCAAAGAATCTGAAGAGAAAGGACATATGAACATCTTCTGAAGTATAGACAGAGATGCTATTGAGTGGTGCTCTTACTACATTACCTTTAGGAGGACTCTGTGAGGCCTTATCTTCACCTTTAGCCAGTGCTAATGGAAAGGTTATAGTGTGCAAAGCCAAATGTTGCCCCCTTCCAGAGCCAATTCCTCTAGCCAAGGGCTCAACCAAGTCTTACAACCATGAATTAAAGTATATTTAGCTCTTTAACTATGCCCCTGTAACCTCCAATCCAGTAAAATTAGCTCCATTTACAAAAGAGGAAGTAGGTTCAGAGAGGGAAGTGACTCTTCCAAGGTCATACTGATTGTATGAGGAATGGGTCGCAGGCCCTTTGATTTTTAAGTTCTGCTGTTTCCAAGGTATCACCTTCTCCTGCTTAGTTCTGAGTTAAAGCAAAGAATCTCTAGACAAGTCAGAAGTGACAGTTCCTGACAAGTTACTGGTCATCTAGCCTCAGCTAAGAATGATATCAAGAGCCTGATGATACAGTTCAGTGGGTAAAGTACTTGCTGACAAGGCTAGTGACCTAAGTTCGATTCCTGGGACCCACATGATGGAGGGAGAGGACCGAGGGTTTGTGTGATGGCCTCCATGAGCACATTATGATGCAAGCATGTACACACACAAATAATAAGCAGATAAATAAATAGATGTCTATATTTTTAAAAAAGAGTAATGTCAAGTAATATTTACTGAGTCCTTGCAGTCTCTGTGATGTCATGAACTTTATGTCCTGCCACCGTGTGACCCTATGGATCTACAGCTCCAACTTTGTCTCTATGTCAAAGAAAATAATGGAGGCACAGAAACATCCAGTGACTCAGATATTGTCCCTAGACTAGAAACAGAGCCAAGATGCCCAGCATTCCAGCGGCCAAGCTCTGTATACGCGTGTGCACGTGTAATTCAGCTCTATAAAATACACTGAGTTATTATTTTTTTTAATCTAGAAGGTGCAAACATTCTCTTGAGTCTCTCTCCTCAGAAACAAAACCATCATGTCTCTTCGTGTCCTCCCATGGAATTTTCTATGCAAATACAAACCTGTGTGTACATATATGGGACTGCATCCGTTTTGTTATCAGAAATACCTGCAGGTTTTTGCTGCAACTGGGACTTGCTATTTGCATTTTTCTTCAATAATGGGGTAACATTCCATTATAAGTTCACATATTGCCCATTTGCTGGTCACCTGAAGCCTCTGCTGTCAGTGGGCAGCACTTTCTCCCAGCTTCACACACCCAGTGGAAGACCACATTCAACTATCTTGGCCTCTGCAGCATTATGAATTCAACCTAATCTCCAGGGAGGATGCAGAAACCAACAGATTATCACCCGGAGTTCATCCACCAAGGTCCCACCCCAGCTGGCTACATGGCCAGGCTCAGCACGACTTTCAGGGGGTTTCAAACACCACTGGAATATCTGTCCAGGGACCCATGCTTTCTCTAGAATTATGGAAAATTTCCCTGGATGCAGGCTCTCAGAAAAGCCTTCTTCAAAAAGAACCAAACCCTGGCCGCAGGCTCCCGTGATCCCTCCTAGCACTTCCCACACAGCCATGTCCTTGTCAGAGACCTTAGTGAGTAAGGCTCAGCCTCTTCTGAGATTCCAGTCACTCTAAAATAAGCCTTGGAGGGTCTTGGAGCCCATCAGAAACATAGGGTTGTCCTGTGGTCTCCATAGCTTGACCATGTCCTACCCTGTCCATCCATCCCCCAGTCCCAGATGTTGGCCTTACTTACCATAAGGACTCGCCACTGGAGCCCCGAGGGGCGCGTTCACACTGACCATGACCAAGTCTACCCAGCTGGACACTGGGGGGCATGGAGGAGCTCGGGCCCACACACAGCGGCAGAGTGGCCGCCGGGAGCCAGTCCACCAGGAAGGCAGTGAGCACAGCCAGCTGCCACCGCCTGGTTATCTTATTGATTCTTCTAATCACCCAAGGTGGGTGGATATGTTAAAGAGTAACCAGTCACTTAGGGAACCTGTGGCTGGGGATTGTCGCTTTTGCTATGGCAACAGCAACCTGGCTAGACCTGAGGTCCACTCAAGCCCCAGTCCTGGACTCTGAGGTTAGGAGAACCTGAAGCCAGATGTTGGAAATGTCAGCCCTACAACTCGGGAGAAGGGGTTGAGCAGGGCCTGGGGAGTTGAGAGTCCTCGATGGGTGGAGTTTTATGGCTCTGGACTATGGGTGCGGTGAGTGCATGAAAAAGTGTGGAAGTAGAGGGAGGGGTAGAGGAGGAGAGGAGGGTGGAGAATTAAGTTTATTGCATATCAGACTGGATGTTGGGAGTTGAGCAGAGGCATTGCTAGGATTAATTAAACTTGGAGATAAAGGAGTTTGAGGGGGCTGGAGAGATAACTCAGTTCAGATCCCGAGGACCTTGGGTTTGATTCCCAGCACCCATATGGCAGTTCACGACCATCTGTAACTCCAGTTCCAGGAAACCCAATGTCTGGCCTCTATAGACACCAGCACGTATGTGGTATACAGGCATACATGCAGGCAAAACACCTATATACATAAACTAAATCTAAAAGCAAATAAACAAAGGACAGGGAGGCGTAGGGAGAAGTTGCTTGCCTGGAGTCTCACACTGGGTGCAGAGAAGATTTGGGGTCACAGGTCAGCTAAGTACCTACTATGTGTGATGTTCCCGGTTAAACTCCAGTGACATAGAAATGAGCCATGCAGATGTCACCTTCTCTACATGGAACTTATGGAGTAATGGAAGAGTTGAATCTTAATCACATCATAGTCAAAGGTGGGTGCTATTTGGGATGGACCAACTGTTGGTTAAGTGGCGGCGCTGCTCCTCATGGTTGGCCACCGTGGGGAGGAGAGTGCTGGAGGAGAGTCCTGAGCCATAGTTACCTTTTTAGAGCTTTATTGGGAGCCGAGGGGAGGGGGGAGGGAGAGAGGGAGAGAGAGAGGGAGAGAGAGAGAGTGTGGAAAGAGAAGAAGGAGGTCCAGACAGAAGGAAGGAGCGGAAAGGAAAGAGAGGGACCACAGAGGGCCCACCCGCTTTTTAGGCTGGGATATCATCGTTGCAGGCTGATGACGTAATTAAGGACAGAATCCTTTCACCAACTGGGGGTACAGCTTCTTCTGGCCTCCCTCTCTATTCCACAGGCAACCTGATGTTGAAGCCTGAAGTCTGATCTGAGACCCTTCTCTCCCATATGACCATCTACCACCTGGTTGGAGCTCCTAGCCTGTTTTGGGATCCTCTGGTCTAGACCACCTCATGTTAAAATACTGCTCAAATGACGAATTTGAAACTCAAAGGAGTGAGCAACCCCAGCTCCGCCATTTTCTTGGTGATTCTCTTGCTGAGTTCTTCTGTTTCCTTAGAGGAATTTCTCCATGGTAGGTGGCCCCACCTCCAAACCCAGCTAGTTGATGAACTTTCTCATCCTCTCCTTCCAGGGCACTTTTCTAGACACTTCCGGGATGCCCAGTTGTCACTGATGGGCACCGGATGTCCCAGTTCTCAGCCTCCTGAGCTCTCCCCCTGGACAGGCACCTTCCTGCCTTTGTTTTATTTCTCATCCGGGTTAAGTCTCCAAGGCTGTTACTTCAGCCTCTCTGCTTCTCTCACAGTCCCTTCCCTGTGGAAACTTGAAGCCAGGAAGGACTTGAGTATTTTGCTTCTTCCTGTCTACACTCAGCCAACCATTCATGCTGGAACGAAACAAAACCCCCTGAGAAGGTCAGATGGCACCAGTACAGCTGCCAACTTCCGGACATCCGCTTGCTCTGCCCCAAATCCTCCCCTGGGTCTCCCTTGTCTCCTATTCACTACTTTTCTTTCCTTGAACTTTTCCCACTCTCCTCATCAACAGAATGAGACTAGGCCTTCCTTGGGGAAAGCAGAAGCCAGTGTCAGCCCTCCAGAACCGCATTAGAGACCTTCCAGACCTCCCATTGCCTTCCATCCTGGGCACCTGTGTCCAAAGCCCTTAAATCTCATCTTGGATGCTCACTCGCTTCCCTTTCCAGTGTTAGCATTTGGGTTCGGATCAACCCCATTTTTTACCTCTATACTGAAACAGCTGTTTGCTCTTTCCCAGCATTCAGTGTGGCCCTCAATGAATCAGGTCCATCAGTGCAACTCCTGTTTTCTCCAGTGAAGACCTGATGGTGTCATTCTGGTGATGAGATCTTGGGATTTTTTTTCTCCTTGAGACAGGGTCTCTCTACGTAGTCTTAGCAGGCCTGGGATTTGCTATGTAGACCAGGCTGGCCTTGAACTTGCAGAGATCTGCCTGCATCTGTTTCCCGAGTGCTGAGATTAAAGAAAAGCATGTGCCACAATATGGCCCTAGGGATGGGATCTTAGTGTGCCTCCTCACTACTCTCTGATGGAGTTCTAAAACTGCTTTTCATGGTTTGTCCCCTGCCTGCTTCCCTAACATGGGTCGTCACACACACACACACACACACACACACACACACACACACACGCACACACGTGCACACACATGCACACACGCATGCACGCCCATGCGTGCATGCACGCACACATGCACAGTGTTCTTTCAAGCCTTGGCAGTGCCAGGCACCCTCTCTAACTCACAGCCCTCTCCTTTCTGGGACTCAACCATCCCTTCATAAAAAGAGAACGAGAGAGGAGGCTGGAGAGGTGGACGAGGGCACTTGTTGCTTTTGCAGCAGGATACCCGGGTTTGGTTCCAGCACATGACAGCTCGTAACTGTCTATAACTATAGTTCTGGGGACCTGGCACTCTTTTTTGGACTGTGTAGGCACCAGGCTCACAAGTTATACACATATCTACATAACTCGTGTGCAGCCAAAACACTCATACACATAAAATAAAAATAAATTAATTAAAACAAAAAACTCCCTTTGACACGGATAATGGGGGAGTGTATTCACATGTGTGATGGCATATATAGGAAATCTTGAAACTTCTCTGTAGCCAAGGATGACCCTGACCTGATTCTCCCATCTACATCTCCTGAGTGCCAGCATTACAGGTATGGGGTTTCCTGCATTTTAGGCAAGCTCTTTCCTAGCTGAGCTATACCTCCAGCTCAAGGAAGGACATTTTAATAGAGCCATCCCTAAGTAGAAAGGCTTTTATCTGGAATAATAAACTTGCAGTTGTATCCCTGGCCTTCCTTCATTCACTTCTACCATTGGAACTACTCACACTTTCTCTTCTGCTGAGTGGAGTAATAACATATATCTATCTATCTATCTATCTATATCTATATCTATCTATCTATCTATCTATCTATCTATATATATATATATATATATATATATACACACACACACACATACACACACACACACACACACACACACACACACACACATGTTGTGGTATGTCCATCCTCTTCGGCTTCCAGCAGAGCCCCGCTACCCTCAACCACTTCTCAGCCAAACCAATTTTCTTCTCTTGTTTTTTGACTCCCTGGAAGCTAAAGGGGATCCAATAAGAGCCACAGCTAGAGATCAAAAGACTGTATTGGTAGTGGAAAGGGACAAGAGTGATATGCACCAGTCAAGACCTGCGTGGACAGGATCAGAGAGAGACTCAGTTGTTCCAGGATTCCACAGAGGCTCTGGGTGAAGGGGGTAGGTTTTCTGTCCAGTCTGAACTCTTTCTTTGAATGAAAACTTCTCTAGCTCACAGGGAGTGGGCCCCAGTATGAGGGCAAGGTCTGAAGGAAGAAATTTTACTATCTCTAGAGACAAAAGGACTTTTGTGTTTTATGATCTATGGGTGAGATGGGGTGGGGAGAGGGGAAATGGTTTATTGGAATGAAAATGACATTGTAAGGAAGAAAAAAGGAGAGAACCAGTCTGTAGAGGCTAAGATGAAAAAATGCACTGTGCAGTGATGGGCAGAGGGAAGAGAGAGCAGGGCAGATGGAGTGCAGTGATGGGCAGAGGGAAGAGAGAGGGGACAGATGGAGTGCAGTGATGGGCAGAGGGAAGAGAGAGGGGACAGAAGGAATAAAGTGATGGGCAGAGGGAAGAGAGAGAAGACAGATGGAGTGCAGTGATGAGCAGAGGGAAGAGAGATCAGGACAGATGGAGTGCAGTGATGGGCAGAGGGAAGAGAGAGCGGGGCAGATGGAGTGCAGTGATGGGCAAAGGGAAGAGAGAGAGAGGACAGATGGAGTGCAGTGATGGGCAGAGGGAAGAGAGAGAGGACAGAAGGAGTGCAGTGATGGGCAGAGGGAAGAGAGAGGGGACAGATGGAGTGCAGTGATGGGCAGAGGGAAGAGAGAGCAGGGCAGATGGAGTGCAGTGATGGGCAGAGGGAAGAGAGAGAGGACAGATGGAGTGCAGTGATGGGCAGAGGGAAGACAGAGGGGACAGATGGAGTGCAGTGATGGGCAGAGGGAAGAGAGAGCGGGCAGATGGAGTACAGTGATGGGCAGAGGGAAGAGAGAGGGGACAGATGGAGTGCAGTGATGGGCAGAGGGAAGAGAGATCAGGACAGATGGAGTGCAGTGATGGGCAGAGGGAAGAGAGATCAGGGCAGATGAAGTGCAGTGATGAGCAGAGGGAAGAGAGAGTGGAGCAGATGGAGTGCAGTGATGGGCAGAGGGAAGAGAGAGGGGACAGAAGGAATGCAGTGATGGGCAGAGGGAAGAGAGAGGAGACAGATGGAGTGCAGGGATGGGCAGAGGGAAGAGAGAAGGGACAGATGGAGTGCAGTGATGGGCAGAGGGAAGAGAGAGGGGACAGATGGAGTGCAGTGATGGGCAGAGGGAAGACAGAGGGGACAGATGGAGTGCAGTGATGGGCAGAGGGAAGACAGAGGGGACAGATGGAGTGCAGTGATGGGCAGAGGGAAGACAGAGGGGACAGATGGAGTGCAGTGATGGGCAGAGGGAAGACAGAGGGGACAGATGGAGTGCAGTGATGGGCAGAGGGAAGAGAGAACAGGGCAGATAGAATGCAATGATGAGCAGAGGAAAGAGAGTGGAGCGGATGGAGTGCAGTGATGGGCAGAGGGAAGAGAGAGGGGACAGAAGGAATGCAGTGATGGGCAGAGGGGAGAGAGAGGAGACAGATGGAGTGCAGTGATGAGCAGAGGGAAGAGAGATCAGGGCAGATGGAGTGCAGTGATGAGCAGAGGGAAGAGAGAGGGGACAGATGGAGTGCAGTGATGGGAAGAGGGAAGAGAGAGCGGGGCAGATGGAGTGCAGTGATGGGCAGAGGGAAGAGAGAGGGGACAGATGGAGTGCAGTGATGAGCAGAGGGAAGAGAGAGGGGACAGATGGAGTGCAGTGATGGGCAGAGGGAAGACAGAGGGGACAGATGGAGTGCAGTGATGGGCAGAGGGAAGACAGAGGGGACAGATGGAGTGCAGTGATGAGCAGAGGGAAGAGAGAGCGGGGCAGATGGAGTGCAGTGATGGGCAGAGGGAAGAGAGAGGGGACAGATAGAGTGCAGTGATGGGCAGAGGGAAGAGAGAGGGGACAGAAGGAATGCAGTGATGGGCAGAGGGAAGACAGAGGGGACAGATGGAGTGCAGTGATGGGCAGAGGGAAGACAGAGGGGACAGATGGAGTGCAGTGATGGGCAGAGGGAAGACAGAGGGGACAGATGGAGTGCAGTGATGGGCAGAGGGAAGACAGAGGGGACAGATGGAGTTCAGTGATGGGCAGAGAGAAGAGAGAGCGGGGACAGATGGAGTGCAGTGATGGGCAGAGGGAAGAGAGAGCAGGGCAGCCAGTGTGCTGCAGAGAAAAATGTCAGAGGCACAAAGGACTCCTTGGCCGACTTGTGGTTGTGTTGTTTCATTGGTGAAGTTTCAGAAAGGTTGAAGAATTATGAATTCAAACCTCAGTGGCTCATCTATGAGACAAGGCTGGAAGCTGTGGTTGTTCTAGAAAATGTACCCAGGGTAGGATATGATATGCACCAACAAACAAAAGCATTGTTAGGACTTGAAATTTGCCCAACCTAGGAGGAAAGGCCAGTCCCGGAAGGCTGGCTGGGAAGGCTGGAATTAGAGGGCTGGAGGCAAGTCTTAGGTCAAATCTGTTTGTTGTTGTTGTCCTAGGTTTGTTACCGTCCACCTTGCTGTGTAGCTGAGGGTGACCCTCAGCTTCTCATCTCTTGACTCCAGTCCCTGAACTCTGGGATCACAGGTGCGCACCACCATGCTGGGATTGTGTAGTGCTGGGACAAGCACTCTAACACCAAGCTACAGCCCAGGTTGAGACTATTTGACAAATGCCTGTCACTAGGTGGACAGTCTTGGGCTAGAAGCCTCAGAGTCACAAAACGAAGCTTCCTGTTCTGTTCCCAGCAGCCCTCACTCCAGAGAATCAGGCAAATGAAAAATGCAGGTCTTGCTGGGCACAGTGGTGCATGCCTTTAATCCCAGCACTCTTGAGGCAAAGGCAGGCACATCTCTGAGTTCAAGGCCAGCCTGGTCTATACAGTGAGTTTCAGAATAGCCAAGTCTACACAAAGAAACCATATATTGAAAACCAAAACCAAAACCAAAATCAAACAAAACAAAAAAAAGTGAAAAAAGAAAGGAAGAAAGAAAGAAAAAAATACTTGTCTCCCTAGATATCATAGAGAAGAAAGAGGAGAGAAGAAAGATGTTACTAAGGAAGGGAGAGGAGGCACCTTTGACATGTATCGGACATTTAAGAAAAGGAATTTATAAAGAACTGTAGGGTTGCCCATCCCCTGTTTCCCTCTCAACTTTGGGGAGGAATCTTCCCAGGGTCAGGCCTAGCCAGGGGCACCAACACATTGGACCAGTTCAGATCCATGGAAGCCTGTTGGATTTGAGCCCAGAGAAACACATGTTGCTGTTGCAGTTGCCTTGGTAACTGGAGGGACAGGCAGAACACGGCTTCCCGGTCTTGTAGGGTGCCTCCCCAATCCAATTGCCCCTACAAGAGAATAGGCCCAAGGGAAACAGGATTAGGATACAGGAGAGTTTAGATGAAACATCCTTCACAGATTTACATATTTCTGTCCTGGGGTCCACTGCCTATGTGACCTTGAGCTTGGCACCTCTGTAAGCCCTGGTTTCTTCCTCTGTAAACCCAGCAGATTTCTCCTCCATAGGGATGCAGAGAACAGCAAAAAATGCAGCCTGTGCACATATGCACACATCATTGTGCTGGGAAAATAGTGACATCTGACAAGGTTTGGTTTTCTCTCCTTCCCTAGCCTCCCTGGAGGGGGCAGATTTGGGTTCTGGTCTTGAGTTCTCATCCTAATGACATCCGAGCCACTTCATTTCTTGGAAACTGATATTATTCTTTGGATAAAATAAATGAAACTGTGTCCATGAAAATTATGTGAAAGGACCTTTGGGGAAAAAAAACCCTTGTGCTATATGTATGCTGTGCAAATGAGAGCTTGAGTAATTAGCTGGTGGGGATTACTAGGCATAAGTGGCCTGCTCATAGAGTCTCATTATGGCCACTACCCTCCATGTCTTCAAGACTTCACCCTTAATCTAGATATACTGCTATAGAATTACCCTCTCAAAAGACCACTACCTGCTGGGTAGTGGTGGTTCATGCCTTTAATCCCAGCACTCGCAGAGGCAGGCAGATCTCTGTGAGTTCGAGGCCAGCCTGGGCTACAGAGTGAGTTCCAGGAAAGGCGCAAAGCTACACAGAGAAACCCTGTCTTAAAAAACAAACAAAACAAAACAAAACAAAACAAAAAAACCACTACCTTTTGTGGAAGGGAATAGGGAGTTATTGCCTAACGGTTATAGGGATTTCTCTGGGCTGATAAAAGGGGAAAGGGAAAAGTTTAGAAGGGATGGGCAAATGGCTCAGTTGGTAGAGAGCTTGCCTTGCATGTACAAAGCCTTAGGTTCAGTTCCCAGTACCACGCAGAACGGGTGTGGAGGTGCCTGTTTATAATTCCAGCACTTGGAGGTGGGGGCAGGAGGATTAGTTCAAGGTCAACATTAGCTAATTAATGAGTTGAAAGCCAGCCTGGGCCACATGAGACCTTGTCTCAAAAGAAAAACAGCCAGCAAGACGACTCAATGCTCAAGGCACTTGCTGCCAAGCCAGATGACCTGAGCTCAATCCCTAGATTGATAGAAGAAGAGAATCAACTCCACGAAATTTTCCTCCGACCTCCACATGTGCACTGTGGTGTGTGGACACCACCCCTACGAACAAATAAATCACTGTAAGATAAATAAATAAATGGCAATGATTGCACAGTATTAGGATAATAATTGTCACTGAATTCTTCACTTAGGAAAGACTCAATGGTATCTTTTATGTTCTTCCTCCTCTGAAAACCTAGTCACCTCCAGCTCTTGCTCTAGGCTACCCCAGTATCTTATCTCTGGCCCTTCTGTCAGTTCTCGTCAACTCCTAAGGCTCCTTTTTTACACTTTGAGTGAATACTCCTTATAGCCAGAAATGGAATCTCCTCCCTTCCCCCACCCCCACTCCCAAAAGTAATTGGGTTGGTTTTATGTGTTGCTTGTTTTGTTCTTGCTTTTGAGACAGGGTGTTTTGTAGCCCAGACTGGACCTCACTATGCAGCCTAGGTGACCCATTGACTCTTCTGCTTCCTACTTCACTGTGTTCAGATTGCCCCATGCACCAGCACGTCTGCCAAGTACTCAGGAAAGTATGGACTTCTGATTTCATAGCAGGTTTCATTAACTTCTTCATTCGTCCACTGAGCTCTTCAGAATGTCCACGGATAGCAGGTTTAGTGCCAGATACTATAAACTGTACTTTTTAAAGGTCTTCTTGGGAGCCAGGCATAGGTGAACACGCCTATAACCCCAACAATCAGAAGGTCAAGGCAAGGGGGCCCGGAAGTTCAGTCATCTTCATTGAGGCTTTGAGGCCAGCCTGGGCTACAAGAGAGCCCGCCTTTTTTTTTTTTTTTTTTTTTTTAAGAAGAATAAAAAAAGACACTAGGATAAGGAAGGGTGGAGGTGAGGGCCTGGGTGATAGAATCAAAGAAGTTCTTTGTGTTTTGTTTGTTTAACCACTTGAAAGTAAGTTCTACTTTCAAAAAAGAAGATAATGGCTAAATTGGGTTGTTACCTCCTATTCCCAGCTCTGGGGAAACTGAGGCAGAGTGTAATCACTGCAGGTTTGAGGCCACTCTTGGCTAAGCAGTGAGTTCCTGATCAGTCTAGGTTACAGAGTGAGACCTGTCCAAAAAAAAAAAGTTTTCTTTTTTTCGTTTTGAGCTGAAAATCTGTAATGTTCGTAAGTCTGCATACTGATATTGGATGAGAACTTTTCTTGCCATTTCCCTGTGTTTCCAAGAGATTTGTGTAAAGATGGCTCCTGATCTGCCTATTGTGGTGGTGGGTGAGTCTGGGAGAGAGAGCCGTGCGCTTGCTCTGTCCGTCTTTGCTCGCCATCCAATCCGCCCTCCTACAGGGGCAGGTGTTCTTAGTTGTCTGTTTCTCGGGGTGAGCTCAGAGGACTAGCACTGCACCCATATGCTCAGTGATGCCTGGCATTGGTGTGAAAGGCTAGCTTCATGGTGAAATATTAGCACAGCCACTTGGTGGGCAGATGGGTCAATTCAGGCCACGATCCACCCCCCACCCCCGTCTTTCACCCTCCTCCTCTCTCCTCGGGTACAGAAGAAGGATTATTGGCTAAGGCTGTGGCTCAATGGTACAATACTTGCCTAGCTTGTGCAAGACCCTGTCCTGGTGTCACAAAACAAACAAACAAGCAAGCAAAAAAAAAAAAAACCAATAAACTGCCAAAACAGTATGGCATGGAATAGGAGGAATCCCGTGCAGTACTTACTTAATGGCATAGTTGCAGACCAGGTACACAGCCTGCTGCCAGGTGCTGCCCCACACATTGATGCTGCTACAGGTGTGAAGAGCGCAGCCCAGCCGACTGGAGGATGCCCACACCATCTGCGGAAGCACAGAGACAGGTAGGCCGAGGTTTGGAGGAGCCCAAGAGCCCTGAGCAGCATGGTTACTGGACCCCATTCAGGCTGAGTACAGTATGTGAAGTCTTGGGGCCTGGCGGCTAGAGGACAGGAGAAGAGGCCATGTCTGCCTTATCCTAAGGGGTTGGGGAATGGCTTGAGACATTTATTCTGTAATAGAGTGTTTCTCAAAAATAACATTTTACTGACACCGACAGTAAGGAATATGTTTCATATTGTTACATGGTGAAATATGTGCACAGGGCACCAAAGTGTGATGAAGGAATCAGGGGTGTTGCCTGTAGTAGAATGCAGGCATGCCTAGCAGTTCTAAGGCCCTGGGTGTACTCAGCATGCCAAAGAGCGTTATGTATTTATCTGTATCATGTGTGATATGTCACTATTTTCTATACCCTTTCATTCATGTTCTCTGTGTAGCTTTGTGCCTTTCCTGGAACTCACTTGGTAGTCCAGGCTGGCCTTGAACTCACAGAGATCCGCCTGGCTCTGCCTCCCGAGTGCTGGGATTAAAGGCGTGCGCCACCACCGCCCGGCTTTATTCATGTTTTCTTAAGATTTTCCTTTTAGTGACAACCTTTGAAAGTCATTGTAGTGTTGGAGGTTAAACACAAACTTTTGAATCACACACGCTTGAATCAGTATTTCATCATCACCTGCTGTGAGATTTTGACTGAGTCTCTGTGCCTCTCTGTGCCTCTGATGGAGGTAATAATGTCCCATGATTTCGTTGAGGTTTTTTTGTTTGTTTTTTGTTTGTTTGTTTGTTTTGTTTTGTTTTGAGACAGAGCCTCATTATGCATCCCTGGGTGGCCTGGAACTTGATATATAGACCAGGCTGACCTTGAACTCATAGAGATCTGCCTGCCTCCACCGTCCAAGTGTTAGGCCTAAAGGCATGAATCACCTTTTTTTTTAAGATAGTTGGAATGGCTGGGTGTAGCTCAGTGGTAGAACAAAGCAGAGAGTAGGAATTTTGGGAAACCGAAAATACCCAAAACATTCAAAACAAAACAACGGAAGGGTATGATGCCTGTAATCTCAGAAGGTGAGGCAGGAGGATTTCTGTGAGTTCCAAGCCTGTGAGAGCCTGTATTTCAATGCAATACATCTCAATTCATTGTCTGCACCTCTTTCCAGGAATGTATGCCTTACATAAAGGAAAGCTCACACTGGGAGTGGTGGGCATGCCTGTAGTCCCAGCACTCAGGAGGCTGAGACAGGAGGATGGAGAGTGAGAGACCAGCCTGGGACATACAATGGCCCTGTCTACAAAAGAGAAACAAAAGGAAGCCCCCGGGGCCTGCTTTAATTCTCACTCTGCCATCCCCGTTATTCTCTGAGGTGCCAGGGTGTGCTGAGCAGCACTCTTGGCTGACAGAGGGTACCTGGGTGTAGTGGGAGCAGACAGGACCGCTGCAGAGCCAGGGGCAGTGTGGGATACAATCCTTTGGAGCTGGGAATGAGTAGTGCCGCTTTTCCTCAGACCAAGACTTCATGAGATCTACCACAGACCGGTACCTGGGGAGGCCAAGAACATGGAGGAAGGTGAAGAGAGGGTGGGAAAGTCACTCTGTCCCCAATTTGTCTGGTGAATCACTTCATTTCTTCATCACATTCCCCATCTGTAAAATGATGAATCCCCTGGAACTGGAGTTACAGACAGGTGTGAGCTGCTGTGTGGGTGCTGGGAATTGAACCCAGGTCCTCTGAAAGAGCAGCTAGTGCTCTTACCCACTGAGCCAACTCTCCAGCCCCTGAGCTGCACTTTTTTGAAGGGAATTATCTGTTGGCTTTCCTTTCCCAGACTGCTCATTGGTGTTTTATCTTAGTCTTCATCACGATGTTTAACACTCAGACATTGAGTCAGAAGAGCAGTGGTGTGTGTGTGTGTGTGTGTGTGTGTGTGTGTGTGTGTGTGTGTGTGACCTGGGAGTACTCACACTGGCAGTGTGCAACAGTGTCTGTGTTCTTCAACACCCTTTCTCGGTGAGCTTCGGAAGGGCTGGCTGTCAGGCAATGGACAGTGAGATGGGAAGAATTTCGTGGTAGGAGAGAGGGTGTGTGAGCTTTGGGAAGGACCTGGTCACCAAAATCAGCTCTGCCAGGCTCTGAGAGATCATTCATGATTCCCAAGGCTTGGCACTGGTTCTAACCAGCCGGTGACATGCAAAGGTGCAGAAAGGCCCAATGGTCCCAGGAACTCGGTCATCAGACCAACCTTGATCCCTGCTGAGGTCATGGCAAACTCGGCATGGAGAGAGTCATGCTTTCCTAATGACCTTGGTTGGTTGAATAAAAATGTGACATATGACCATCTCTTAAATGTTTATATGTATGTGTGCACATGTGTGCACATAATATGTTCATGTGGGGCATGTGTATACATGTGGAGGCTGGAAGTCAACCCCAGGTATCATTTCTTAGATGCTATTTACCTTGTTTTTGAGACAGTGTCTCTCACTGGCCTAAAATTCAAAGATTAGGCTGATCTGTCAGTGATCCCCAGGGATCCTCCTACCTCCATTTTCCCAGTGCTGGGATTACAGGTGTGTACCCTTGTGCTCGGCTTTTTATGTAGGTTCTGGGGTTTGAACACAGGTCCTTGTGCTTGCCAAGTGAACACTTTACCAGCTTCTCCTCAGCTCTTGTTACTGGTTTATGAAACCCACAAGTCTAACAATAGCTAATCTGGGTCAATAGAGACCCCAGGTTTTGGAATATAGTCAAAACTTCCTCAGGCCGCACATACCAAAACTCAGGCGCCCACATTCTGACTCTGAAGCTGGAATAGTGACAAGAGCCAGGCTGGTGGTTCAGTTTCAGTGTCATTCCTGGGCCCCAGGTACTTATCTCCTACCCTCCGCCCTTGCTCCACTCCCCACGGCCCTCATCACCTCACTATGCATGCAAGTCTTCAAATCCGTCCTCCCTCTCGGAAGTAGCATGGACTCTCTCTCATTTGTCTTCCCTGTATGGCCTGCATCTCCTAACTAGAGTGAGTTTCTCAGTGTGCAGAGCTTATCCACCCATTCATCACAAGAACCAATAGCACCTGGGCCAGAATAAGGACTTGGTGTACATTGTCGAATGACTAAATGAAGAAGGGGCAGAGATTCACTTACCGGCCAGAATGGATGGAGAGGTTCTGGCCCACGTATTTCATCAGCTGTGAGGGTCCGTGGGCCCAGATGCACTGGCTGGCCCAGGCTTCCGCAGACCTGGCCAGCTGCTCATCCCAAACCTGATGAAAGAAAGACCGTGAACTTGCCCCAGGGTAAATAACCACTATGACCATGGTGAGGTGCACATATGCCTGTTTTCACTGTGCTTTCTCAGTCTCCTGAGATCAACACACCCACACAGAGATCAGAAAACAGAGGCTCAAAGGCTTTGACTCCGAGGTTAAGCACAAATCCACAGCTGAGTCAGGGTCTGTGCTCGTGTCTCTGGCCCTCAGTCCCGTGGACTTTCTCCCCCACTAGACCTCAAACTTAAAGCCCCCAGCTCTGTTTAGAGTCCCAGGGCATCTGTAATAGTTATCAGCAGTCCCTCCATGTGACTGAGCCCAGAGTGAGGAAGAATCATTGATTTTAAGTTCACAGTATTTTCATTTAAAAATCGAATTCACGACTTCTTTTAAAAATGTAAAAACATACAAAAAATTAAGATTAAAAATAATAAAAGATTGAAAAATAAAAAGGAAGTGAGCACCTTTAATCCTGGCATTCAGGAGGCAGAGACAGGTGGATCTCTATAAATTCAAGGCCAGTCTGGCCTACAGAGCAAGTACCAGGCCAGCCAAGGCTACATAACAGACAGATACTGTTACAAATAAATAAATAAATAAATAAATAAATAAATAAATAAATAAATAAATAAATAAATAAATAAATAAAATCAAAAGAAGGCAAAGTGGAGCATTCTATATCTCTCATCACTCCTGAATTGTCACTTAAGCCACCCTGTACCCTTCCCCAACAGTCTCCAAGGGGAATATTCCCTGTAACCCAGATATATAGATACACAAATGGCTGTGAATACTCTCTTCTGTACCCAATTCTTCATTTGACAAGATAGGTGTGGCCCCAGTGACTATTCCACATCAGTGCCTAGTAAACCCCCTCCTTATCCTTCTTCATAGTTATATAAGTTTCCTGTGTGGGGTGAGGGGATATCTCTTAAAAAAAAAATACAGGGCTGGAGAGCACTTACTGCTCTTACAGGAGACCTGGGTTTGGTTCCCAGCACCCACATGGCAGCTCACAACTGCCTATAATTTCAGTTCTAGAGCATCTGACAACCTCTTCTGTTTAAGGGAAGCCTGGACTACATGAGGCTGAGACAGGATAGCAAGATAGGGAAAATTATGGGGACGTGGGAAGAGAGACAAGCCCCATCCCCTCAAAGCCTCCTAGCAGCTGCCTCCTAGCAGCTGAGACTTGAGGATCGGAACACAGCTAATAACATTTTCCATTGCTGACAAGACTTTGTCTCAAAACCAAGCCAAGGGTAGGAGAGAGATGGCTACCAGTTTGAGCATTGGCAGTTCTTCCAGGGGACCCAGGTTCAGTTCCCAGCACCCACATGGAGGTTCCAGGGGATCCAATGCCTCCTTCTGGCCTCCCTGGGCACCAGGCACACACATGTTGCATGGGCATCCATGCAGGCCAAACACCCACGCACGCACGTAAAAATAAATAAATAAAATTGTAACAAACAAAGCCGCCAAAGCCAGTTTCCTTCCAACTCTGACTCCCAGGAATCCTTTGTGTTGGTTTTTGTTCACTCAGCAAATATTGAACAATATTCCTTGGCACCAAGGACTCAGTCTAGCAAGGAAGTGAGCCGTCAAACAAGCATGACTCATGACAACCCCAGGGCATGTGGGAATGTGGAAAGTGACCCAGACCTTCTTGGGGCTTGGAAGAAAAGGGTTCAATGGTGAGGGTTGCTTGGTCTCACCCTGTTCTGTGGGCACAAGCTGCCAAGCAAACAAGAAAGGGAGATGCTAAGAAGCCTAGCCCCCACCCGCGCCCCATTGCTGCCTCCCGCTTTTTCAGGGAAAGCAGAGCAAAGAGGGAAGGCAGGAACAAGGTAAAGGCACTGAGACCCTCCCCAGCATTCCGGGAGAGAGTAGCTGGCTGGCTTCCTGTGTTCTATACCGCGCTCAGTAAGTAAACACCTGTTGAGGCTAGTGCCACCCATACCGCTGGTGCTCAATTAATGTGTCATTTGTTTGGAAACCAGAGACCTTCTGGGTGGCAGTTTCAGTGTTAATAAATGAGTGAGTGAGTCAGCAAACACATACATGACAGCCCCCCACCCCACCCACCCCACCCACCCCAGTTCTTATTCTGGCCCCTTCACAATTACCTCCTGACATGTGATATTGGGCTCTGTATCTTGTTGGTGGCCTTTAATTTTTCTAACCCCCCCAGCCCCCACAAAAGTAGACTTCTTGAGGGAGTAAGCCTTGTGCTCCACAGTACCCAGAAAAGGCTTAGCGCTCTGTCCGGCTCCAAGCAGGAAGTGGCTCATAGGGAACGCTGAAAGGAGGTCACATTTCCACTTGTTAGGCTGGAGGAGGTCTATCAGCTATCTCTTTTCCTAAAGATGCCTCTGTGGGCGGGCAGCCTGTCTCTCCAGGCTTTGGGGACAATGGTCCCAGGGAGGAGTTGTGATAGGGGGATATTCCTCCTCCACACTGACGGTTTTGGCTTCTGGGAGACTGAGCTAAGAGACGCGAGGACGGACTCTTTGAAGAAGACATCCCAACCAGCACTGAGATTCAGCTCCTGGCATTCCTCAGCTCAAGATACCCTGGTGCCTACCTGTCCTCCACTGGGGCTGGGAATGAATGGTCTGGGTGTGTCAAACAACCCTCCCTGCTGAGAGACAATAGCATAGAAAGCGCCATCTCCCACCCCCTGCAGGTCCCCAGTGTGGAGGCAAAATTCTTGGACAGCAGATTGTGTTAGAGAAAACTCCCACTTTAGCAGACCAGGCTTGCAATCCAGGCTAGGGGACCTTAGGCAAGCCTGTCCTCTGACTCAATCCCTTCATTTGGAAAACAGATAAAATACTGTCTTGAAGGAAGAGGGTTATGTGAAGGACCTGGCAGGGTGTTCTACAGCTAGTATTCTTTTTTTCCCCACCCCCACCCACCTCCATTCACTGAGAATTTATGCCATGGCCTTACTTTCTACATCTGTAAAATGGATTACTCATTTTCACTGTTTGCTTGGGCTAGGCAGGCAGATGGTTCAGCTCTTCAAAGCCAGCCAGCCGCTCCAAGACACAGTGAGCAATCTGGTATTGGCTGGAAGGTGCACCAGGAAGGCTTGGGACTCACCATATACTCCATGTTGGCAGCAGGTGGGTGTACGCTGGCCCGGATGTGGTTGTGATAATCCAGTAAGGCACTCATGTCCCGGGCAGAGATATGGCGCTTCCGGCGGAACCGGGGCACCCCCAAGCCAGACAGGGACTGCACAGCTATGTTCTTGGGTCGGCCCAGGACCAGTGTGGTGTTGGGCATCCTTAAGGCCCCCACTGTGTGGCTTGTCCAGAGGAGAAGGCCTGCCAGGCCCAGGATGCTAGCCAGAAGAGGCATAGTTGTCTGGGATCGTGTACCTGGTACAGAGAGGAGCTGCTGCCTAGAAGAGGTGGGTGTGAGAATGTCAAACCCTGAGAGCTCTCCTTGGGCACTGCCAGTCCAGAGAATGCTCCCTGGCAGAGATCCTCTGACCCAGCTCTGGTCCAGATACTCAATACTTCCGCCTTCCTCCGCACTGGACTCAGTTGGTTAGATGATGAGAAGAAATGCCCAGACAGTGGCTAATCCAGACTGGGCTCTGGAGCGGGAAGGTGCTACCACTTCAAAGCCAGGGCTCTGTCACATTTGCCCGGGAGACAGACGGCCATCTCCTCTGGCCAAACACCCTCTTTCCAACCCCATAATGTTGGGCTCAGCCGATGCCCACAGAAGCAGAACAGACCCTTTTCTCAGTGCAGCAGCCTCAGGATGGACGGGGTGACATGGGAAGAGCAGATGCCGGAGGGTGACAGAGGCAGAAAGGACATTGGAGGTCAGAGAAAGAGACAAGCGAAACCAGAGGAAGGAGACCAAGAAAGGGACTGTAAAGGAAACGGGAGGGAGGGAAGAAAGGAGAGCTGGAATAATGGAATGAAGGAAAGAACACGGAGAAGTAGAGGCAAAGGGAAATAGAACAGGAGAGGAAAGAGGAGAGAAGACAAGAGAGGGCGGGAGAGGCCAGCGGACCAGGCATCAGGTTCACTGGGGCACATACCCAGAACAGGCAGCCCCAGGAGGTGGCCAAGAAGGCAGGGTCTTCTGCACATATCCTGGTAGCGCAGCGATTTTAACAGTCCCCGCCGGGGAGCGATGGCATCTGACGTCCCAGCCAGCAGCCCCCTCCTTGTCCAGCCAGCACATTCAGAGAGGGAGGCTCCGCCTGCCTCTTCTGTGGGCTTTGCTCTCCAGCCCTCTCTTAGTCCCTTTGCCATCTGGAGTGTGCAGGGGCTGTGGCAAAGGGGTAGGAGTCCTGGGAGGACATGCCCATGCACCCAGGGAGATCCCAGACCCAGTGGAGGCCTCTACTTGCCAGACCCTAGCAGAATAAGGCAGCAGGAGAGAGTTCCAACTTCTCCCTAGGAAGCCCTCCAGCCTCAGAGTGGGCAGATAAGGTGTGAGCCAGGTACGTGCATCTGCTGTGTGCTGCACCTTGGCATGAGAGCTTTATACACACAAGCACGGCCAACATTCAGAGGCAGGTGCCACGACCCCTCCCTGTCCCACTCTGTAAAGGAAGACTCTGAGCCCCACAGAGGTGAAGGTAGAAGGTCACAGTCAACAGAGCCTGGGTTCAAATCCAAATCTGCTCACTCCCCAGGGCCCTGTTAGTACGAGCAACTGATGTTCTGCTCTGTATCCAAACAAAATACAGATGCATGGGGTGAGCCCTGGAGAAGGCTTGTGCCACTCAAACAGCGTGGTGTGTGTGTTCAGCAAGGGGGTTCAAACCCCTTTCTTCCATTCACTGCAAAGCGTCCATGAACAACTGGTTGCTGAACTGTTTTGTCCTCACTGGTATAAATGAGAGCAATAAAGGCACCTGCCTCATCAAACTGTTGTGAGAGCAAATGAGTCAATGTTTGGGAAGTTACAACAGCAGCTGCCACACAGCGTGTTTTCTGTGGGTGTGTGCATTCGTGTTCATGCACACCCATGGGCTCCTATTTGACTGTGTACACTTGGGTGTTAGGTGTGTGCCAGTCCAGTTACCTGCACATAGGCATGCGGGCTTCTGTGTCACGTACTTCCAGGTGCATGCATGAACACATATATACATGCATGGGTGTGATTAGATCTCAACTGGTCTCTGAGTTGCTGAAATTGTGGGTTTGGCATTCATTTTTCTCCTCTTTGGTTGCTTCTGTTCTGCACAAATAACAGGCATTCCTTTAATACTCGGAAAGTCACACTTACAGGAAATGTGTAAAAGAAACAAGGATGAAAACCCCCAAGATGGGGCTGCAGAGTTGGGTCAGTGATTAAGAGCACTTGCTGCAAAGGACCTGGGTTCGATTCCCAGCATCCACACGGAGGCTCACCACCTCCTAGGACATCAGGCATGCATGTGGTACACAGATGTGCATGCAGGCAAAACACATATACATGGCAAGGCTGAGTACCTGCCCAGCTGGTGGCGCAGGGCTGAGGATGGGCTGGGACACTCGGGCCAGGGCTTCCTCCAGACACTTGAAACCCTGGCTCCAGGCACAGACTGCTCCTCCACAGCCCAGACAACACACTCGCCAAAACACACTCCTGCTGCAGCAGTGTCCCTGGCCACAGCATCCCCAGCTTGGCCAAATGACCACTGGGCAACTAAAGGAGGGCTGTGGCAGACTGAGCTCCCTGACCTCAGCAGGACCTTCCCATCCCATAAGGTAAGAAAACCAGACACAAACAGTACTAGCTCTTGGGGACTGAGGACTGTCAAGTCCAAACCCCTCTGGCTGCCCGACCCAGACCACTCCCAGGTGCTCTGCCCAAGCCTCCCTTCAGAGCTTAGCGTCAGTGGTCCCGGTTCACAGGGCATCTCTGAGGCAGAGATGTGTCTGTTGCACATTGGAGACACTCTCGGCTCCCTTGTGGGCAAGGCTGGCCCCTTTCCATGAGGCAGGTTTCTCAGCAGATGAAATAGCCAGGGTGGGGTAGGTAATAAGCAGGGGTGGCCCAAATTAGGAACTCTTGGTTAATGTCTCTCATTGGATTCTACTCCCGCTGGGTTCAGCTGCTGTCTGCTGCCTGCCTTCTCTGGACTTGACCGAGGAAGGGACGTTCTCCCAGAGAGTGGCGCTGAGGCTGTATAGATTGGTGGGTCACAGGGCAGGCTGAGTCCAGACAGCCTGGGTTGCTGGGCCACCCCCAAGGATTATTGTCTGAGTGGCCACCAGCAAACTACTCAATCATTCTGTGCCTCAGTTTCACCATCTATAAAGTGGAACCATAGGACTGAAGAGAGGGCTTAATGGTTAAGGGTGTGTGCACTGCTCTTCTAGAGGACCTGAGTTTGGTTCTCAGCATTCATGTTGGATGCCTCACAACTCCTGAAACTCTGCTGGCCTCTGTGGGCACCTTCACTTACACACACACACACACACACACACACACACACACACACACGAGGGGGGGTGTTAAAATAATAAAAATATGGGACTGAGGCCAGGCATGGTGGCACACACCTTTAATTCTAACACCCAGGAGGCAGAAGCAGGCTGTAAATTCAAGGCAAGCCTGGTCTACATAGTGAATTCCAGGCCAACTAGGACTACATAGTGATAGTCTCTTGAAAGCAAAACAAAAGAAAAACTTCATTTATCACAGCACACCTGTGATGGTCAGAGGACAATCTGTGGTAGTCAGCTCTCTCTCTCTTTCTACCATGTGGGTTCCAGAGATCAAACTCAGGTTGTCAGGCTTGGCCGCAAGCTCCTTTATCCACTGAGCCATCTTGCTGGCCCCTGTTAGTATCTCTTTAAGATACTCAGTGAAATGCCTGTCATAGCACAAGCTGCCGACACTTACAATAACAGCTAATAATAGCATCAGCAGGCAAAATATGTGGACACATGGGAGGTGACAGGTTCTAAATGCTGTACACACCAAGTCGTGTTAAGTCTCATCCCACCTTCACGATATCAGCACCCCTGTTCTCCAGCTGGCAAGGCGGAAGTTCAGAGAGGCTAAGCACTTTGCCCAAGTTCACACAGTCAGCCCCAGGGGAAGCGGGGTTCTAGGCTAGGTCTCTCCCACTCCTGCGCACGAGGTCATATCTGAAATGAGAGCATGCACCAGGAGACTGCAGCTGCACGGAGGAGCCCCAGCAGTGGGCAGGCCCTCAGAGATCATCTGGCCCTTTGTCAGTTGAGAAGAGAGGTTCAGAAAGGTTAAACAGCTTGTCCAAGGACAACACACAGCAGCTGGCAGACTCAGGACTGCGACCCCGGTCTGTCACTCCAAATCCACGCAGGAGGAGAGCAGCCATTAGGAACAGAAAAGCATTGGGGTGTTTTGTTTATTTGTTTGTTTGTTTTGGAACAGGGTTTTGCTATCTAGCCCAGACTGGCCTCGAAATTGTAGCAATCCTCCTGCTTCAGCCTCCCTACAGTTTTTTTTTTTAAATTTTCATTTGCAAAAAAAAATATTTAAAAATGTTTATGTGTATGAGTAGTTTGCTCACATGTATGCAAGCGTATCATATGTGTGACTGGTGCCTTCAGAGGTGAAAGAAGGGAGTAGGATCTCCAGGAACTAGGGTTACAGATGGTTATGAGCTTCCATGTGAGTGCTGGGCCTTTTTCAGGAGCTGCAAATGCTCTTAACTGCTGGCCCATCTCCCCAGCCCCCACAGCTTTATTTTTTTATTCTGTGACAACTTCATACACACATACTATGTATCTGGTCATTTTACCCCATTACCCTCACTCACCCGCTCCCACTCCCATTGAACCCCTTCTTTCAACATGCCTCCCTCCTATTTATCTATTTTACGTGTGTGGGTAATTTTGTCTTCGGGCATGTGTGCTCCATGTGGACCAGAAGAGGTTAGGAAAGTGCTTGGGATTGGAGTTATAGATGGTTGTGAGCCGCCATGTGGGTGTAGGGAATTGAACCCAGTTACTCTGTGTGCTGGCTAGTTTTATGTCAACTTGACATAAGCTAGAATCATCGGAGAGGAGGGAACTTCAGTTGAGAAAATGCCTCCATAAGGTCAGACTAGGCAATTCTGCAGGGCATTTTCTTAATTAATGATTGATGAGAGGGCCCAGCCCTTTGTGGGTGGTGCTATCCCTGGGCTGGTGGTCCTGGGTTCTGTAAGAAAGCAGATTGAGCAAGCCACAGTGAGCAAACCAGTGAGCAGCACTCCTCCATGGCCTCTGCATCAGCTCCTGCCTCCAGGTTCCTGCCCTGTTTGAGTTCCTGTCCTGACTTCCTCCCGTGATGAACTATGATGTGGAAGAGTAAGCCAAATAACTTGCTTTTGGGCCTGGTATTTCATCACAGCAATAGTGACCCTGCCTAAGCTACTCTGGAAGAACAGACAATGCTCTTGACCACTGAGCCATCGTTCCAGCCCTTTCCTCCCACTTTTACACGTTTTGTTTTGTTTTTTGTAACTCATTGAGTTTAGTTAGGGTCATAATGCTCTAAGGTTTTTACATGGATAAGATGACACACTATATCCCAGGCACAGTGGGGCACACCTGTGATCTTGGTCATCTGGAGGTTGAGGTAGAGAATCAAAAATTCAAGACCAGGCGAGCGGTGGTGGCGCACACCTTTAATCCCAGCACTCTGGAGGCAGAGCCAGGTGGATCTCTGTGAGTTCGAGGCCAGCCTGGTCTACAGAGCTACATCCAGGACAGGCACCAAAACTACATAGAGAAACCCTGTCTTGAAAAACAAAACAAAACAAAACAAAACAAAACAAAACAAAACAAAACAAAAGGATTCAAGGCCAGCATCAATTACATAGTAAAGTTTGAGGCCAGCATGGGCTTCATAAGACCCTATTTTAAGAAACAGCAACAAAAAAGACACACTGCTCACTAGAGATGTGACCCAAAGCAACAAAATTATAGAGAAAAACACACCAAAAATAATGTCAATACTAGAAAATAGTCTAAAAATACTGGGGTGGGACATTGAAGGGGATTCTAATTCTTGACTGGATTCATGGTTTCATGAGTGGCTCACCCCGCAATACATCTTAGGCTACATGCTCCACAACTGGTTTAAATTTTTTTATGTTTATTTATTGTGTGTGTGTGTCTGGTCAGAAGACAACTTGTGAGTTTCCTCTTTTCACCATGTGGGTCCTGGGATCAAACTCAGGTTATCAGGGGTAATGGTAGATGCTCGGCACACAGACACACATGTCTTGTTAGTCCCACACTTGGCTTTTATGTTTTGTTTTGAGACAGTCTCAAGTAGCCCATGAACTCAAGATATAGTCAAGGATGACCTTGAGCCTTGTTTTTTGTTACTATTTTATGTCCATTGGTGTTTTCCCTGCATGTATGTCTGTGTGAGGGTGTCAGGAGTCCTAGAACTTGAGTTACAGACAGCTGTGAGCTGCCATGTGGGTTCCGGGAATTGAACCTGGGTCCTTTGGAAGAGAAGCCAGTGCTCTTAACCATGAGCCATCTCTCCAACGGTGACCTTGAGCTTCTGATCCTTCTACTCCTAGTCATGGGCCACTGCTCCCGGCATGTCCGGTGCTGAGCATGTTCGGTGCTGAGGTGGGACTCAGGGATTTGCGCCTGCTATGTAAGCACTCAGCCAAGGAGCCAATGAGCTGCACGCCCAGCCCACATTTCACTTTTTGTGTTTGTGTTATTTTAGCAAGCTGAACGATAACAATGACAGTAGTTTCCCAACCACATTTCCCACCTGTCACTGCCTTAGCTATGTACAGGAATTTTAATCTTCTTTTAACAGTTGAGAACAAAGCTTCAAAGAGAGAGGCAACTGCCCGAAGCACATAGCAAGTACATCTGGACAGCAAGATTTGACCTGAAGCCAAGCCTGTGTCCCCAGAACAGCAGAATGGAGAGGTTGCTGGTGACCGTCCCTGACCTAGGGAGCGGGGCTGGAGAGGCTCACAACAGCTCAGAGTAGCTGGTGGCTTGGCAAATAAATATACATAAAATACCTCTGGGCCCCAAGGCATTGTTCTTTGCTCTCTCTGCATCCGATGTGTTATTGGCTCTTCTGTGGCTCTCTCAGAGGGAAGCAGGATGGTGGAGTGGGTGAGGCCCAGCATTTCAGAGTCCAGAGCTCGGTATGACTCACACCAAGTCCTAGGCCCCCTCTGCAACTCTTTCTCAACTGTAAAATGGGAATAAGAAATAGGTGCTTCCAAGCTGGGGCTGGTGGTAGAGGTCTTGTAACCTGGCTACTCTGGAGAGCAAGGCTGGAAGATGGTATGTTCGAAGTTAGCCTTGAACTTAGTGGGAGCCTCTTTGAAAAAAGTGAAAAGTAGCGTCTGTGAGATGGCTAAGGGGGAAAGGTGCTTGCTGCCAAGTTTAATAACCTGAGTTTGAGCCCCGTGGGATCTACATGATAGAAGGAGAGAACTAAGTTGTCTTTTGCAAGTTATCTTCTGACCTCCCCCACCGACACTAAATAAGTAAATGTAATATATATGTAATCTATATTTAATGATATATATTATTATATATAAGTATGTATATTTAATGAAAATAGGGCTGGGGATGTAGCTCCGTGGTACAGCACTTGTCTAGCATGTGGGAGACCCTAGGTTCAGTACTGGGAAGAGAAAAAGATGCTTTTTATTTAGTGTAGAAATTCAGTGAGAATGAGGCTGGCTAGCAGCGCAGGCAAGGTCTGTCCAGTGTTAGCTGCCAACAGAAACATTCAAACGAGCCCGCGTGTGGTCCCATGGACTGACCTTCAGGACGGCACAGCTGATTGAGCGTGACAGAGAGGAGAGTGCTCATCTTTTGGAGTGCTGGTGCAGAGAAGCAGGAGGGGGCTGCAAAGCTGTTTTATTTTTTATTTATTTTTAATAATTTATTTTTATTTTACGTTCATTGGTGGTTCACCTGTATGTGTGTCTGTGAGAGGGTGTCAGAAGGCCTGGAACTGGAGTCACAGACAGTCGTGAGCTGCCCTGTGGGTGCTGGGAATTGAACCCAGGTCTTCTGGAAGAGCAGCCAGTGCTCTCAGCCACCGAGCCATCTCTGCAGAGGTTGACAATGGGTTTCTTCTTGATTACTCTCTACCCTTTCTTTTTGATTATTTTTGAAACTGGCTCTCACTGTGTAGCTCTGGTTGGCCTGAAACTCACTATGTAGACTAGGCTGGTCTCGAACTCACAGAGATCACCTGCCTATTTCCCCAGTTCTGAGGTTACGGACCTGAGCTACCCTGCCTGGCTCCACCTTTTCTTTTGAGAAAGTGTCTCTCACTGAACCTGGAGCTCACCATTCAGTTAGACTGGCTAGCCAGGAAGTCCCGGAGGTTGTCCTGTCTGCCTCCCAGTGATGGGTAGGACTGTAGGTAAGCAGAGCCGTGGCCAGCTTCCTCCACGGGTGCTTGGAACCTGTCTCAGGTCCTTGTGCTTGTGAGGCAGGCAGGGACTTAACTGATGGTGCCATCATCCACCCCAATTCCTTCCTTGTAGGTTTTAGTGTCTTTGTTTGTACTGCTGGAGATTGGACCCAGAGCTGCACGCATGCTAGGCAAATGCTCTGTCTACTGCCGACCTCTCTCCTCAGTCCTTCTCCAGCTCTTCATACAAAGACTATGTAATTTATATCATGATCTGGGGATCAGTTGTGCTGGTGATTGCATGTAAAAGATTCACTCAGGCCAGGCCGTGGTGGCACCTTTAATCTCAGCACTCCGGAGGCAGAGGCAGGCGGATCTCTGTGAGTTCGAGGCCAGCCTGGGCTACAGAGTGAGTTCCAGGACAGGCTCCAAAGCTACACAGAGAAACCCTGTCTCAAAAAACCAAAAAAAAGAAAAGAAAAAAAAAGATTCACCTACTTGTACACAAGATTGGGTTAAAGTTGTTATACTCTAGTACAATTTTAAGGATTGTGTAAGGTTTTGAAAATCTGTTTAAAAGAATTCTCTCTCGCATTGGCAAGATGACCTGGTGGGTAAAGGCACTTGCTGACAAGCCTGTGTACCTGAGTTTGATCCTCAAAACCCATGAGAGAGAGAAGTTACTCCTGAAAATTGTCCTCTGACCTCCACATGCATATCATGATACGTATGTACCCCTTCCTTCCATAAATAAATTAACGTTTACAAAATTAACAAAGTATTCTGTCAACAAGAATATAATTAAAGAATTCTAAGGAGAAACATACACTAGAGCTGGAGAGATAAAAGCTCAGTAGTTAAGAGGGTTTACTGCCCTTGTAGAGGAATAGAATTTGGTTACAAACACCTATATGGAGCAGCTCACAGTCACCTGTAACTCCACCTCCAGGGCGTTACACACACACACACACACACACACACACAATCTTTTTAAAAGAGAGATGGTGCTGCAGACCTTTAATCCCAGCATTTAGGAATCCAAAGCAAGAGGATCTCTGTGAGTTCGATGCCAGCCTAGTCTACATAGTCGCAGGTTGCCTGCTAGCCAGGGCTACAGAGTAAGAACCTAACACCTGATGGTGTGGGGATGGGGAGCTGTTCTTACCCTCCTAACATACACTTCCTAACAACTGGTAAATACCTTCCCCAACACACCACCAGGAAAATTTCAAAACCCTTCATTACTTTTGAGGGGCTGGGGTGAGCTGGGGAGAGTCAGGACTCAGGCAGGGAGAACAACCTCTTCTCCAGGTGCTGAGGGTACCTGGGTTCTCCTGAAGCACTCGGAAAGGCCAGGCTAGAGAAGCATTAGAGGGTGCTGAGACCAAGAGAGAGCGGGGAGAACAGGGAGGCACTAGGATGTCCGCAGAGCTGTTCAACAGGGGACCTTGGTGCTTTGCCCCAGACTACAGCTAAGAGCAAGGTTGAGGATGGGAGATGGCACTGGAGGAAGGATTGGACATACGACCAGTACTGAGCCCTTCAGGGAAAGGCGCTTTTTCACCCGACACCACCGCTGAGGCCTGATTTCCCACAGTCCACCCGGAATCCTCCGGAGAAGTGCCCAGAGATGTCCCTATCAAGGACAGCTCTCCTGAGAGGCAGACAGCGGACATCAGCCTGGTGTTTGCAGAGGCCAAGCCAGAGAGCCGCTCGCCCTCCTGTGGTGGTAGTGAAGGAGCGGGAGAGCAGAGCTGGCGTGCTTGAGCTGCCTGCCGCGGATGCCCGAGGGTGACTGGTGTTGTCGCATAGGGCTAGGTGGCCATCAGGCCCCAGGGATGCTCCGAGGTCCCGCTGCTGCGCCATGGCCCTGTGGTCCCGGGTCAAGGCGGTGCCCTGGGGGCTGGTGGCCGCAGGACCAGGAAATCCTCGTCCTGGTCTGGGACAGCTGCACCCGCCAGGTGTGGCCGCGGAATTTGCTGTGTCGCCTGCCCGCGCAGCTGGAGCGGAAAAGTCCAGGCGTCAGCGCCCCCTGTCTGAGCACCCAGCCGCGCATTCCTGCAAGTCCCGCAGCCACCGCCCAGCTGGACCCTAAGAATTCAACAGGGCGGGGTGGAAAACGACCGTGGGACCCTCTGGGCACAGCTGAGCCACTGTCCATTTGTTAAATAGTAGCGGTTACACTGCCTTCTCTACCTCTCCAGTGGCTCTAAATATCCCTCAAAGACCATCTTTATTTCAGAGATGACCGTTTATTGTACCCTTAACTAGATGCTTGACCCTGAACAATATAAGATTTTACCTACTTATGCAGGCAACACAGTAGACAAGATATGATTCTGACTATTTCAGCAAGGAAACATGAGTAACTTGTCAGAGGTAGAACAGGTAATGAACACGCAGCTAGACTTGAATCTGTGTGTATGTGTGTGTGTGTGTGTGTGTGTGTGTGTGTTGTTGTTGTTGTTGTTTGGTTTTTTGAGACAGGGTTTCTCTGTGTAGTTTTGGTGCCTGTCCTGGAACTCACTCTGTAGACCAGGCTGGCCTCGAACTCACAGAGATCCGCCCGGCTCTGCCTCCTGAGTGCTGGGATTAAAGGCGTGCGCCACCGCAGTAGGGCCACATCTGTGTTTTTAACCAATGCAATATATGATGTTTATACACTGTTAGCTGTCACTTGGTAAACTTGGCAAAGTGCTGTGGGTGTGAGATTATCCCAAAGCAGGCTGTGTTAGAGCTGCATGCTCCGGACCCAGGACTCGAGTAAGGGGGAGGAATTAAGAACATAAGGATCTTACTTTGAATCCCTACTCTGTTAGCTGTGTGGCTTTGACTGTGTGCCCCAGTGTTTGCATTTGTAGAAAGGAATATAACAGAACCTACCTGGGGTAGGGAGCATCCTTGTGGGAAAGAGAACAATCTAGAACATTTTGGTACAGAGCCCAGTGCCTGGCATATTTCTAGAATCCAGGCATTTTCTTTTACCTAGTGTTTCTTATTTTGTTATGGATGCTATTGATTGCTTACATATTTGTTTTAATGGAGATTTGTGAAATATAACAAGCATACGAGATTTATGAGAATCCAGTGTAGAGTTTAATGAATATTTTGTTTTTCAAACCCAGATGTAGAAACAGACTGTTTAACTGTTCAGCCCAGCTCCAACCCCAATGCCCCCTCTTTCTACTCTGGTAGACAACCATCACCCTGACATGAAGCTGACCTTGCTTCTCTCTCTGGTTTTACCAACTTCTTCCAGGCAATGACAGCTACCTCTTCCTAGGCCTGGCCCCTCTGCTGTCTGAGATATGATGGTCTGAGGTCTGTAGGAGGCATGTCCATAGGAGGAAGCTGGGAGTTGGGAGGGAGTTCACAAAGGTGCTTGGGGGTAGTGAGGGTCCCAAGCAAGATCCCTGCCCTTCTCTCCGCAGCTGCTAATGAGTGAAGATGTGCCCCCCCCCATCACCGTCCTGCTGTCCCTTTGTCCAAGTTTGTATGTGTTGGAGGCACAGACAGCGTGTGCAACCCTTTCCTCTAGGAAGGCAGGAGATCCAGCCTCTGGCAGACACCAGCTTTACTCAGCTGCTCCAGGAGTGGCTGGTTATTCCCTAGGCTTGGGAGAGCAGCAGCCAGAGGTGACTAATGAGGGAAACTTTGCAGAAAGAGTTCAGAGGGAAGGAATTAGTGCTGGGGGTGAGCATCCATCTAGCTGGCCACGAGCCCAGGATGAGGAAAGCCTCCTGCTGGGAGAGCTGACCTGACTGTCTCTCTCCCAATCTGAATGAATTATTTCACAGGCACCAACTGGGAGAAGGGCACGGCTGGCTGGTCACTCTTCCCACTGTTCCTCTGGCTGACCACTGGCCAAGCCATCAGACCTCAGTGTGGGGAGAATTCAGTTTTCCCAAGGTTCTCCCTGACCCTTCCCTCTCCTCCAGGGCCTAACCTGACTTCGGCCAAACCCAGTGTTCAACCTCAGCATCTTCCAGACTCTAGGGACTACAAGCCATCTCCACAGCCATTCGGAATGGTGGGAACTCCTCAAGATGAAAGTCGTAATCATTTTATAGCTGTTAGTTGAGGTTATTTATTTTCTATTCATAAAGAATCTATTTAAAGAACATAAATGATTTCCTTTTGCTCACCGCATTAGTAATGATTCTTTAAGAAACTTAACATACACACACATGTATGTACATGGGTATTTTGTCTTCATTTTTGTCTGTATACTGTGCGTATGCCTGGTGCCCATGGAGGCCAGAAGAGGGCATTGGATCCCCTAGCACTGGAGTTACAGAGCGTTAAGAGCGGCTGTGCAGGTGTGGGGACTAGGTGCTGTGCTCTCTGAAAGAGCAGCCAGTGCTCTAAACTGCTAAGCAAGTATTTCTAGCCCTAGTAATGATTCTATGCACTGGATACAGCTCAGGAGAGTGTATTTACTCAGCGTGAATAAAACCCCACACCAACAGTAATAATTCATTAATTTATTCAGTAACACAATTGTTTGACTGCTTTGTAAAGGCCAGGTTCCATTCTAGACACTATACATCAGTGAAGGAGACAGCATACATTCCATACTCTCTGGAACTGGCATCTAAGTGGGGGAGACAGAAAATAGATACATGAATAAGTAAATTATAAATTATAGTTTAGGAGACAAGTGTGGTGGTACTGACCTATAATCCCAGGAGGCAGAGGCAGGGGGATCTGGATGTCTAACTCATTCTTAGATATATGAGTTCAAGGCCTCTTGAGCTACATGAGACTCTGTTTTAAGAAAAGGAAGAAAGAAAGGATTTATCTTAATGAGAAGATTCTCACTCCAGAGAGATTTTTTTTTCAAATATTTTATTTTTATCACTTAACCAAGTAACGTGGGCTGATTTACTTTAAAACAGACCAAAAAAAAAAAAAAAAAAAAGGTGTGTTTGCCTGAGAGAGAACCAGGTTTCAAAATTGCTTTTATTAGTTCGTTGGGCTTTTGAGACAAGGTCTCACTACAGAGCATCTGGCCTAGAACTCTCCGTGTAGCCCAGGGTGGCTGTGAACTTTGTGCAGTCCTCCTGCTTCTGCCTCCCCAGTGCTGGGACTACAGTTGTCCACACCAAAGGGGGCTCAAGACAGCTGTGGTTTGAATCTGAATTACCTCTTAGCTCGCTCGCTAAACTTAAATGCCTCTGGGTTTTTCCCATTATCTTACTTCTGTAAATCTTACTCTTACTCTGTGGCTTGCTGTGTAGTGGGGTGGCAGGCCTCTAGAGTCCTCCTCCTTCTCTGGCTACTTCTTTCCTCCCAGATTTCTCCTTTTATATATTCTCTCTGCCTATCCTTTCTCCTGCCTTGCTATTGGCTGTTCAGTTCTTTATTAGACCATCAGGTGTTTTACACAGGCACAGTAACACAGCTTCACAGAGTTAAACAAATGCAGCATAAACAAAAGTAACACACCTTAACAGTAGGGTGGTGCTACCTTGGTCTTAGGCAGAACTGTGTTCTCTCTCTCTCTCTCTCTCTCTCTCTCTCTCTCTCTCTCTCTCTCTCTGTGTGTGTGTGTGTGTGTGTATGTGTGTATGTGTTCATGTATGTGTAAATGCATGTCCATACAGAGGCCAGAGCTTAATGAGTTAATGTTGGGTGTCTTCCTCAGTTGTTCTCCACCTTATTTTTTGAGGCAAGGTCTCTCCTGATCTTGGAGTTCACTGACTCTGCTACACTGGCTGCCAGTGAACCCCAGGGATCCTCCCATCTCTGCATCCTGGAACTGGAATTACAAAGGCACACCACTGCACCTGGCTGTGTATGGGGTGTGGTGGTCTAAACACAAATCCTCAAACTTGAATGGTGAACACTACCTTCTGAGATGTCTCCCCACTGCCTACTTATTGTCCTCTGTCCCCCTCTGGTGGGAAATGCAAGGACACTGCTCTTCAGTGTCTTAAAATTTCAAATCCAATGTTTTTCATATGTTATTACAAAATAAACAGTGGGTTGTGATATATTGTGTCCCCCAATATATTGTGCACCCTAATAAACTTATCTGGGGTCAGAGAACAGAACAGCCTCTAAATAGACATAGAGGCCAGAAAATGGTGGCATGCACACCTTTAATCCTATCACTCGGGAGGCAGAGATCCATTTGGATCTCTGTGACTTCAAGGCTACACTGGAAACAGAGCCAGGCATGGTGGCACATGCCTTTAATCTCAGGACTTGAGATCTCATGTCTTGCTTGGGAAAGACACATGCTTTTAATCCCAGGAACTGATGGCAGGAAGCAGAAAGGTATATAAGGCGTGAGGACCAGGAACTAGAGACTTTTGAGCTTTTAGACTTTTAGCAGCAGTTCAGCTGAGATCCAATCGGATGAGGACTCAGAGGCTTCCAGTTTGAGGAAACAGGATCAGCTGAGAAGTTGGGAAGATGAGGTTAGCTGTGGCTTGTTCTGCTTCTCTGATCTTTCAGAATTCACCGTTTTTTGTTTTGTTTTTTGTTTTTGTTATTAATAAAAAAAATTGTTTTTTTATTAATAAGACCCATTAATATTCATGTTACAATGGGTCATGTATGACCAGCTTTTTTTTTTTTTTGTACTAGTGATTGAATGTAGGACCTTGTAGATAGGCCTAGGATTCTTCATCTAGACCAGGCTGCCCTTGAACTTGCAAGGTTCCCCCTGCCTCCTCCCAAGTAATGAGATTATAGGTGAGACACACCAGAATGTTTTAAAATTTGAATTAAGCTGTGTAATTGAGTAAAAAAAAAATCACAGTGCCTTTCATGTAGTGGAAGGCATGTTCTGTCATGAACTGCCATGAAGCTGCATCTAAAATTATACATCTATTAACATACATAATTGTTTATATGCTGCATGTGTTTCTTATGTGTATACTATATCACAAACAGTGATTTGCTGATAAATAATGAGCTCTCATGAAGAACATATAAGTATATACATCTATAGATTTATTATAAACTTTCTAAAAAATAAAAATCTCTCCGTATAAAGACTGGTGCACATGACTTATAAACAATGAAACATACAACACTCTTTTTGTTTGTTTTTTGAGAAGGGTGGTCTCATGTATCTCAGGCTTGCCTTGAACTCACTGTGTGGCTGAGCCTCTACCTTTAGTGAGCTGGGATTACAGGCATGTCCTACCACATGCAGTTTATGTAGTGCTAGGCCTTGAACCCAGGACTTCATGCATTCGAGTGAAGCATTCTACCAACCAAGCTACAGCCCCAACTCCTACTGGATTCTTTATCATAAATATAACTCACTGGTGCTTGCAATTTTATTGATTTTTTGCTGGCTATTTGTTTCCATACCCCACCTATGGTTTCAATTCAGCTACCCATTGATTGACAAATGGAGTCATGTCCTGATGAAAACAGTCAATGACAAATAAAACTCTGCTTGTAGCACTTGCCAATTTCCTTAGTGTAAATACCTTCATTGTGGCTGATTTCAAACTTCCTGTGTGACGTCACAGAGGTGGGAAGAGAGCACAGAGGCAGGCATAACAGATGCCAGTGGGCTCAAGAGCACAGATAAGCTGGGTGCGATGGCACATGTCTATAATCCCAGCAGCCAAGAGGGAGGCGGAGACAGGAAGATGGCCACCAATTCGAAACCAGCTGTCTCTACATAGTGAGTTCTGGGCCAGACAGGGCCACATAATAAGATTGTGTCTCAAAATAGACAAACAAGAACATAAATAATAATAAAATGTAGTGAAATAATTAGAAAGTGATGGGTTTGAGTTTTTGTCTTGATTTTAAGTGTTAGTTTATATACTACAGTGGCTAAGGAAGGACTCATGGTTGGGAATTCTGATGCTGACACCCAACTTCACAGGCTAGGAGCTTAGCTATGGGACAAAACTGAGCGACTTAGTTACTAAGTACCTCATGTGAACTCCACTAGCCTCCAGGCCCCAGGATTTCAGTCAACAACATGGTTGTTTTATTATTACATTTATTTGTGTGTGTGTGTGTGTGTGTGTGTGTGTGTGTGTGTGTGTGTGTATGCATGAGTGAGTGTGTGAACAACTGATGGGAGTTGGTTCTTGCCTTTTACAATGTGGGTCTTAAGGATTGAACCCAGGTTATTTGGATAGGCAGCAAGTGCTGTTACACGCTGTCTTAGTCAGGGTTTCTATGGCTGTGAAGAGACACCATGACCACAGCAACTCTTATAAAGGAAAACATTTAATTGGGGTGGCTTACAGTTCAGAGATTCAGTTCATTTTCATCATAGTGGGACATGGCAGTGTGCAGTCAGACATGGTGCTGGAGAGTTCTACATCTTGTGCAGACAACAGGAAGTGGTCTGAGACAATGGGCGTGGCTTGAATATATATGAGGCCTCAAAACCCACCCCCACAGTGACACACTTCCTCTAACAAGGCCATACCTACTCCAACAAAGCCACACCTCCTAATAGTGCCACTCTCTTTGAGCTTGGGGGGGGGGGATTACACTCAAACTATCACACATGCTGGGCCATCTCTCCAGGATCACTGTGGTGGTTTGAATGAAAATGGTCTCCATAGACACATATATTTGAATGCTTGGTCCCTAGTTGGTAGAACTATTTGGGAAAGATTAGGAAGTATGACTATGGTGGAGGAGGTATGATGTTTCAAAAGCCCACCCATTCCCAGTTAGCTCTCTCTTGCTAGTTCTCTCTCTCTTCTCTCTCCTTCCCTACCCCCTTCCCATGCCTGGAAGTTGTGTCTCAAGATGTGAGCTCTCAGACACTACTCCAGGACCATGTCTACCTGCCTGCTGCCATGTTCCTAGCTGTGATGGTCATGGACTCACCCACTGAAACTGCAAGTTCCTGTGACAGTCTGAATAAGCATGGCCCCCAAAGGCTCATACATTTGAATCCTTAGTCACAAGGGAGTGTAACTCTTTGACAGAATTAGAAGGGTTAGGAGGTGTGGCCTTGTTGGAGGAAGTGCATCACTAGGAGTAGGCTTTGAGGTTTCAAACACCCATGCCAGGCCCAATGACTCTCTTTGCCTGTGGATGAGGGTGTAGCTCTCAACTACTTCTCCAGCACCATGCCTACCATGCCTATTGCCAAGCTGCCCACTATGGTGATAGTGGGTGAAACCTCTGAAGCTGAAAGCAAGCCCCCAATTAAATGCTTTCTTTCATGAGATGCCTCGATCATGGTGTCTCTTCACAGCAATGGAACAGTGACCAAAATGGCCCCCAATAAACTCTTTCTTCTATAAATTGCCTTGGTCATGGTGGTTGTTTGTTTTTTGTTTGTTGTTGTTGTTGTTGTTGTTTTTTGTTTTTTTCGAGACAAGGTTTCTCTGTGTAGCTTTGCGCCTTTCCTGGATCTTGCTCTGTAGACCAAGCTGGCCTCGAACTCACAAAGATCCGCCTGCCTCCGCCTCCCGAGTGCTGGGATTAAAGGCGTGCGCCACCACCGCCCGGCTAGTCATGGTGTTCTATCACAGCAATAGGAAAGTAACCAAGACATCCACATTTTAAATAAAAATACATTCATCAATTTAAATGTTAAGTTTAGTTCATTTGAGAGGCTGAGGCAAGAGGATTTCAGGAACTACAGAGTAAAACCCTGACTCATAAAAACAAAGTAGTGCTGGGCATGGTGGCACATGCCTTTAATCCCAGCACTCAGGAGGCCAAGTCTAGTGGATCTCAGAGTTCGAGGCCACCCTGGTCTACAATGAGTTCCAGGACAGCCAGGACTACACAGAGAAACACTGTCTCTACAAAACAAAACAAAAGTAAATAAAATTTAGTAATTATCTTGTAGGATTACTTTCCGATAAAATTTATAAAAATAAAACCTCAAACCCCTGTATCTGGATTACCATAAGGAACTCCCAAGTCCACAAACTAGCTCTTAAGAAAGATGGATCTCTTGTTTGTATTTTGCAGATAAGAAAAGCAAGTATCCCAAGGAGGTGTCTCTACGAGAAACCAAATGATGCTCTGACCACTGATCTAATTCCTACTGAACTACATTTATTCTTCCCCAACCTCCAGCCAAAGCTCTCACAAACTTAGGAGAGCAGGTTGCCCAGGCTAAGAGCAACCTGCAGTACTTGCAGCCTGTCGCCTGGGGGCGCTCAGGTTAGAGAGGGAAGAGCGGCGCAGGTAGTTACCCACCTGCACTCTGCATAGGCCACTCATGGCCACTAGAGGGAGAACGTGCTCCCCTCAGGGGGGCGGAGCTTGCGGGAAGCACGCATGCGCCCGGAGGGAGGTGGTGGCACCAGCCCGGGCGAAGGGCAAGACGGTGGCCGAGAGGGTTCTGGGAGGTGGACGGTGGCCGAGAAGGTCCGGCATGGAGCACCTGGAGCGCTGCGCGTGGTTTCTCCGCGGGACGCTGGTGAGGGCGGCGGTGCGGCGCTACCTGCCCTGGGCGCTGGTGGCCGCCATGCTGGCGGGCTCGGTCCTCAAGGAGCTATCCCCGCTGCCCGAGTGCTACCTGAGCAACAAGCGCAACGTCCTCAACGTGTGAGTGCACCAGGCTCCGGGTCCCCGCGCTCCAAAAAGCCGGTTCGCGCCTGGGTGGGCGAGTCATCGGGAGGGATCTCTGTCTTGACAGCCGCGTTCGCGCGCGTGTCGGGACCCGGGGACCCTGGGAAAGCGAGTGACACTCGCGCGCCTCACGTTTGAGGATTCCGATAGTAGAGCCGAGTTGGCGGGCGGGTCGGTGACGCGGTGGGTTGTGTATGAGGTGCACGGAGTGCTTACTCGTGTGTCCCCCCTACCCCCCCCCCCCCCCCCAGTTAGGTGCTGGCCCCTGTTCTGTTCGGGAGATGTCACCTCCCTCCTGCCGGCTTGTCAGACACCCTTCCCCTAGCCCCTGTGACAAAAATCCCACCGTTGTTTTAAAGACTACCTCCAGACCCACTCACCACCCTGGAGAGTTTTTCCCTCTGGGCCGTATGTTGGTAAAAGAGTGAAGCCTTTCGTGCCGGTGACCTTTCTCCTGGATCTCCTTGGACTTTTCTCAGTCATCTAAAGTGCATGGCAGTTGCCCAGGAAAGCAACCCCAGCGGACTTCTTTGGGACATCTCTCTAACTCCGCCCACTTCTCGCCTAGTCTTTTAAAATACCTATATCGAAAGTTTATTGCACAAAACATCATTGCAGCAATAGAGGGAGTTTAGAAGCTGAAACTGCTCCTCCGATGTGAACCTACCACTAGAGCTTCCAGCATGCTGAGAGTCTGCCTAACTCTCGTTATCTACCTAAAACCCTGTTTTCTTTTTTGGCAGCTGGGTCAAGTTTCTGGCACACCTTAGCTTTGGCAAGGCTTTCCTTATCAATGCCAGTGGAGGTTTTAGTGACAGGCTCTTTGGTGGTGTCTGAGAAACTCCTGGAATCTAGGGAAGAGGCATTCTGTCCTTGGCCCATCTCCCCCCTTACCCACTTAGTGGCTGGGCTAAGAATAGAGTGTGAGGTTGATGGTTGCCTCCGATCTCTTTGTGTCTTTTCTGCTGCTTACCCCCAGGTCAGCCCACCTTTCATGAGCACAGGGCAGGCAGGCGTGGCAGCTGTTGTTTTATCTGGCCTGATGAACCAGGAGCCCAGCAGGCTGGCCACTAGTCTGTTGTTTAGGGGTAGCCATGGATTCTAATGTTTTGTTCCAAGACATGGTGCTGATTAACGGGAGGGAACTGGCAGTGATTCGTTGAATCTGGGAGAGACTTTAAGACCTGCTTGGTGCCCTCAGCTTTATGAGCTGAGGGAACTGAGGCCTGAAGGTACATTAACAGATAGAGTCAGAATCAGGATTTGAACCCTGGTCCTGTAGCTTGAAGTAAAGCTCTTTCTTATAGGACTTACCAGCCTTGTAGGAAATAACCCTGGTGTGGTAGCAAAGGGCTTCGGGGCCGGCAAAGTGTGGCTTAATCTGAGTTTGCTGGTGTGTGTGTGTGGCCCTGGCAATGTATTCCGTTTTCTGAGCCTCTGGAGTCTGTCTATAAAATGGTGTAAAGTGAGGGTTAGGGGTACATCTCAGCTGATACAGTGCTTCCCTAGCATGCACCCCAGGTTTGATCCCCAACATCACGTAAAACTGGGTGTGGGGGCACACACCCATAATGGCACTACTAGGGAGGTGGAAACGAGAGGATCGGTAGTTCAAGGTCATCCTCAGCTACATAGGCAGTGTGAAGCCAGCCTGGGCTATACTTAGATAAATGACCCTTTCCTCCTCAGCTAGTTGTGAGTGTTCTGTGGAAGTGACTGTGTATAAACACATCTAACATTTGGTGGATGCTCCGTTACTGCTTTCCTGAGCAAAGAGCACAACTGGAATGTTGCAGGCCCTGGATTTGAACCCCAGTCCACCACTAATGAACTCTGCTTTGTCATGACACGTCTATATGGCTTAAAGTCACCTGACAGAGTTACAGATGAACTAATTTCACTGCTCAGGAAATAAAGCATGTGTAAGCATGGAGTAAGGATTCAAACACGGTAGCTGTTTGGTTGGACAGCTTTGATGGATTTCATTTAACTTCCCTAACTTAGATACCCGAAGCAGGATGGCACTACTTCCTGTCTGCCATGTCTCCTCTTCACCTGCACTTTCCTCCTCTGTCAGGTATTTTGTTAAAGTGGCCTGGGCCTGGACAGTCTGTCTTCTCCTGCCTTTCATTGCCCTCACCAACTACCACCTGACGGGCAAGGCCGGCCTGGTCCTGCGGCGGTTGAGCACCCTGCTTGTGGGCACAGCCATCTGGTACGTCTGCACCGCCCTCTTCTCCAACATCGAGCACTACACAGGCAACTGCTACCAGTCCCCAGCCCTGGAGGGCATCAGACAGGAGCATCAGAGCAAGCAGCAATGCCACCGGGAAGGGGGCTTCTGGCACGGCTTTGACATCTCCGGCCACTCCTTCCTACTGACCTTCTGTGCACTCATGATCGTGGAGGAGATGGCCGTGTTGCATGAGGTGAAGACAGATCGCGGCCACCACCTCCACACTGCCATCACTACCCTGGTTGTCGCCCTGGGCTTCCTGACCTTCATCTGGGTATGGATGTTCCTGTGCACAGCCGTTTATTTCCACGACTTGATCCAGAAGGTGTTTGGTACTTTTTTTGGTTTGCTGGGCTGGTACGGGACATATGGGTATTGGTATCTGAAGTCTTTCTCTCCAGGACTTCCTCCCCAGAGCTCTAGTTTGACTCTGAAGCAAGATACTTACAAGAAATAAAAGAGAGACACTTGGGGACAGGAGGACGATATCTAATAGACTTCCCACCTACTTTGTCCAGTGACTGGCTGAACTCTTGGTCCCACTTCCAAGAGGATGCTTATTAGGCCCTTTGGTGGTGGGATGGAGTCTGGGAACCACGTTCAGTCCTCAGACTCTACTGGTGACGCCACCCATGTTGCCAGCACCCCATTCCTGTCAGATACTTCTCTCTGGCAAGACGTGACCTTAATCTGTTCCCAGAGGGAATGCTGAGGCTCAGCAGAGGGACAGCAGACAGCCTCATCGTGTGGGTCACAGGGAAACCAGAGCTCCAGGACTCCTGCTGCGGTCCTCCTGGCTATGGTTCTCTTGAGAGCTCAGTGGCCGTGTTAACGCTGTCCTTTTAACGGTGTTTCCCCAGCCTGATCCTAAGATAAGCATTTCTCTCTGGCAGGTTCTTTGTTAAACACCCCGATGCCTACAGCACACTCTCTGGCTGTAGTATCCACCTCCTCTTTGGAATATTGACAGTTGCACCTGGCTATGACCAGTTCCCAACAGGGGGCCACAACCCTGCAGTGCCTGGATGACTTTTATGTGGTGGACAGTGATGAGATTTTTCTGTCCCCACTGTCTGTCGTTGCGTGTTGGTGTTTGGAGCAGTCCCGGAGAACCCCATTTTCCCTCCTCTCCCTGAGTGAGTGCTGTGTGGCTTCTAATCGTCACTATGACATTTGTTCATCGGTGACAATGCTCCGGTACTGCACTCTGGTACGTGCGGAAACTGTTTGGGGTTTTTTGTTTTTGTTTTTTAGAACACTAACTTAACCTTTTATAAACCAAACTTTTGGCTTATTGCATTAAATTTCACCTCATAGGATTGTTCCCTCTGTTAAGAATAAAGCTGGAGCCAGGGGGCATGGTGCTGCACGCCTTTAATCCCAGCACTAGGGAGGCAGAGGCAGGCAGATCTCTGTGAGTCTAAGGCCAACCTGGTCTACAGAGTGAGCTCCAGACCAGCCAGGGCTGCAGGGTGAGAGCCTGTCTCAAACAAAACAAACAAAGAAACAAAAACAAGAATAAAACTGAAAAGGAGACATTTTATCATTTAATGATTTTTGAGCTGAGAGAGTCATTCTGTAAAGTGTTTGTTGGTGCTGAGGCCATCTTGCCCACCTGCCGGTGGTAGAGACAGAATAGAGTTCAGGGTCATAGGTTCATAGGACAAGTACCACCAACAAGGAATTTTTACCCTTGGAGAGGATTATGATAATTTAGAAGTGAAATAAAATGTCTCCCTCTGAAGCCATGCCACCTTAACCGTATTACATAGTGGCATGACTTGGTCCCGCCTCCTTTTCCTTGTCCCACCAACAGAGCAGCCCTAAAAGGGGGCATTCAATAGCCAGGGCATTCTCTTTGTAGCCCTTCCGGTTTCCAGTCATTATGTGGCCTTCACTGAGACTCTAGGGTTAGGAGTCTTGTCACTGTGTCCCACATGGCAAGCTCCAGTCTCTGAGAAGAAGGCCCCTCTCTGCGCCCAGGTGATTTCTTAAGCCTGTCACACTGAGCCCGGCCTTTTGGATGATCACCCCTGTAGCTGCCTTGACGCCTCTCCTCCAGCAGAGCTGGGTAATGACGCTACCTGATAAGCTTTGGCCTGCCTGTCCTGACTGCAGCTCAGGTAGTTAGGTACTTAGTAAGTTAAGAGTAATTTCTTTTAATTTATTTTCTTAATTTAATTTTTTTTTTTTTTTTTTTTTTTTTTTTTTGTAGTCAGGGTCTCACTATGCAGCCCTGGCTTTCCTGGAACTTACCATGTGGACCAGGCTGTTCTTAGACTCACAGATATCTGCCTGCTTCTGTCTCCTTAGTGCTGAGATTAAAGATGTGCTAATATTAAAACCACCACATCTGGCTACTAAGTAATTTTTTAATATAAGGATCTATTTAAAATACGTATTTCATAATCTGTTGAGCTACAGGTCAACTTGACCAATGACAATGTAAGATATTGTTACCAAAGGGGAAGAAAAGCAGGCAGTGAGGTGTCACCACGGTGCTTTGGTGAGTTGACAGTGAACGGAAAGGATGTTTCACTTTCTGGAACTTTCCATCCATCTCCCCAGGTTAGGAATGGGCTTGGGGAAGATGATAGAGCTGGTCACCAGCTAAGTCTCTCAGGCTTCATGTTCACACAGAAAGGAGCAGCCACAGGGGTCATCCAGAAGTTCATTGTCACATTAGGGCTTCAGATACTTTTCTCATGGGGTCTGACCGGGTTTAACCTTAAACTGACTACATGTGGGAACTCTCAGTTGCTCAGCGTTCTCTACATAGTATATGGACTAGATTACATGTGCTTTTTCTTGGTACTCCCCCACTTTACTCTCTGTGCCAGGGATGGGAACCCAGGGCTTTGTGCATGCTGGGCAAGCCCTCTATCCCTGAGCTACATCCCGAGTTCCTCAGAACCCTTGCCTTCTCAGGAGTATGCCTGCCCTCCTGTGCCAGGAAACACGGCATGAGTGAATGTTTGGGCTTGGGCAACTGTGAGATGTAGGTTGAGATGTTGGCATCGCTCCCAATCTACCTGACCAGTGTGCAAGCCTTGCTGCCCCTGTCTGTAAAGTGGAGGTGATTCTTTTAGCACTAAAGGAAGTGACATGTGAGGTGCTGAGCATGTGTGCTGTGGTCTTTCTCTTGATGGCTTTGAGAATGGTCTGGCTCATCTAGAGAAAGCAGAGAAACTAACATCTTTTGGGGAACACTCAGAGCTTGGGTCTCCTATTGAAATAGTCTCATCTTTCACCCATTGTCCCTGGGTGTTAAACATGAGCTCTGGGGACATCTGACCCGAGTCGTGCCATGCTGTTCTGCTTCCCGGTGTGGAGGTTTGCTCACTCGCTTCCATGTGCATCTGTCATTGTCCAGGTACCAGATTGTATTTATAGAATGGCTCATGCCACTGTTGTGTACACACAGAGCCATGTGTAAACAAGCAAATTAAAGTGTACTGGAGATAATGGAATCCACATTATGGAGTTTGGTGTATTTCTTTCTGTATTTGTTTTTAATTTAATTTTTTTTAATCTAACTTTTTGGTTTTTCAAGACAGCTCTGGCTGTCCTGGAATTTGCTCTGTAGACCAGGCTGGCCTCAAAAGTCTCAGAGATCCACCTGCCTCTGCCCCCCCAAGTACTGGGATTAAAGGTATGTGCACCACCACTGCCCAGATTAACTTTAACTTTTAAATTAAATTGATTTGTGTGTGTGTATGTGTGTGCACGTGCACACTATGGCACACATGTAAAGATCAGAGGACAACTTGCATGAGTTAATTCTCTCCTACTGTGTAGGACTTTGAGATCAAACTCAGGTAATCAGGCTTGGCAGAAGGTGCCTTTCCCCAGTAGTCATCTTGTTGACCCTATTTTAAAGTTCTATTTATTATTATTGTGTGTATGATGCATGTGTTTGTGTACACGAGCCATAATCTACATGTGACAGTTAGAGGACAACTTTTATGGAGCTGGTTCTCTCCTACCACGTGGACCTTGGGGATCAAACCTAGTCCTTTAGATGTGGCAGCAGGGGCTTTTACCCATGAGCCATCTCACTGGCCCGGACTCAGACCACTTTCTGATCCTTTCCTGAATTCTGCTCATAGGAGGTATCTCATGGGTGGAGCATCTCTGGCTGTTTCACCTAAGCCCTTCGTCCTAAGTATAGACATCTTTCAGCCTGCTTTACCCTTTTCTCTGTCGTTGGATCCTGAGGTCTGGGTCAGCCAGGCCTGAGAGTTGTCCCCTTGGCAGAAGGAGAGAGGTAGGTAGACCTCAGAGAAAGCTGAAGAACAGTGACAGTATACTGAGGCAAGGTCACTTTGCAGCCCTGGGACCCTCCGCAGACAAAAGAGCGTTCTGCCCCTTTACGCCCACTCACTGCCAGCCTGACCTACTTGGCACCTCTGTGCAATGTGTGTTGAAAGCCCTTCAGATCCAAGATTAGAATCTCCTCATGCTGTTTGGTCCCACAGCCGCAGCCAACTCAAGTTCTGCTGCAAGCTAGGTGCAGACTAGTCCTCCTCAACCCAGGGGTTTTGACTCAGAGCCATCCCCTTCCTAGCTAAAGTGGTGTGCTGGGATTGTAAAGATGAATGTGGTACAGGTCTGCATTTCAGGAAAGAGAGCCCATGCTACCAAGTGTTCTGAGTGTTGGTGCAAGGTCAGGACCTGGGAACACTGAAAGCAGATCCTGCTGCCCTGGGGGTCCAGGAACACGTTCACGTTCATAGGAGGTAACGTTCCTTTTGGTCAGGAAAGATGGAGAAGAATTCAAACACTCCCACAGGAAAGGAAAGCCAAGGCAGGAACGGCACACACAGTCATGTAGATAGTTCCATGACTTCTGCCCAGAGGGAGAGCCTAACTTTCCTCATCTTCAAAAGCCCTGGAGACTGAAGAAAGACTTAGGCAATTGGTGGAACCTGGAGGTGTGCCTTGCTTAGATCCAAATGGCTCTGGGCTTGATTAGAATGCCTGGCTTGGGTAGGTTCCACCACTGCTTTTTCTGCTGTTCTGTGATCTTGAACTAGTAACAGCATCTCTGGGCCTCAGTCTCCTCATCTGATAAGCAATGGGTAGACTGGAGAGCCTTGGTAACCCTGGGCTCTGCTCTATTCTCTGTTTCTCTGTTTTGCTTGGTGAAAAGTTCCTCACGAGCTCGTTAGGACTTATTTTAGGAAACAATGTGAAAAGAGACTCCCACTTGGGTTGAGTGGCAGCTGGCTTCCCAGTGAATGACAGGGAGCAAGCTTTGGGTTGCAGCTGCCCACCGCCCACCTCCTTTTTCTCCGTGTGGACATCCGGATGAGTTCTGTCATGAACACTTGGGCCCACACGGGCTTCCTCAGCACAGGGAAGCAAACCTAATTCCCAGCTTAGGCACCACTGGGAATGTTCTAATAACCTCTGGGGAATGTCTGGGGAGTTTTACCGTTGAACACACAGTGCAGAGCACAGACACTGTTGTGCCTTAGGGAAAGGGTGGCAGATTGGCACCACCCTTACAAATGATGACCGGGCAGTGCTCACACTTCATGCATGCAGATCTAACCATCTCAAGGTAAGGGTTGTGCTGTGAAACGCAGGAAGACTTCATGACAGCTACCTGAAAAAATGTCAAGAACTCGGATGCTAATTAGTCACATAATGATTGTAGTTCCTTACTAATAATTGAACACACAAAGAATGAATGATGTATGTAGTGTCAGCTGTGAAGGCAGAAGATCTGGGCTGTGTGTCCTTGGTCAGGTCAACCTCTAAGCCTATTTCTGGAGTTCAAACTGGGTGCCTGGTTTCACTCAGCAGACAGCTGGAAGGAGAGGAGCCCCCGTGAACTGAGATCCAGGCACAGGGGACACAGCCTTCTGTGAGACATGGACTTGCCTTCTGTGAGTGTTACGGACTGGGCAGACAGTGGAATGAGTGACCCCAACCGTGCATGGACCATCCAGAGCAGAGTGTTCCTCAGTCTGGGACAAATAACTGAGAAGAATAACATATAAGCAAATAAAAGAAAGATGTTTTTGTTCTTTTGAGACAGGCTCTCACTTTGTATCCATGGCTGTCCTGAAACTCATGGAGATCTGTCTGCTGGGGTTAAAGGCCTGGCTTGGATACATATTTGTAATCCTAGCACTTGGTAAGTGGAATCAGAAAGAGGAGTGCCAGGTTGTCCTTAGATACATAACAAGTTTGAGGCCAACCTGAGCTACATGAAACCCCGTTTCAAAACAAAACAAAAACAAAGGCACATCCTCTGGGATCCAGCTGGAGGGTCCTCTCGGCCTTCCCGTCCACAGCTCCACCACCTCCCGACGATCCGTTTAGATTTGGAACCCATCAACGGACGAAACCATTGATAGGCCAAAGTGCTCACATCTGCTTGTCACGGTGCTTTTCTAATCTCACAGGCATCTCCTGATCCTCAGGTTGACAGTCAGCATTGACCATCCCACTGCCCTGATGTCACCACCTAGTCAGATACACCCTGCCTAGAGCATTTACACACGAGGAAGTGAGGAATTTAGCCCAGATCACCCGAGTTCATACCCTAGCTCCACCCAGCATGCTGGCTGTGTGATGGTGGGCAAGTTCCTAGACCTCTCTGTGCACTGGTTTTCATAGGGATGTGGGAATGAATTAACACTGGAGAAGTCACAGCACTCGGGGTCACTATATGAATGGCATCTGGACGCACATCGAGTCCTAAGCTGTATGCTTGCTACCACTGCTCCATAGGAACAGTTTCAGTTCTGATGGGCTTCCAGGTAGGTTAGCGGGGCAGTGTGGATATCCATGTCCCCAGGGTCTGGCTCTGGTCTGGTGGGTGGGTTAACTAAGAGCAGCAGAAGGCAGGGGAGCTGGTTTCGTGGACAGCTAGCAGAAAGGGACATTGGATCTGTGGTGTCCAGGGTGAAGTAGGGCCACGTTGTTGAAGGTGCTGACAGCTACAGGGGGCTGAGAGCTGCCTGATGCTGGCTCCTTGTTTGGGGCTCAGCGTCTGGGAGCCTCCTCTCCAAATGCTGCCCATTGCTGACCCTTGCTGCCTTCTGTCTGTCCGTGGTGGCCACCCAGTGTACATACTCATGAGTGTCTGAGTGCCCAGGAGGTAAGAGGGTGGGACACCGGGGAACTGCCTGGATTAGACCGTAGTGTCCAGGAGCAAAGATAGTCAGGCCCTGCCCAACAGGCTGCAGTACCCATATCTCCCTTCACGACTTTCGTGCTTCCCTGACTTTTGCTTGAATTCTCGGGGCATACCTCGACTGTTGGGTACCCCTGTGCACCCATCAGGTACCCCTGTGCATTGTCAGGTGCCTCTGTGCCCCACTCAGGTACCCCTGTGTATCCATCAGGTGCCCCTGTGCCCCTCTGGGTGCCCCTGTGCCCCCCGGGGTGCCCCTATGTATCCATCAGGTGCCCCTGTGCCCCCCTGGGTGCCCCTGTGCCCCCCTGGGTGCCCCTGTGCTACAGGAGCAAGGCAGGGGAAGCGCGTGGGTCAGACACTGATTTTCAGCTGGTGTGATTAGAAGCACTGGCCCTGAGGACAAGCAGACAGCCTTCAGATCTTATCAGCCTCTCAGCTGCGTGATCCTGTGCCCAACCTTTAGCCTCTTTGAGCCTGTTACTGCACTGTGGGACAAGTATGATGCTTTCTGCTGCTCTGGTCTTTGCTTGGCTTAATGAAATCATAGATGCATAAACATAAGCTTTAAAATGTTGGCTACCGGGGTTGGGGATTTAGCTCAGTGGTAGAGTACTTGCCTAGCAAGTGCAAGGCCCTGGGTTCAGTCCTCAGCTCCGAAAAAAAAAAAAAAAGAAAAGAAAAGAAAAGAAAAAAATGTTGAGTACCTATGAGAACCACTTTTTATTGAAGAAGTTTATCTTTGCCTAGTGAATATCTCTCTTGGAAACCCAGGGACTATGATGCCCAAATGTCCCCAATAACCCTGAAATGACTGTCACCCATAAAATAAACTATGCAACACTGAATAAGGTGAGCGACTGACATTTGTCATTTTATTGGGGGGACATGGTCTCACTATGTAGCTCTGGCTGGCCTGGAACTCTTTATAGACCAGGCTGGCCTTAAACTCACAGACATCCACCTGCCTCTGCCTCTCAAGTGCTGGAATTAAAGGTGTGCATCATAATATCCAGCTGTTCTTGACTTTTAGTCTGGTACCCAACAATTATTTTTCTTCTTTTTTTTTTTACTGGACATTTAAAAATATTTTATTTTTACATTTAATTATGTGTATATGTGTGTATGATTATGCATATAGGTGCAGTGCCTACAGAGACCAGAACAGAGCATTGGGTACCCTGGAGCTGTAGTTACATAGGTATTGGGCATTGAACTTGGGTCCTCTGTGAGATCAGTATGTTCTCTTAACCGCTGAGCCATCTCCAGCCCCAGTGCCTGATATTGGATTGTATCATCTCACATCTGGTTCCTCGACACCTGGACCAAGAGCAAGGGCTTTAGTTCCTAACACATGTGGCTTCATAGCTCAGCACCGCCATTGTATAAGTCAGCTATTGCTGTACTGGTGCTTGATAACAACTATCCCCAACCCCAGCAAATTCACTGATTGACTGCAAATTTGACCAATGAGTATCTATCTGCTGGCGGACTGTCTCCAGCAGCTCAGTCCTACTTCAGCTGGAGGTCAGTTGTGCTTATCTGTAGGACACACAATAGGCTCATGTTGTGGAGTATTATTTTAAGATGTGTTACATTTGTTTATGCTGTGGAACATTTGTTTAATGATGCAAAGATGTGTTGCATTCTTTCATGTTGCATTTGTTTAACTCTGTGAAGCTGTGTTACTTTGCCTGTCTAAAACACCTGCTACACAGCAAGCCACGGAGTCAGAAGTAAAGAAAGGGATACAGAAATAAAGGTAAGAGCCCAGAGGCAAAAGATAGATGGGATAATTTACGTTAAGGAAAGCTGGCTAGAAAAAAGACAAGCTAAGGCCGGGCATTCATAAGTAAGAACAAGACTCCGTGTGTGTGACTATTTGGGAGCTGGGTGGTGGGCCCCCAAAGAGCCGAAAGAGTAAAAGAGCAGAAAACACCCAGCTCCAGGCTCAGCTCTGCTGCACTGGTTTTGTTCTGGTTCCACACCGAAAGGACAGCATCTGCCTGGGGCATGCTCATTTCAAGATGGGCACTAGGGTACTCACACCTGAGACAAACCTCACAGTACAGTGAAGCCCCTGTTCATGTCACACCCTTCCAACAACAGGCCTGTGGGCTAGGGTCAAGTCGGCCTCCAGTGGGAGGAGCTGCAGTTTCCTAGCAAAGGCTGCTCATGAAATTCAAATCCGGTCTACAGCTTGCAGTGTGGGTACTTGGGCCCCCGAATCTAGTGGGTCCTGATCCCATGAAGCACTGCCACTCCCGGGGCCTTGGCTTCTCTGCTCCCCTCTTCTGTAGGCCCGAGTCAAAGCCTTCCAGCCTCGCTGTTGGCTCTCCCGTTCTCCTCAGGAGTTCTTCCCATTCCGCTAGTCCTTATACCAGAGGCAGCTCCCTGCCCACCCGAGTCTGTCCTCCCCTCCTGCAGTCGGTGACCCACCCAAACACTGTTTCCCAGCCTGCTTTGCAGCTGCATACAGCCTTGTAATGACATTCTTCCATGTTAGGCCTCACTTGGGCTCCTGTATCACTCCTTCCATATCCTAACACACAAAAACCTAGGCTTTTTGTTGTTACCGTCTAGGGCAGTGGTTCTCAACCTGTGGGTTTCGACCCCTTTGGGGTTGAATGACCTTTTCACAGGGGTCACCTAAGACCATTTGAAAACACAGAGATTTACATTACAGTTCATAACAGTAGCAAAGTTACAGTTATGAAGTAGCAATGAAAATAATTTTATGGCGGGGGGGTCACTACAACATGAGGAACTGTATTAAAGGGTCACAGTGGTAGGAAGGTTGAGAACCACTGCTCTAGGGGTCTTGATCAGGTTTGTTTTCTCTGCCAGTTAGAGGATTAAAAGGCAGGAAAAATCTCAAGAGGAGGGGAGCAGTGGAGAAATCTTGAGCGCAACAGAATCAGCAGTCGAAGAAGGGTGATTATCGGGGTGAAGAGACACTCATGCCCCAAAACACAGGGAAAAGAACCTTCTTCAAAGCAGAGGGGGAACTTAGGAAGCCAAAAATCCAGCCTCTTCTTCGGGGCTGGGTTTTTTTTAAGGCTCTGAAGGGTCAACGTCACCTAATGTGGGGTAAAGACAAGATGGATGATTGGCCCACAACCGTTGTGTAACATGTCCTGATCTAGCCTTGGACCTGTTGAGCTAGTTCACCAGCAGGGGCCTAGAGGCAGGAGAACAGGTCTACAAAGCCTATGTCTTACGCTGCCGGGCTTTTGTCTCAGGTCAGGAGGGTGAGGGAGAAGTTTGCCACCTTTTTCACCTAGCCTGGCCCCTGGGGCTATCGGTCTGACTGCCAGGGAATTGAACTCTAGTTCCTCACTGTGACTGAGTTTTGGGGGTTTGCGGGGTAGAACTCAGTGCCATACTGAGCTAGGCCTCCAGCCCTGGGACTGAGTTTTGACTATACACATTCAGGCCATGCAAGTGGAAGGCAGGGCATCAGTGTGGACAGAATGAGGCTGTGGAGGAGGGACTTCCCAGAAGTCTCCACTCATCTTGCTGGTGGGGGTCTTGTTCTCGCCTGAGTCCTGGGGTTATGTACTTCCTGTTAGAACACCTGAGAATTCACCCTCACAACTCAACATTCTCCAGCTCCTAATTTACCCCACTCCTCCTAGCATCCACGTAGTGGCTCACGACAGTCTGTGATGCCAGTTCCAAAGGATGTGATGCCCTCTTCTGGCCTCTGCCAGCACCAGGCATGCATGTGGTGCACAGACATACATGCATGCAAAACACCCAGACACATAAGGAGAAAAAGAAAAAGGACAGCCCCCCACAGACATGCCACAGCCTGACAGTCCTTCACTGAGACTCTTCCCGTGACTCTAGGTTGTGCCAAGTTGATAATTAAAGCGAACACCACACTCCTCCTACTCCTGCCAATGACTCAGCACTTCGGTCCCAACAGGAAAGGCAAAGCCTTCAAAGATCTATCGCTGGCCATAGCTGCTTCCCCAACTGCCCCAGAGTCCTGCATACTGTGCCCTTCTGCAGCTCCCCGGGGCCTGAGGACTAGGTCTTATTTCTAAAGTGTGGCCTCGAGTGTGTTCTGGGCACGTTTGTGGTGATTCTTCTCCTTATCCTCCGGCCAGAGATCCTGAGCCTACAGCACACTGCTCCTCTGCCCTGCTCCTCTTCCAGCACATAGAGGGGGTTCACACATAGTATCCTCTCCAGTCTGAATCCTCGGGCTCCCCAAATGGTCATCTTTGCCTTCTCTCTGGAAGTGAAATGGTTAGCATATTCTTTCCACAGCCCCCCCACTCCCCAAGTGAAAAGTCAGTTGCCGTTCCCACTGCTAAGAACAAGGAAGAGTTGTGCCTAGTTTGGGATCTGGAAGGCAGCCCATACCCACTCGTGTGTGCTGCCATTGCTTACTGAGTGGCCACAGCACTGCCAGTTTTGAATGGGTCCCAAAGCAGATTCAGGTTGCAGCCCAAGATGCTCTGCCAGCCGAGCTTCGCCTTATGACCCTGCAGGTCCAATGGTCTTTAAGTTGTCTTAGAGGTAGGCACGCACTACGACACTCCCAGAAGAACTGAGTGGGAAAAATGTCTGTGTCCCGCTATCACTTTGGCACAAGGTCACATCCCCCTCTGCAGATAAGAATTATCCTTTTGAGAAGTAGCTTCTGGCAGGCCACCGGGCCCTAGAGGAGACTGTACGCCTGTACATGAGACACCGAGTAACTGCAACCCAAGCTCTTGGTCATGAAGCAGTGTCAGCTGCTCTCCATCTACCCTGCCAGGCCTGCTCACCCAGCAACACTGCCTTGTCAAGAGAGCCTGAGATGGCATCAAAAGTGCAGCTGTTTTACAGTGTTGCGGCCTCTGCCTCATCCTACTCCTGAGTTCTCATTCCTCGTGGTCAGTTGATAGAGGAAGAGGAACTCTGGCCTGACACCAGTGGAAGTGGATGGTTGCAGCCCTGAAGAAATTCCCTGGCAGGCATTGTAGGAGGCAGATGCTTCTAGAAGAGGGAATTCTAAGCAGTACCTCTCAGAAGGGGTCCACTTTTCCAAGATGGAGACAGAGATCTAGAACTATGGCCCCATACCTATGCATGGGATCGGTGGTTTGTCTGGATGCTCAGGAAAATGGTAAGAGCAAGGCTGGAAGATTGGAAGTAAGTATCCACGTGGGAGGGGACATGTGGGTGACGCTTTAACAGTAAGCACAGAATGGGAAGATGATCTGGTCCAGCAGAGGAGACCACTGGCTGTGACCATTGGACATGATGCTCTGTTTTGAAGATGTCAGGCATTCTCTTTCCTTTGTGCTCAGTCAATTGCTCATACACAGACTGTCCATGGTACTGAGCTACAGGTTGTAAATGGACATAACATGGCCTTCCTCTCATCAAAACTGATTTAAAGTTCCTGATATGTCCCCATTCACCACAAAAATCTGCTATCCAGATGGCAGACTGGCTGAATTGAATGCCTCCACCATGGAAGGAACAGTGCTTTTAGGTACTTATTCTGCAGGTGGGTTTGCCTTCCCTGACCATGGCAGGCATGGACTCATGAATGCCCTGTTTGCAGTCTTGCTTCTCACTAAATATTTGATGGTATAGCAACAGAAATGTTGAGTGTGGTTAGACACACACAGCATGATGCTATGTCATGTGTTCTTTTAGCCAGAAGCTGGAGTTACAGGACACTGAAGTGGACCACTGAAGGCTGTGTTTCAGGGTAGCTGGGAGACACCAGAGTGTTGGAGTTCTGAACTATAGGATGCAGCCGATGCTTATGTGTGCCCCTGCAGTGGGGCAGTGGGAAACCCTGAGTCCAGCAGTGCTGAGGTGGAAGTGGGAGTCTTTACTCCCATGATTACTTGTATCCAAGTCACAAAACTATTGCTTCCTGTGATGGTTCCTCTTCATTGTCTATTTGACCGGATGTAGGATCATCTAGGAGACACACCTCTGGGCCTGTCTGTCTGTGGTGGTGTTCTCAGAAGGTGTGACTGCAGAGAGAAGACCCACCCTGAGTGTGTGTGGGTGGAACCATGTCATGGCTGGGACCTGGACTGACTTCAAAAGAGAAAAAGGAAGCCAGCTGAGCACCAGTGTCTCTCTCTCTCTCTGTGTGTGTCTCTCTCTCCCTCTCTCTCTCCCTCTCTCTGTCTCTGTCTCTCTCTCTCTCTCTTTCCCTCCCTCCCTCCCCCCCTCTCTTCCCCCCTCCCCCTCTCCCCTCCCTCCTTCCCTCTCCCTCCCCCTCCTCTGGATACAGTATGAGTAGCTCATGTTCCTGCTGCCTTCCTGCCACAATGGGTCTCAAACCATAAGCCAAAACCGAACCCTTCTTTAAGTTGATTTCTGGGTATTTTGTTATAGCAGTCAGAAAAAGGAGCTCACTTCCTAGTCCTGAAACTTTATTTGAAATTTTTTTTTTTAATTTATGAGTATTTTGTCTCAAGGAGGTCAGAAAAGGGCATCTGATCCTCTGGAACTGGAATTACAGATGGTTGTGAGCAGACATGTAGGTACTGGGAATCCAGCCTAGGTCCTCTGGAAAAGCAGCAAGTGCTCTTAACGGCTGAACCATCTCTCCAGCCCTATGGATTTTGATGGTTTAGAGATTATAGTTCCAAGTGGAAGTACATCAATGATGCCATTGAATTAAACACTCAGAGTTTTGGGGCTTATACCCATTGGCACTATAGGCAAAAACACGGTTTACTTTCCTGGCTGGGCATATTGGTCCTGACTGCTAAAGGCACACTGGGTTGCTGCTCCACCATGGTGACACAGAAGAGAATGTATGGAAAAGGGACTATTTTCATATCCAACCATAAAAGATCAACAGAAAATTACAGCCACCCAAGGACTACTGGGGTTTAAAGTCATTTGCCAGATAAAATACCCAAACTGGCGGAGGCACTGTTGGAAGCAGAGAACCTATGGGCAATGGGAAAGAGAGAAGTCATAAAGATCAATGGCGGCCAGCCTAGGGGTCATTTCAGAAACTGACATGAGGATTTTCTTCCGTGTGTGTGTGTGTGTGTGTGTGTGTGTGTGTGTGTGTGTGTGTGTGTTTTGCAGGTTGAACAGAAGGTGGCTGGCAACAGTTACACTTATATCTAATTTATGTACTACAGTATGTGAGGGAGGATGTGAACGCTGGAAGTAAAGGAGGCCTGAGTAGAATCCAGCCTCCTGCCTCTTCCAGAGACGAGACTGACGGAAGGGGGGAGGAGCGTGTCCTCTTTCATCTTGGGTTTAGCCCACTGGGATCCATATGTTATTGTCCATGAGTAGAACTTTCATTAGTACTGAGAAGGGTCTTCATGGATGTCAAGATAGACCAGTAGGGCAGACAGTGCCAAGCAGTTTCTGTGTCTACAGACTCCACCCTGCCCTGTCTCAGCCATGGCTATTTTTATGTAGGTTTCGCACACCTAGTACCTGCAGAGGTCAGAAGAGGGTGTCTAGTCCCTGCATCGGGAGTCATAGATGGTTGTGAGCCACCATGCGGGTGCTGGGAATTGAACCTGGGTCCTCTGTAAAAAAGGACAAGTACTCTAAACTCCAAGCCATCTCTCCAGATTTTTGAGACAAGGTCTCAGGTAGCCCAGGCTGGCCTCAGATTCCCTACCTGAGTGAGGGTGACCTTGAACTTGATCCTCTTGTCTCTGTATCTAAGTGCTAGATAATAGGTGTGCAGCAGCAGGCCCCGTTTATGCAGTGCTGGGCAGTCAAGCCCAGGGCAGCTTCATGCATGCTAGGTAAGCACTCTGCCAACTGAGCCACATCCCCAACCCTATTTTTTTCTTGTAACCTTTCTTGAAAACATGCAAATTCTTATACTTTATTTTTTGGCAAAATAAATAAAACTATGCTCTCTCTGGAACAGGCTCTACTCTCAGTCCGAGCATTTTAATGTTTCTCCCCCCTGGAAATTATGGTGGGAACACGTGCCCTGGCCAACCCCTAAGAGGAATGTAAAGAAATGGATGCAAACATAGTCTATAAACTGTCAAGTTCTGTGCCCAAATGAAGTGGACTTAGGACAAGGGCAGCAGCTTTGGACTGTCTGTGAGGCTGCACTCTGTCCTTCCTCAACATCAGGCTGTGAGACAACAGGCACTTGCCTCCTTGCCCAGCCAGCTTGCTCTCCCAAAGAGCTGGACCTGAAACCTCGCACCTCCGCCCTCCGCTCCTGACTTTGGAAATGAGAGTTGGGTAGACCACACGGTTTAGAAATGAAAAGCAATTGCTCTTCCTGGATGCTTTATTGGAGGCTCTAAGCGTGAGCGGCATTGACACCCAGACTCTTTCCCAACATGCAAAAAGGCACAGGAAAGTGAGACAGGAGGGGGCAGTGTGGAGGAGAGACCCCACTGCATGCAGTATGGGGAGTCTCTGGAAAAAATGGAAAGGTGGAGGTGGTGAGGGATACACCCCTGCTCATGAGCTGAGACTGACCTTCGGAGGGAAGGCCAGCATGGCTTTTGCTGAAAAGTCCCACCTGGAAGGGTGGGAACTCAACTCAATGTAGGAGTGGCTGGTGGCGGCTGCCCTTTGGGATTTCTAAAGTGCCAAACTGCACCAGCTGGCCAATGAGAAAGGGAAGGGGGTGAAGGGTGTGCCCATGGAGTTAGTTGGTCCGAGCCATGGGTGGTTTTGGGGTGCCACTGCTTGGCTTGAGCCAGCGCCGTCTCACTCAGTCCTTGTCCAGGAGAAGACTGAGACCCCTTTCGATCTTCAGGGGCCTCCCACAGGGACTCTGGCTCTCCAGTCCCAGACAGAGGTACTGGTTAGATGAGTTGAGTCTCGGTGTTGGCTTTGTCCTATAGAAGAGGTCCCTGCCAAGAGGGAAGGGGAGGCTGGGGTCAGGTTCTCTGAGTCCCCAGCACCTCCCAGAACCTGGGCCCTGCTGGGTGGAACGTCCTGGGACTCACCTCAGATCCTAACCAGTCCCCACAGTAACGTCTTGAGACCTTGAATCAGAAGCAAAGGCATTCGGGTTTCTTTTCTCTCGCTTTCTCTCTCTCTCCTCTGGTAGAGCCGTGGCCTCATATCACGGCGTTGGCAATGTCTACTTCTAAACTATGAAATGCTGTCACACTGACAATAGAATTACTAGGAAGAAGGGGCAGGAAGTTCTGTCCAGTGCTCATGGGACAGTGAGTTACTGAGAGGGAGTTGGGAAGCACACAGCACAGAGACACCGCCAGTCACACACCAGGCCCCAGCCCGGCTCTAGATGTATTTTTTCTTGAGGTACCAGTAGGCAAAGTAGCCCATCCCACCCAAGGAGCCCATGAGGAAGGATGCCCCAAAGAACGATGGCGGCTTCCGCTTGACCAGTCGGAATGCGTTGGGGATGACAGCTGACAGCAGTGTGGTGTGGATGTCCCCCAGGACTTTCCGGAAGGCGAAGCGTCTCTGGACCCTCTCAAAGAAGGACTGCAGGTTGGGCCGGCTGCCATCCTCCCAGTATTTCTTGGACAGTCCCAGGAACTTGAGGCGGTGCAGGGTGGCTCCCAGGAGGACATCCGCCAGGGTGAAGGCACAGCCACAGAGCCACAGCTCACATTTCTGCCCTGGAGAGGGAGAGGACACCTAGCACTCAAGCCCGGCTCTGATCTGCCTGCCAGTGTCTCCTGAGGCCATTCCCTCCTGAACCTCTTCAATGGCTGCTGCCACATCCTTCCCTGTACCGCCTTCCCTCTTAAGCCAACAGACTTGTAAATTGCAAAGATCTACCTTATTTCCTTTCTTCCTTTTTTTCCTTTTTTTTTTTTTTTTTTTTTGACAAGGTTTCATGTAGCCCAGGCTGGCCTCTAATTCACAATGTAGTGAAGATAACCTTGAACTTCTCATCCTCCCGTCCACATCCGAGTGTTAGGATTATAGGCTTATACCACCATACCAAGTTTGTGCAGTGTTGGGCGGGGGGGGGGGTGGGGGGGGGGTGGGATAGTGGGGGAGGTAATGGGAGGGGTCAAATCTAGAACTCTGTGCAAGTCAGGCAAACACTCTACCAACTGAACTACATTCCCCAGCCTTTTCTTTTTCTTAACTTTTTAATTTTGGAGACAGGATCTATAGCTAAAACTGGCCTTAAACGTGATCCTCCTGCCTCAACCTCCAGAGTGCTGGGATTACGGGCGGCACCACCTGAAACTGTAGACTTACATACTTAGCTGTTGGTTGATAGCTCCACCTAGTGTCACTCCATTCCAAATTTAATGTGTCCAACAGGGAATTCTGGATCGTTGCTCCCAAGCCCACCACACACACCCCTTTGCTGTAGTATCTCTCCTTCTATTCAGTACCAGAGCTGTGGTGCCACCACCAACTCTTTCTTCTGTTGCCCCCATAGTCAGTGAACCGGTACTTCTTATTAACTTTATCTTCAGAACACATCCAGACTCCAGTGTCTGCTTCCACCATCCCGGCCTGAACAACCACTCTCTCCTACCCACATGGTCACAATATTTTTTAAGTGATTCCCCTTGCCTCAGCTTCTGCCCCCTGAAGTCTACCCTCAACACAGCAGCCAGAGGGATGCTGCTAAGATCTTAATGGGATCCTGTCAAAACTGATGCCTCGTGGTCAGAGCAGAGCCCTGTGGTCCTACCTGTGTGGTTTGCCCCCAACTCCCTTCCAGGTCTCAGATTCTGCTTCCCCCTTGACTCTTACCCACCACACCTGTCTCCTTGCAGATCCTCATGTCAAGCCCGCTCTCACCTCAGGGCCTATGCCTCGGCTGTCTCCTCTGCCTGGAGCAGTGTTCTCCTACCGAAGTGATGGGCTCAATTTATCTCCTCCATAGGCCTTTGCTGTCTTTTCAGGGGGCTTCACAGACTATCAATTTAAAACTGAAGGGCTGAAGGTATAGCTCAGTTAGTAGCGTGCACTAGGCCCTGGGTTTGAGCCCCTGCCCTGAATAAACTGGACATGGTAGAAGAACACACCTGTAATCCCAGCATTTGAGAGATGGGGGCAGGAGGAGCAGAAGTCTGTGGTCATTCTTTGCTGCAAAGTGAGTTCAGGATGAGTTTGGGCTACTGGCTAATGGGGCAGAGTGGCGTGACAGGGACACCCCGCTAGGGTTGCTGCAAAGGTGTAGGTTGGTGTGTCAGGGTCAGAGACTTTCTCTGCACCAGGCAGAGCCCCAGACATCCCCTTGCAGGGCCAGGTGACACCATGGGTGCTGACAGCCAGGACACCATCCTTTTCACACACAGGAGTAAGGCATGTCACCTGCTGCCCACTCCGAGCACTTGGAATGTCTCTCGCCTCACAGTGTCCCAATAATTCTGTCGTTCTCCCCACTCCATGTATGGGAGACTGAGGTCCCGGTGCAGGGAGGGACTTGTCAAGGCCACTGCTCCAGCCCTAGAACCTAGGTCTGCCTGACTCCCCAGTTCCTGACCCTAACAACTGGGAGGGCTCTGGGATCTCTGGGAGAAAGAGGCCGGGGGTTGGCAGAGTGGGTCGGGAAGCAGGCGGGCTGAACCCTTTACCCCCGCTACGACACCCACCCTCGTTCTCCAGTTTCCTCTTCTCCAGCTCTGCCTCAATCTGGTCAAGCACCATAGCCAGCTCCCCAAGGATCTTCTTCAGGTAGCTCACATCATCGTGCTCCAAGATCTTGGCCTACAGGCGGAACAGGCATCTGCTCAAGCATGAGCTGGTCTCGGGGAGCCGTGATATCCAGAGATGGAGTACTGCCTGCCCTCCCCCTGCATGAGCCTGCCTTCAGATACCCACTCCAGTGTATGGCATGGCCCACCATCACAGTGCGCCCTCACCCAGGACTGAAGCTTGCCCACACTCCCTGGCACCACTGCTGTGTGCTAGGTGTACCAATGTTCTTTTCCCAGAGAGCGGCTCTGTGCCAGTGAGGAGCTGTCTTGCTTCGCAGCACACGGAAGATGATCCCCATCCCATCAGGCAGTCTGTAGTCAATGGCAACTGATATGGGGTTATTAAAGCGCGGCCTGCTATATGTGTGGTACCTTTTACATCCCCACGTCTGTGGGGTCAGATGAGGCTCAGTCACATCCCCTTCCCTACCTCTCCCATGTCCCTGGAGCGCTCTTACATACTGTCTGATGCAAGAACCTGTGCTCAGGGTTCTGTTTTCAGAGACAGCATAGACCAGAGGCTAGGGGTGGGGTAGGGGTGGGCTTGGCTGTGTATTTCCATGGCCAAGCAGATACGATATGGTAGAAGAGACATGATTGGAGGATCAAACCAGTACTTTTTCCATGTCAAAGCATCTGCTGATCCTCCATCTAGAACCTTCTTCTACTTGGAGGGAGGGGACATAGTCAGGGCACTCATCATAGCTGTCCCTGTCTGTGGGAGGGAGGGGACATAGTCAGGGCACTCATCATAGCTGTCCCTGTCTGTGGGAGGGAGGGGACATAGTCAGGGCACTCACCACAGCTGTCCTGTCTGTGGGAGGGAGGGGATGTAGACAGGGTGCTCACCATAAGCTTCTTCTGCTTTGAAAGATAGGGCTCAGAGAGCTGTGGTTCCTCTTCATGGTCCAGTTTCATGAGGTCTGTGGTGGCATTGGCCAAATGTCCTGGAACAGAACAGGAAAGGTCCTGTCTCCCTGCCCCCCAGGGCCTCTCCTTCCCACATGGCCAGGAGAGGGCCACCTGTCTGGGGCACAAGGGACCAGTAAACCTTGTTGAAGAGGACACTGTAGCCTTGAGGAGGAGGAGGAAGAGGAGGAGGAGGAAGAAGAGGAGGAGGAAGAGGAGGAGGAGGAGTAATGCTGGAAATGTGTAGAACCTGAAACCCAGAGCTGTTCACCTTCCCAGAATCCCCTCCTCCAAGTGGAGCCAGCCCCAGCTGGAGGTGTTCTCAGAGCTCCTCACCTCAAATCAGGCCCTGTAGGCTTTTCCTCCAGCGCTCTCACGTTTACACGCCTCTTTCCGACCTCCATCGCTCAGTGTGCACCTGTAAGCTCTCGCTTGGGTGAGTCTCCCAGGGTGTCCTGTGTAGCCCTAGCTGGCCTAGAGCTTGCTGGATAGACCAGGCAGGTCTCAAGCTTGCGGTGATCCTCCTGCCTCTGTCTCCTAAGCGTTGGACTAGAGGTTCGCATCACCCCACCTCTTCCAAAAGGCTTTTGTGTAAACCCTCCAGCCCCTGCCCCCTGTCTCCAGCTCATTCTGGGCCCCTTCAGGTAGTGTCCCAGCTCTCAGCTTGCCTTCAGGAACCACGGGATCCATCTCTCTCTCTCAGCTGCTCTCTCTCTCTCATGGGGCTGCCCCTGTAACCCTGTCCCCACAGGATATATCTCAGACACTCAAATCATTTCCCATGTACCAGACCACTCTAAACCTCCTGGTCCACATCTCATTTCATGGACTAGCCATGTCCTCTATTCTTTTTTTTTTTCTTTCTTACAATTGATTTGTTTTTATTTGTATATGTATGGGTGTTTAGTCTGAATGCATGTCTGTGCACACGTGTAATCCTCTCAGAGTCCTGAAAGGGGTGTCAGAGCCCCTGGAACTGGAGTTACAGTTTTAGCTGCCATGTGGGTTCTAGAAACAGAACCTGGGTCCTTTGCAAAAGCAGCACCCGCTCTTACCTGCTGAGCCATCTCTCCAGCCCCCATAACCTCTATTCTTGAAGGCCTCTTTCTGGATCTAGCTGAACATCTCCCCTCTATGAAGCGCCCCCTTATCTTCCAGGTCTGACCTCAGGGCCTTTGTTCCAGTGTATGCTCTGCAGACTCTGCCAGGAGATGCAAACCTACCAACCTGGGCTGCCACAGCCCAACACCGCTCATATCTACGGCCTCCGTGAAAAGCGTCCCTTGCACAGTGCAGTGCACGGCCTAGATTGTTTGCCAGATGTGGTCATTTGATGTTGGTGTACTTATCTATCTCATAGCCTCTGAGCTCATGCTCAGCTGTAGCTAGATGAGACTCATCTCTGTTCCCCGAAAGCCCAGCACAGGCCTGGCCCAGAGCAGGACTCAGTGAGTGTTGAAGAAGGGAAGGGGATGGGCAAGAGTGTGAGAAGCTGCAGCCGTCAGGTTCCTGTCTTCCGAGGTCTCTTCACCTACCCCCCACCATGGCCTGATGCAGTCAACACTGTCAGCTCTTCCAGCTCTGGGTTATATTAACTCTCACTGACGTTTCATGAATGTGAAGGTCAAGCCAATCTCTCTCCATGGCCGCCCGTGTGCCTGTCTTTAGACTATGGAGAAGACCTTGGAACACTTTCACAGTCACTGCAGGCTGACTTTGCTCCTCTGCACTCTGTGAGGTCCCCCCCACCCCCCGCCTTCCCTGTGGGATCCTAAAATTATCTCTGCTTCCTCAAAGGGATGAAAACTGGGCCCACCCTGAACCCCACTGCCTTCCAGGTTCCATCAGATGGCTCAGGACAAGATCAGGCCATGTCACCTTACACCTCCTCTCTCAGGGCCTCTGTCTCCAGGAAATCCAGAGCTGCTCATGTCAGGGCCCATAGCTCTTTCTCCATAAAGTGCCCCCTCCTCCAAGCCTGCTCCTCAGATTCACATGAGACCCTGCCACTGCCCCATGCTCCACTCTGCCCAACTATACGTCCTTTGGCTCTACTGCTGTACCTGTCCTACCCCACAACCTGACATGATCTTCCCTCTCCTTTTACAAATGTTCCTACTTGTTCTTGATGTTGCCACAATCCCAGGTGCTAGGACCAACATCTTCTGTTGTCCTGGGACCTTTGTGTTGTCCTGATCCTGATTTTGGAACTATATTTAAATTTTTTTTTTTGTTTTCTTTTTTTGAGACAGGGGTTCTCTGTGTTGTTTTGGTGCCTGTCCTGGATCTCACTCTGTAGACCAGGCTGGCCTCGAACTCACAGATCTACCTGCCTCTGCCTCCCGAGTGCTGGGACTAAAGGTGTGCGCCACTGCTGCCCGGCTAAAATTTTTAACTAATTGATTTGTGAACAGGTTATATATACAGATTAAAAACTCAAGCAAAGGGAAAAGATGTGCAATAAAAATAAATCTCCTTAGTCAGGTGTGGTGATGAACACATCTGTAATCCCAGCACTTGGAGGCAGGAGAATCAGAAGTTCAAGGTCATCCTCAGCTACATAGTGAGTTAGAGACCAGATTGGACTACATGAGACTACATGTCTCAGAAACCTCCAAACAAAACCAAACCGTAATTACCTCTCTGTCTTCAGACTCTCAGCTCTACTCCCTGGAGACTAACAGTATTGCAGTTTCTGGTACACCCTGAAACATCCCTTGCACCAAGAGTCCGGGCATTCTTTAGTACTTGCTAGAGCAGATGGCACACTACGAGCTTGGTCCTCCCCTCTTTTTGCCACTCATTAGCATATCTTTGAGAACATCCCAAGTGTCTATTATTTTTCAGTATAACAGCCCTATAATGGATTTACTCTGTCTTCAACTCATAGGTTGTTTCCGGTGATGTTTCTCACCGTGCTGTGGTGAGAAATTTGTATACACTTCCTGGTGCACAAGTTCAAGTGTTAGCTTGGGATAATCTTCAAGGCATGAGCCTTTTTGGCCTTTGGTACAGAGCGCCCTCACCCCCCATTCCCTGGCCGTCCAAGTCTCCTTAGCTTGCACTGTCATTACCTGACCTTGTCTTTGCTTCCAGGAGTGATGATCCCAGGATGGAGGAAGCTGTGTTTATCTTTATCTGTTGGCAGCCTCACCCAGGGCCCACTGATAGTGCTGACATATAGGGGCAACAGCATAGAGACAGCTCCTGAGTCCTCCTCAAGGGCTGAGTTTCACAGCCTCACCCCTCCCTACCTCTGCACAACGGGGAGAGAGAGGGGGATGGGAAGGAAAGGAGGTGACCACTTACTGAGCATCTAGGACTTATTAGACATGGTCACGGCTCTTCCGCCTACAGGACCACCAAATTCTATAACAGAATCTAGATGCAAATCCCCACAAGAAAACTATTGATGGGTCATCTGACTGGACCTAATTTCATTCATTGAGTATGGGTAGGCTGCTAGTTAGGAGAGTACATGGGTGACCTTGGATCAGAAAACAGAGACCTACTGGGTGTCTTGCCATGCCTGGGCAGCCTTCTGTGGAAACCTTAACCCTGATGTCACTCATGCTCTTGGCTACCTATGCAGGGCCCTCCCCTTGACCTCGGGTGCCTGCAGCTGGGACTCCCTAGGACGTCTCACAGACCTGGGAGAAGAGCCACTGGTGGGCCATCTGTGCAGTTATCTGAATGGGGTGGTAGGAGGGGGGTGTGCACAGGGAGGAAAGACAGAAGGGAGAGAGGGAGGAAGGGAGGGAGGGATGAATAGAAAGACCCAGGGACCGCAAGGAGGAAGTAATGGAAGGTGCATGGCGGGCTCTGTGGGGCAGGACTCACTGCGGATCTCAGCCGTGGCATACTTGGGGATCATGGAATCCGTGGTGAGCTCAGGGTGCAGGATGCAGCCGTGTGTGTAGGCGTCCATGGGCAGTGCATCCAGCAGTTCCCGGTATTGCAGCACTCGGGCGTGTTGTGGGCTGCCTGCCTCAGGCATCAGGGCCACCACATGCTCTGTGGAGACCACCAAGGGCTAGAGTAGGGGCTGAGGCTAGCCCCACCGTAGGAACCCAGAGCCCCAAACGCCATGCCTGGAAGTCCCAGACCTATCCTTCTGGGACTCAGCCACTGGCTATTGGGAATCCTGGTGACCCAGTGGCGACTCTGGGCTTCACTAAGCTATCCCTCATGGGGCCAGCACCTCCCAGTGCAGGATAGTAGCCAGGTGGAGGGAGGTATGTGCCCAATGCTGCCTGCTTTCCACGGGCTAAAAAGCTGGATGCTTAGAGCTTAATTCTCTTTGACTTGGCAAATAATTATTCACATCCATGCTTCTTTTTTGAGATGGAATCTCACTTAGTAGGCATCCCTGCTGATTCTCAAACTGGAGATTCTCCTGCCTCAACCTCCAAAGCACTGGAAGTACAGGGCGTAAGCATGTGCCACTATGCCCAGAAAACAAAAATATTCTCTAAAAAAAGGTTTTTTTGAAGTTGGGTATCATGCACACACCTTTAATCCCAGCACCTGAGAAGCAGAGGCAGGGGGATCTCTGTGAGTTTCATGCTAGCCTGGTCTGCATAGTGAATTCTAGGCCAGATGGAGCTATGTAGTGAAACCCTATCTCAAAAAAAAAAAAAAATGTTGTTTTGAGTTAAGGTGGGTCTCATGTAGTCCAGCATTGCCTTAAACTCCGCCATGTAACTGAGCCTGGCTTTGAACTCCTGATCCTCCTTCACCTTCACCTACTAAGTGCTTAAATTACAGGCATGTGCTACCATGTCCTACTTGCTAATTCTTTTTTTTTTTTTTTTTTGGTTTTTCGAGACAGGATTTCTCTGTGTAGATTTGCGCCTTTCCTGGAACTCACTTGGTAGCCCAGGCTGGCCTTGAACTCACAGAGATCCGCCTGGCTCTGCCTCCCGAGTGCTGGGATTAAAGGCGTGCGCCACTACCGCCCGGCTACTTGCTAATTCTTGCTCTTAAAAATAGTGCAAGCCTGGGCACTGGGCCCACTGTCCCAGCTGCCCCAACCTCTGTCACGGGCAGCAAGCTTTTGAGCCTTAGAGGCCAGAGGGAGGGAGAGGTAATGAAGAAGTTCTGGGGTGTCTTGTGTGTATCTTCAAGGTTCCAAGTTGCCTGAGAGCATGCCAGTGAGGTTCCTGGGAGTCTGGTCCTAACTATGCTTAGAAGGTTGTAGGGTACTGGGCCCTGAGAAATTTGATTCTGTTTATGGGAGCATGAGGGAAACCTGAGGGCCAGGGCTGAGCCTGAACCTGCAAGGGGTCCTGGGAAAGGAAGGGAGCTGTACCCCAACTGACCTGGGTTATCTGGGCCATGTCCTTCCCTGGGGTGCCAGGGAGAGATGTGTGGCTCTGGGGGCATCTGAGCCCTGACAGTAGCCTGTGGTTTCTTTAGGGGAACACTGAGTCCTGCCCACGGCTCAGTGGCTTGCTTAGGTTCAAAGATGGTGTCCGAGCCCATGGAATCCCTGTTGCATACCCCGCTCACACCTATGGGACATAGCATACCTCCTGTGAAGGTGCGTTCCACGTAGTCAATGATCTGGTCATAGTCACTGATAATGTTGTCTCGGTGGATAATGACTGGCACCTCCTCACCCAGGTTGAGCCGCATGAACCAGGGCTCCTTATGCTCGCTCTGCGGCAGGCTCACATCCCTCTCTTCACAGGCCAGGCCCTTCTCTGCGATCACCAGCCGCACCTGCAGGCGCCAGGGTCAGAGCGGGGGAAGGCGGGTGGACACAGGGGACACTCTGCCCGGGTGGGGTAGGCGTGCAGGAAAGGAGGTCAGAGGTCACACACAAGAGGGGACACTTGCTTGCGGCCCGTTCTTGGGCATTTGGGTAGGGGGTTATGGCTCTGGGTCACGTGCTTGGGGGTTGGAGAGAAATGCAGCCCTAGGCTGAAACACAGGGTAGTGCTGCGTGGCAGCCAAGGGGCTAACATGTTGGGTCAGGGTTCCAGCTGTGCATATGTGGGCAAATTGCCTCAACCCCCAAGGCCAAATGAAAGTATTAATAGTTCCAAGTTTGTGTCTAGCACACAGATGGTGCTCAGTTCATGTTTATTGTTACCATGATGCAGACACTCATGGGTAGATCCGGCCAGGAAATTCACAGAAATTTCAAGTGTCATTATAACCAAGAGCTAAATGTCTCAGATGATTTGGGGAACTAAGTGCAGTAGAAGATAAGTGCCCATATCCACACAGTCCTGCTTTGCTCTAAACACTGTCCCATCTCCATTGCCTGGTTGGATGCTGGCAACAGCCACCAGAGGACAAAGCAAGGGGGCAGCTAAAGCCAAGAGAGGGTCGGCATCGTGCCCCATGTCACACAGCTGCTTAGCAGCCAGCTTATAACTAGAAGCAATGGTTCTAGACCAGGGTCCTCTTTTGGGGGGTTTCCTCTAGGGAGTTCCTGGGGCTAACCTCTCCTGAGTTTTCCCTTGTGTCTCTAGAAGGCCAATGTGACTGGGCACACTCCTGACCCATGCTGTGTCTGGGAACCTGGAAGATGCCCAAAGCTCTTGTAGCCCAGTTGCCCTCACAGGTGGGGTGAGACTCGGGAAGGAGGGTGGTCTTGACCTAGATCTCTGGAAAGGGGATGGTGGCGACCCACTCCTACATTGCCCTCCCATCTTTTGGCTTCAGTCCACAGCCTCCAAAAGGGTCAGAGACCATTCTTGAGCATCCATGTCCACCCACACTAGAGATGGCAAGTCCTGGGCTGAGCACCCCAGTCCCCTCCGAGATCCCAGGTATCAGAAGAGGGTCAGAATCATAGGCTTGTGTCTGTTCCAACCCAGAAGGTGGCTTTAAAAGTCCTCTTACTTCTGGGAGCCTCCTGCTGTACGGAGTCCTGCTGTGTCCCCTCAGAGGGCTGTGGGAGGAGTAAAAGCCCCACCCTGTATGATGTTCCCGTACACTGTGGGGTGATGTGTCTTAGCTACTTGGATTAGACCGGGTGTGCTGGCTAGTGTTCTGAGTCATTTGGGAAGATTGAGAATACGAGGCAATGCCTCCGTAAGAACCAGCTCTAGTCAAGTCTGTCAAGCATTTTCTGGATTAATGGTTGATGTGGGAAGGCCCAGATCATTGGGGGTAGTGATACCTCTGGCCATGTGGATGGTATAAGGAAGCAGACTGAGCAAGCCATAGGGAGCAAGCCAGTAAGTAGCTCTCCCCTATGGCCTCTGCCTCAGTCCTTGCCTCCAGGTTCCTGCCCTGACTTCCTTCAGTGATAGACTGTTACTTGAGAGTTGTAAGCTAAGGTAAACTCTTTCCTCCTCAAGCTGCTTTTGGTCAGTTCGGTTTTGATCACAGCAATAGACTAAGACACCTGGTTTGGGAGACAGAGAGACTTGGAATTGAAGCACCACCCTACTGGATGTTTGCTGTGTGGTCTGACAAGTCACTTGACCACTGATCTCTATGTAGCCCTGGCTGTCCTGGAACTCGCTCTATAGACCAGGCTAGCCTTGAACTCATGGAGATCTGAATGCCTCTGCCTCCTTAGTGCTAGGATTAAAGGCATGCGCCACCACCACCTGGCTGACTACTCTGATCTCTGGTGGTATAGTTTATTTCTATAAGATGTGGACAGAGTCTCAGCACAGTTAATCCGTGGTCCTAACATGGGGACACACACACACACACACACACACACACTGCACCCCTACTTGGTATCCTGGAGCCCTTCATGGTTCACACTCACAGCTAATGTGGACACCCTTCCTTCTGTTTGGTGGCTGTGCAAAGAGAGAGGTAATTCACCCTTGAACTTCCAACACTCACTCACAGCTTCATTTACTCTACTCGCCAAATGCTAGTTCTATAGAACTGGGCTAGACATAGGGACCCAGCTCATCTTCCTGGCTCTGCTGTGTGACCTCAGCTGCCACTGACCCTTTCTGGGCTCCTCTTTCCCCCTTCTTTCTCTCCCTCCCATACCTTCCTCTAGGGTCGTGGGAGGGGTTTCAGGTTCTGCCAGGAAGAACTACTGCAGAGCAGAGCAGAGCAGAGCAGAGCAGAGCAGCCTAGGGCAGCATCTGTTTGCTCTAGGTGTGTGAGTGGGCAAGTGTGAGTGGGCACCGTGTGTGCATGTGTACAGTGTGCTTGTGTGAGCATAAAGGAAGTGTGTGTACTCGGCCTGGTACGGGGTGTGTGTGTGTGTGTGTTCATGGGCAAGGTGTGTGTGTATGCATATGTGAGCCCACTCATGGGGGGCATGCTGTACTGTGTAGAGGCCCCTAAGCTTTGAGGTGGAGCTGGGCAAGAGCAAACACCTGGTCCCTTCTTCTTGTGTATCCCAGCGGCCTTCGGCTCTGCCAAGCTTGGGGAGGGAGGCTCCTGGTCAACCTGGGACTTCCCAGTGGCTGGAAAGAAGACCAAACCAGGCCTTTGGCCTTGGCCTTGGCCTTCTGCCCCGTCAGGGCACTTTTCACCAGAAGCCACACTCTGGGCTGTGCCCTGAGGCTCCCTTGAGGGAGTCAGGTATGGGCTTCTGCCTAGGGAGGGACTATCTTTAGAGACACAGTAGCCCTGCTTGGAGCTGCCTCAGGTCACGCTGGCAGATGGCCAAGGAGACTTTCACCTTTAGCGGAGCTGAAGGCCAGAGCCATGTGCCATCTTGCAGGGGAGAGAACCCAGGCCCAAGGGAAGGGCACACAGCCACCACAGCCATCTGCCACTCCATCTCCTGGAGACTTGGCTAGACCCAGGGGGTCACCACTCTGTGTGACCATCTCTGGGGAATCTGTCTCCTTTGTGGGCACCTGGAAAGCGTTTCTTGGTGCCTCATTGGGGTGTCTCAGAGTGGGATGGTTGTGATGGTCTGGGTTGGCTTTTCTACACAGTAATGTAGTTGCTGTGTGACTTTGTAAAAGGCACTCAGAGTCTCTGAGCCTTATTTATTTTTCCAATGCCCCCTCCCCTTAATACTATTTATGAACAGCTGCCAATTTACCAAAGCAAATACTTTTTAATTTAATTAAATTATTATTATTATTAATTTTTTTGTTTGTTTGTTTGAGACAGGGTTTCTCTGTGTAATTTTGGTGTCTGTCCTGGATCTCGCTCTGTAAACCAGGCTGGTCTCAAACTCACAGAGATCCACTTGGCTCTGCCTCCCAAGTACTGGAATTAAAGGTGTGCGCCACCACCGCCCAGCAATTTTATTATTTATTTTTTGAGATAAGGTCTCTAGCCCAAGCTGACCTCTGCCTCCCTAGATAGCCAAAAAATGACCTTGGAACTTCCCCCTCAGGCCTCTGTCTCCCCAGTGCTGGGGTTACAGGTGAGTGCTACTACACCTGGTTTTTCAGACGCCAGTGGCTTATACATTTCCAATACTGTTCATTGGGCACCTACAAGCCAGGCCTTGCGCTAAGTGCCGGAGGCCCTGTGGTGAACGTAACAGACCCCCATTCTGCTACTGCTGACGTTCCCGCAGGACAGATGGAGGGAGGATGTCAAGACAACAGGGCAGCGCCATGGGTACAGCTTCAAAGAGGATGGTGCATCAGGCAGGCCTATGAGGATGGAGCATCTCAACAAAACTTCAACAGGGTAATGGAGTGGTCCACATGGGGCCCTGGGCAAGGGAGCTGCAGAGGAAGAGCAGCCATTGCAGAGGCACTAAGCAGAGCCATAGGGACATGATTGAAGCAACGGGAAGCCAGTATGGGTGGGTGAGGACCAGGGATGGAGCACAGGGGGCTTAATGAAGAATCCCAGACTCAGGTAGGGGGGCATGTGCAAATAAATGCAGGGAGCCCGTGAGGACAGGAATGCCATGTCTCTGCAGTGACAGGAACTACCTGGCTGCTATCCTCTCTTCAAGGATGTGGGCCATAAGGTCTGGTGTGGGCGTGGCTTCGCAGCTGTAGTTACTCAAAGTATGTATATATTCACTGGGACTTGAATACGACCTGCTGCCAGATTGTGTTAGATCGTGGGCTAGTGCAGAAAGACACGTCATTACATAAAATAGTGGTATTAAAAATATTTCCATAGCTGACCTTGAGAATGACTGGTTCCCTTTCTGCTCTAATAACCCTATCGTGGCACATCATTCAACTGAAAGTGGCATGCTGAGAAGGGTCCATGGGCTTTCTGTAACTGACTGCCAACCAGGTTAGACCCCTTCGGATCATTGTGAGGACTCTGAGTCTCTCCTGGAGGGAGCAGGGAGCTACTGTGGGTGCCTGGGCCGGAGTGTGCTGAGCATGCCGCAGGCGGGTCAGTAGGAAGTGCCCAGAAGTTTGTAAGGCAAGGTAGTTAGTTGCCCTTCCAGTTCTTGCATGGTGTCAGGACCAGTCCCTGGCAGGACCCAGACCTAAGACTTTTAACACTGGGAGCTGAAGGCTGGGATACAGACTTCTTATAGGTGTTGCCAGGACAGTGGCAGGGCCCATGAGAATGGAGCAGAGGAACCTTGAATGTTGCAGGGGGCCGGGGTGGCCTGAGATTTGCTCTCATAGAAATAGCAAACTCATCAGCAGTCCACTCTCTTATATCCTTCTGCTGTGCCAGGTGCTGTACTGAGAGCCTTATGTGAACTAAACCACACGTTCCCTACAGGTACTTAGGGATGTGGTGCCAGTACTTATGAATCCCCTAGCACTGTCAATATCCAAACTTTACAAGAGGAAACAAGCCCAGAGACTATGAGTGACTGGCAAAGCTACTCAGTAGCAAGTAGCTTAGTTCTTAAAAAAAGGAGGGGACAGGTATAAGGGGAGTAGGGTGTGTGTGTGTGTGTGTGTGTGTGTGTGTGTGTGTGTGTGTGTACAAGGCAGAGTACACTGAGGAGGGAAGGCTATTCTTTCTGCATGGGGAAGGAGAGATCCTGGCAGGTTGTAGCTTAGATCTTTTTCCTATGGAGGAAACTGAGGACCAGAGAGGGCCAAGGGTGTACCTAGTTAGTGGAACTGTAGTCCTCTGACTCCCTGATTTTTGCCCCTCTCGGCCTCCCTCCTGTCCTGAAAGGCAGAGGAAGCCAGAAAGGAACATCCTTAGAAGCCATGGTCATAATCCCTGTATTCAGTCACAGCTTCTCCCAAACCCATGGTCTCCAACTATGACCCACGATGGTGCCTGACTATTCCCTGTCAGTGCGCAGCTGTGTAAGGCAGGTACTCCATGTGTGACTATGCATAACATCTTTCCGCCTCCCACCCTCAGACGGAGGTGCTATTGTTGCCCACAAAAGACCAAAGTGAAACCTAGGGAGGTTATGACACCACAGGGCCATGAGGCTGAGAGGGACAAGGACCTCGAAACTGGCTCACGACACAACAGGTCTCTTCATGGCAGTCAAGGATGACAGAATCCTTGGCACATGCTTTCTAGAAGTCCATGTACTGCCTCCTTCCAGTGACCTTTACCCTCAGTTTACCAAGTGCATAACTGAGACATCAGAGTCAAAGCAATGTATACATATTACTCTGCTAGTCAGGGACAGCTCAGCTGTCTGGGCCCAGAGTCTATGCTTTGGGCTCCTTCCTGGTCTTGCTGCTACAGATCCCCAGTGCCCCCAGGGGTTGCCATGAGTCTCTGAAGTAGGCCATTTCTGCAAGTAACAGCTCAGTATCACCGAGGCCAGGTTTCCCAGAGGCACCTGCTACAAGCATGGCCTTGGGGCCAAAAGGGATGATGGAATGCACCTTCTGAGTTCCTACTGCACACCAGGCTCTTACCACCCGCCTGTGTTCTGGAACCCCCCCAGGAAATCTACAGGTCTAGGGAGAAGGTCCTGTTTGCAGCCTCATGGCCCTGTGGTATCTCACAACCAGGAGAAGTGACCTGCCCAGAGTCACCCAGTGGGTAAGCAGCCAAGAGAAGAACCAGCCATAGGATTGCCAAGCCCATCCTCTTCCTGTGTGCTGCTTTCAGGCTGCTGTGCCTCTACCCTGGTGGGGGAAGCAGGAGGATGCCTAGACTAGCTGGAAAGACACTCAGCCTAAAGGAATGGTGCTGTGAGCGGTCCCTTCCCTAACTCAAGCCCACCTATGCCCTGTGCTCAGGCTGAATACGAGTCTTCCCTGAAGGAAGAGCAGGAGACCCTCTCAAGGGACAGGAGAGGGATGCCTCTCCCTGCCCCACATTGTGTTCCAGTCACTGAGGCCTGCTTCTTGAAGGTCTGGCTTGGGGGAGGTTCTGGGATCTGGAGGTCAGTCTGACCCATCTCCAAATCCTCAGTGCTTTCTACAACCCAGGACATGCTCAGCAAGCGAGTAGGTGCTTGGTAAGCACATGCAAAATGCGTGGACAGGTCTCAGAATGACCTTGGCTAACTCTGACTTTTCTTTATCTAGCATTTTTTTTTTTAACTCGATGCTGGGACTTCAGCCCAGAGCCTCAGGCAGGTTAAGCACAAGCTCTGCCACCGAGCTGATCCCTAATCTTTCCTAACACTTTAATGACTTCCCACACCCTATCAGCAGACCCTCCATCCCTCCCCAGACACCAACACTCTGTGCACAGTCTCACTTCATCTTCACAGTAGTGGTGTGCGTCCCATTTTACAGATCAGAACACTTAGCCTTTGGAGAGGCAAACAGGGGCATCCAAAGCTCCGTGGTGGGCCAGCAAAGAAGAGCTCACTAGGCTCTACTTGGCCTCAGACTCAAGGACTCTAAACTGGGTGACCAAACAGTGATGGGTGGCCCAACCTTCTCAGTATCACCTATGTGGGCCTCTAGACTAACCAAGCCAACCGGGGCAGAATCCAGTGAGCTGTGTCTTAGCCAGGATCACGAAGTGATTTCAAGGCTCAGTGGGGCGTGAGTAGAGCCAGCCTGGAATAGTGTTGTGTCACTCCTTAAACAGCCCTTCCAGCAACTCTACCGAGGGGCTGAAGTTCCTGGTGGCTATTATTACCGCTATCCTATCCCATTTTCCAGGTTATAAAACTGAGTCTGGGCCAAAACACAAATGCAAGTCTGGTTTCCAAGGAACTTATCTTCAGCAACCCCCACCCCCATGTGTAAAATAAATGCATGGAATGAGGGGAGGAAGAGCTGGGTAGTCAGATTACAGCGCTGCCTTGGCTCTCTAGCAGGACCTAGCTCTGGGCTCTGGCCATGGTGCTGAACCTACAGGGTACATACAGGGCTGTTGCCCAGGGTGAGAGACTGAGTCCCTTAGAGGCAGCTGGGTATTGGGGCGCAGTATCTGGTCTCACTCCCACAAAGCGGGAAACCCAGTGATAGCACTAGGGTGTACTTTCAACTGCTCCTTCCCCCAGCAAGTCGGGAAAGGGTCTAAGGGGCCAGAGCCAGTCTGCGCCTTTAAGAGCACAACACAGATCTGATGGGCTGCTCTGAGGGGATGGATTAACTCCTTCCTTCTCAGAGCAAGAGAAGAGGGTGACGGCTGGGACAGACTTTCCAAGCCCAGACTGAAGAAGACCCCGGCCAGAACCGAGGGCCTGGGAGCTGTGTCTTGGGAGCTCACGGTGTCTGGGACAGCGGGTGGGAGGGAAGGCTGGCCCAAAGTGAGGCTTCCTTGGTTCAGTCCCTGATATCAGGCCGCTTGCCGGCAGGGCCGGTCTGTCCCCGGCCTTTGTCTCTCGGTTCAGGTGTCCCCAGGAGGGAACGAGGCCTAAGGAAATGCTCCTGGAATTGGGGCTGGGCTCTGCAGTGCACAGGACAGACCCCTCCGGGGAAGCTGGTGCCACCTGCCCCTCGTGGCGGTCCCCTCCCAGCCTCCCGTCCGCACCCTGCGCCCCCTCTACCTTCTGCGAACTGAAGGACTGGGTCCAGTGGTACAGAACCAGGCTCTCCTTGGGCCAATGGGCGGGGCTGGATGCCTCGGGCGCGTCGGGGGCCTCCACCGGCTTGGCTGCATCGCTTTCCAGCGCTGAGATGGGCCACCAGCTGCAGTTGGTGGGGGTCAGATTGTTGGGGGTCGCCATGACAGCCCGCGATCGGAGGAGGAAGGAGGCGGCTGGCGGCGGCTCGCTGGCGCCCAGCATCACATGGCCTCTCCGAGCCTGCCCCTCTTCCTCCTCCCCCTCCCCGCGATGTCATTACTCACTGGGTGCAGGGGGAGGGGCAAGGGGATCCCGGGGCTCTTTCCTCCTCCTCCCGTCTGTGGGTCCTCCCTGAGGGCCCCAGGGAAGGAAGGATGCAGGAAACCGAGGCGAGTGGACCGCGCCCCCCAGAGCACTCACAGCCGGCCAGTCACCTGCCGAAGACTCCACCATCATAATACATTTGTGTCTCTCAATCTTGCAAAAGCGCCTCTTAGTTTAGATAAATGGCAGTATAGAGGTCTATTTAACCCTTTTCACAAGTAGTGTCAGGAAATAACCCTATTTGAAACTGCTGTTTTCTGACTTTCCCCCTCCTAAAGGGCTTCCAACAGCAGAAGGGAATAAACTACGATTTATTAACCACACGGGCGCTTACTCTAGCAGGCACCTCACTAAGGGTTTTACAGCTGTCCACCCTTTGGCCTGTTTTACAGAGGAAGACAGGAAGGCTCCGAGAAGTGACCTTGCTCAAGGTGACTGAGCTGCTCACTGGTGGGGCTGAGATTCAAGCTCAAGGCTAGCTGTATGCAGGACAGGACTGGCTGGTGACTTAGCAGCCCTTTAAAGGAATCGTGTATCTCAGCTCTGTGGACGTGACTCCCAGATGAGAAGGGAGAGGTACCACTAGTGTAATCCTAGGTTACACCTTTACTCCAGGAGATGTAGCCAGGTAGGAGTCTGGAGACAGCCCTTGTGCCTCCTTTAGGTATCTTGAATGTTCTTTGGAACTTTATGTGAAGTTCCTTCGCACACCCATGCTTCTCTTGGAGAACGTTTTATCTTTATTTTTTTCTTTTTAAGATTTATTTATTTATTTTTATATGTATAGATGTTTTTGTCTGCATGTGTATGTCTGTGTACTATGCGCATGCTTGGTACCCTCAGACATCAGAAGAGAGTGTCAGATCCCCTGGAACTGAAGTTACAGACAGTGTGAGCCATGATGTGGATTTGAACGCCAGTTATCTGAAAGAACAGCCAGTGCTCTTAACTGCTGAGCCATCTCTTCACTCCCAGAATGATATGTCTTAATTTACCTTTGAGAAGTGGACCCGAAGACAGTAGATGAAAATACACTTGCTGAGCCAGGCGGTGGTGGCACACACCTTTAATCCCAGCACTCAGGAAAGCAGGAGGCGGATCTCTGTGAGTTCAAGGCCAGCCTAGTCTACAGAGTGAGTTCCAGGACAACCAGCGCTACACAGAGAAACCCTGTCTCAAAAAACAAAAACAAAAACAAACAAACAAAAAACAAAACAAAACAAAAAACAAAAACAAACAAAAAGAAAATACACTTGTTGGCCCCTTAAGGAGCAGGAGAAATTCCGAGAACTATATCCTTGGGCAATGCCTGCAAATGTCACAGATTGAGTTTACAGAGAACCACTATCAAGAGCCCCATTGTCCAACCCTGCTCTTAGGACTTGATGCAACTGGGAGAGCAGGCCTCTCAGTTTGCTACTTTGGACTCCCATGTACCTCACCTCACAGACTGTAAGTGTGTGTTAAAGAAATGGGTTTCTTCCTTCTACTAGGCAAGCAAACTTCTGCAGCTTCCATTTTTCCCTTTCTGCCACGGCTGCTAGGAAGCTCGGAGCTGCGTTTTCTAAGTCTCATCGCGGCACTAGCCTCCCTGTTCAGGAAATTCTTTGTCATGTCCTATGTTTTTTTTTTTTTTCTTTCTCTTTGGAGTGTCTTGTTCACAGTTTGATTTTGCAGAGAAAGATGTACTAGTCAGAGTTCTCTAGGGGGACAGAACTGACAGAATGAATGTATCTCTCAAAGGGGTTTTTGTTAGCTCATTCCACATGGACAGGCCGGGCAGTCTGGTACGCTGTGTATACTGGAGAGCCCGGGAACCCAGGCACCGCTTAGTCCGTGAGGCTGGATGTTACAGCACTTCTGACTTGGTGCTGAAGGCCTGAAGGACTCCTGGAGAGCCACTGGTCTTTATGTTAGAAGGAAGAAGCCATGAAGGGTGGCGGCAGCAGCTACAGCAGCTGCAGCAGAGTGGATGCACTCTCCAGCAGGGCACAAAGGCAGGCAGGCAAAAGGCAGCACTCCCTCTCCTTTAGATCTCTTTATACTGGGCCACCAAGAGAAGGTGCTCATGGCAGGGGAGGGGCGGTCTCTCTGCTGCAGTTAGTCCTTCTAGGAAATACCCTCCTCTGTACTAGTCAGGGTTACTGTTGCTATGATGAAATACCATAACTAAAGTAACTCAGGGAAGGAAAGGTTCATTTAGAGTACATATCCTGAATTGCCGTTCAGGGAGGGAGATCAAGATAAGAATTCAAACCAGGCAGGAATGTGGAGGCAGGAGTTGATGCAGAGGCCATGGAGGAGGGCTCCTGAATGGCTTTCACCCCATGGCTTGCTCAGTCTGCTTTCTTATAAAACTCTGTACCATCAGCCCAGGGGTGGACCCACCCACAATGGGCTGGGTCCTCCTGTTAATTAAGAAAATCCCCTACAGCCCTATCCTATGGAAGTGCTTTCTCAATTGAGGTTCCCTCTCCTCTGAGATGACTATAGCTGTGTCAAGTTGACATAAAACTAACCAGCACTCCTGCGCAGATACAACCAGAAGCTTGTCTTTTAGTTGATCCCAGACTCAATCAAACTGACAATCAAAATTGGTGCGTCTTGTGCAGAACAGTCAAACGATTGTGATTGTAAGGAAGCATAACCCCAGATGTTTAAAAAGGCAGAAAATCTGCCTCCTCCTAATGGATCTGACTATATCCAGAGAACCTGAAGCAAAGCAGTCATGTTCAAACGTGTATCCAGGCCCTCAGCTCATGAGCACTCCATGTGTACCAGGAGACTCACTTAGTCCCAGAGACTCAGTGGCAGAACAGATGCTGGCTTGCCTTTGTATCCCAGCTGCACAGAGCGTCTAGCCCACACTCCACAACTCTCTCTCTCTCTCTCTCTCTCTCTCTCTCTCTCTCTCTCTCTCTCTTTCTCTTTTCAGAGCTGAAGACCGAACCCAGGGCCTTGTGCTTGCTAGGCAAGCGCTCTACCATTGAGCTAAATCCCCAACCCCCACAACACTCTCTATATGGAAAGACCACAACATTGTATTTTGCAACTCCTGTTGATGGATGCATGTGCTGCTTCAAGTCCTTTGTAGTAAGAGAGAAAATCTTGGAGTCTTCTTCACATGGATGTGGAAATCACAGCATCATCTACATGGTAAGTTCCAGAAACAGCCTTGTGAGATCAAAGAATATGTCTTTGTTAAAGCCCCTAGTGTTTTCCCCACTCATCACCTACCGGAGTGGGTGTCCTCTCGTATCCTGGACACACAGCAGACTTGTGTGAGCTCCATTGCACCCTGAACCCCACGTTGTTGGACCAGGTTCTATGAGTGAATGTAACTAGGAGGGTACACTGCTCAGTTTGCTCCTAGGGACCCTCTCTTGCTATGGGGATCTAGAAATGATGAAATCATACTTTTAGCATTTTCCTTTCCTCATTCTGTTTTCGCTTTTCAAACATACAAAGAAAAAAGGAAAGAAAGGAAGAAAGGGAGAAAGAAAATAGCTCAGTGGACATTTGTATATCCATCACCAGCCGAGTAGCGGTGGTGCACGCCTTTAATCCCAGCACTCGGGAGGCAGAGCCAGGCAGATCTCTGTGAGTTTGAGGCCAGCCTGGTCTACAGAGCGAGATCCAGGGCAGGCTCCAAAACTACACAGAGAAACCCTGTCTCTAAAAACAACAACAACAACAACAACAAAAACCTTATCCCTCTGCCATTCCTGTTTAACTGAGAGCAGGAGTACTTGGAGTAAATGGTAGATAACGTATTTCTCAAATGAAATACTTTAGGGTGAGAGACTGTGGTTGGTAGTTTGAATGTAATTGAGAGTGGCAATGTTAGGAGGTGTGGACTTGTTGGAGGAAGTGTACTAATGTGGGGGTGGGCTTTGAGGTTTCCTATGCTTAGGATACCACCCAGTGTTTCAGTCAATTTCCTGTTGCCTGCAAGATGTAGAACTCTCAGCTACTCTTCCAACACCATGTCTGCCTGAATGCCACCATGCTCCCCACCATGATGATAATGGACTGAACTTCTGAAACTGTAAGCTACCACCTCAATTAAATGTTTCATTATAAGAGTTGCCATGATCATGGTGTCTCTTCACAGCAATAAAAACCCTAACTAAGACAGAAGTTGGTATCAGAGACTGGGGTATTTCTGTGATAGGCCTGACCATGTTTTTGTTTGGAGTAATACGGACTTTGGTACTTTGGGTTAGGAAAGCAGTGGAATGCTTTAAGCACTGCTTAATGGGCCATCCTAGTAGGAGCATGGAAGACAGCGGTGCTGATGATGATTTTGAAATGTTGGGAGCTGGCTCAAGAGGTTTCAGAGGAGAAGAATTTTAGTATGTTTCCTAGAAATTGTTTTTGTGATATTTTGGTGAAGAATGTGGCTGCTTTTTGCTCTTCTCTGAAAGTCTGCCTGAGGCTAAAGTGAAGAGTTTTGTATTAATTCCCTTGGCAGAGGAAATCTCAAAACAGCCTAGTATCGACTCTGTTTTGTGGTTACTAATGTTAACTCTAATGAAGATTTATAATGAAAAAGAGCAAGCTGAGCAAGGAAAAGTATTTGAGGAGAAAGGAGCACCAGGAAGTGGAATGGAGCTAAATCCTGTGTTCAAGGAGAAAAACAGATTAAGAAATGGATTAAAGGGAGTGGTGACCTCAGGGCAAGATCACACTCGGCTAAGTTTCCAACTTGTGAAAAGGAATTAAAGAAAAGCTTAGAGCCTGGTGTGGTGGTGCATGTCTTTAATGCCAGCACTTGGAAGGCAGAGGCTGGCAGATTTCTGAGTTTGAGGCCACCCTAGTCACAGAGCAAGTATCAATCAGGGCAGCTAAGCTTAGTCAGTTAAAGACAGAAAGCTGGTGAAGATGGAATTGAACAAGTGGGCCATGTTCCAGTCGCAGTATGTAGCAGAACTTGGCAGTTTTGGCCATGTGGTTCTGGGTTTAGCGTTAAGGATAGAAGAAAGGAGTTATGGAATAAAACCACTGAGGCCAGGCATGTGTTGAGGTGTGCCTGAATGGAGGCCCAGAGAGGCCATTAGGTGAAGCTGTGAAGCTGAAGCCTGAATTACCTTGGAGACCCCAAGATGTTAGAGATGCCAGAACCATGGGATATGTGCCGAGGACAACTGCTAACAGGGAGAGGAACCAGCCCAAGAGAAAGAAGTGTGTTTCAGTCAACAAAGCTGAAAGTAATTGGAGCTCTGAAGAGTGCTTTGACATCAGACATGGAGATGCCAAGTTTGGAGTTTGCCCAGCTGGTTGTCGGTCTTGCTTTTGGTCCAGTTTCCTTGCTACGCTCCCTTCCCTACGTTTTGGAATGGTAATATATATCCTGTGCCATTATATGTTGGAAGTATGTGATCTGCTTTTTGATTTTGATTTTACAGGAGATTGCAGTTAAGAGATTACATGAGTCTCAGAAGAGACTTTGGGCTTTGGAACAAGTTTGGGACTATTATAGACTATGGGGACTTTTGAAATTGGACTAAATGCATTTGCATTATGATATTGTTATAAGTTTATGGGGGCCAGGGAATGGAATGTGGTAGTTTGTTGTGTTAATGTTCAGTTCATATGGGTCCCTGGAAGAAATAGGGTCATTCTAGGGTGATTTTAGCTTTTACAGCCACAGAGGAGTCAGCGTCTGGTGAACTGACTGAATGCAGCTTAGCAAAGGCTGTTTTATTGTTATACAATCTACATCTTAGCAAGTCAATTTCTACATACCAAAACCTCTTATGTGAAGCTCCACAAAGGAGACAAATGCCAAGGCAATTCTCAGCCATAGAATTTCTTAACTTCTTGGATTCCCCGTCCCCACTTCTGCAACAAAGTTTTGCATAGGCTTTGAACATTTTTTTTTTTTTTAAAGATGGCATGGGCAAACTTTTTTTTAAAGATTTATTTATTTATTATGTATATAATATTCTGCCTGCAATTATGCCTGCAGGCCAGAAGAGGGCACCAGATCTCATTATAGATTGTTGTGAGCCACCATGTGGTTGCTGGAAATTGAATTCAGAACCTCTAGAAGAGCAGCCAGTGCTCTTAACTTCTGAACCATCTCTCTAGCTCCCAGCTTTGAACCTTTTAGGAAGCACTCAAATAAGATTTACATACTTTAAACAGAAGGTAGGGGACCTAAAAGGTAGCAGTCTCAAAAGGTGGATCAAAGCCAGGTGCTAACACTCTGGAGTCAAACCAGCTGCAAAGCTCTTGGGAACTCCTGCTACAGTAGTTTGAATGTGATTGGCCTCCATAAACTCATAGAGAGTGGCACTATTAGGGGGTGTGGCTTTGTTGGAGGAAGTATGTCACTGTTGGGGTGGGCTTTAAGGTCTCCTGTGCTCAAGTTACTACTAGTGTGATAGTTGACTTCCTGTTGCCTGCAAGATGTAGGACACTTGGCTATTTCTCCAGCACCATGTCTGCCAGCATGCTACCATGCTCCTTGCCTTAATGATAATGAACTGAATCTCTGAACTGTAAGTGAGCAACCCCAATTAAATGTTGTCCTTTACAAGCATTGCCATGGTCATGGTGCCTCTTCAAAGTAATAGGAAACCTAACTAAGACATAGACTTTGTTTTTTTTTTTTGCTATTTGTTTCTTTATATTGATTTTTACGTGTATGAGTGTTTTGCCTGCATGTTATGTCTGTGTACCATTTATGTGCCTGGTGGCCGGAAGAGGGACTCTGATCCCCTGGTTATAGATGGTTGTGAACTGCCATCCTGGGAATTGAAGCTGGGTCTCCCGCAAGAGCAGCAAGTGTTCTCAAGCACTGAGGTACCTCTCCAGCCCCATATTTGTTTTTGAAACAGGGTCTTATTCTGTAGCCTAACCTGGCCTGGAACTCTCAGTAGTCCTCCTGCCTCAGCTTTCTAAGTGCTGGGATGACATGTGTGAGCCACCACCACCAGCTTAGATACTTCATATCTAACATAGGCTGTCATATATGTGCTCATGTTTAACATGTGCATGCACATGTGTGTGCAAGGGTGTGAGTCCACATGTGCTAGTGGAGGCCAGAGGTTGATGAGGGGTGTCTCCCTCAATTTCTCTTCACTTTATTTTTTCAGACGGGGTTTCTCACTGAACTTGGAGCTCACTGACTCATCTAGACATGCTGGCCGCCGAGCCCCAGGAGTCCTCTGACTTGTGCCTGCCCAGATCTAGGAGCCCTGGGCTGTTACATGGGTACTGGGGATCCCAACTCAAGTCACAAGCAATTGATCCTGAGCCATTGCCTCAGCTTCTCCTTCCTTCTCTTCTTCCCCTCCCCCTCCTGTCCCTCCCCCCCCCTTTTTTGAGCTAGAGTCTCACTCTGTAGCCTAAGCTAGAACTTTTGACAATTCTCTTGTGTCAGCCTCCCTAGTGCTGGACTTACAGGGTGAGCTACCGTGACCAGCTTTAAAACAAGTCATTTTCTTACATTAAACACAACTTTAATGCTAAAAAACTTCACAGTAGGCACCTAGTAATTAGTCCCTATTCAGATTTCTTCCGTGTTGCCAGAAATGTCATTATAACTGATTTAACGAAGAGTTGATCAAAGACCACCCAACAAACTTTATTTCTCGGAATGTCTTTTATATGAAGACTGCTCCTTGTCTTTTTCCCCATGACATCAACTCAAGGGGAAGACTGACCCTACTGTCTTGTAGGACATCCACCCTGGGATTGTCAGACTGACACACGGTGGTACCCTTCAGCTTCTTGGATTCTCTCTCTCTTTCGCACTCTTCATCCTTTCTTTGAAGCACAGAGATGAAACCTGGGAGTCTCATATATCCCAGGCAAATGTTACAGGCTAGCCCCTGTATTTCTTTATCATTTGCTTTTTTAGGTGGAACCTCACCTTGGCCAGCCTTTGGCTGGCCTGGAACTCACTATGTAGACCAGGCTAGCCTCAAACTCACAGTGATCTGCCTGCTTCTGCCTCCTGGGTGCTGGGATTAAATGTTTGGGCCACTGTGCCCTGCAAGCCCCTGTATTTTAATAAACTTGTTAGTTTAGACAACTAGAATTTAATTCCTACTCCTGATCGGGTCTCTCCGGGTTCACTTTTTCTCCCATTACAGTCACAGTGTCTTACTGTCCCACTATTAACGAGGCCAGGCTTGGTCACGGGTGGTGCCATCTTTCTATGCTAAGTCCATCATGCCCTCTCCGGCCCTCACCAGTGGAATCCACATTCTTTGCTGACAGCCTTGACAAAGTGTTTACCAGAGGCTGGAACATGATTGGCTAGCTTAGCCTTTTCACCTGCCTTCATCAGCTGGCTGTTTGCTTGAATGTCGTTAACTATGAGTTAATTTTTTCACCTTCAAGTGTCTAAAGGCTTTTCCATTTCTTTCTCAGTGAATTTCTGTGTTTCTGGGGGGACCTTAACAATCATAGCACAGCATGGCAAGTTCTGTTACAAGGGCAAAGAAGGGGCTGAAGGCCACCAGGGAGAAGCCAACTGAGGAAGACCCTATGCTTATCTATGGGGAAAACACTTAATCTGTAAAAAGCATTCAATTTCTCAATAAATCTTTCTGTTTGTTTGTTTTGGAGATGGAGTCTCACTGTGTGTCCCTAACTGGTCTAGAACTCACTATATAGAACAGGCTGGCTTTGAACTCACAGATTCTGCACAGGCATGCCCAGACGCTTGTCTCCAAGTGATTCCAGATCCCATCAGGTTGACAGTATTAACCAACACGGTCTTTATCACACGCTCTGTAGGGACTGATGTCTGATTGTGAGGTGCTGCCATGGCCTACCTGGGAATGGCATGTCATACACAGGACAATCCTTTGTTCCCTTCCTACAATTCCATGAGATCTGAATCCCAAGACTCCCCCCAGAAAAGATACAGTGAATGAACTGAGTTTCTAGGACACGAATTTGGCAGGATCTATGGGAGTCTTTGAAGGTGTCTGACATCTGAAGTATTCATCCTTTAAATCATTGGTTAATTCCTGACTCAGCCTTATCTTAGACCAGATGGAACCAAACCGCAGGCCAGCCAGACTCCTAGATCAGCCACACTTGAGAGAGAGAGAGAGAGAGAGAGGCTCTGTTCTAAGACACAGGCATACAACTTACTGGAAAGACAGGACTAGGCCTTCTGACCGGAGCTGTCCCCACCTGTCCCCGTAAACCTGTGCAAGCTGCGAGCCTTTCTTTCCTAGTGTCACCTGCACAATTTGTCCTCAAAGGTCTCGGCCTTGCTGTCCCCATGCTGTGGCCATCTGTCTTGGGTACTCTGATAGAAGGTCTGGGCATGTGCTGGGCTTGATGAATCCACAGGGAGCCCACAGGCTCTTCTGTCAGGGAAGGCCTTCACCGACTGGAGAAGTAGACCACAAGACAGGGTGCCATGCCCAAAGATCTCAGGGACTGATAGTTGATTCTTACCCTGGACTGTAGGGAGTAAATGACAGACTTGTTTTGTGAGGTTCTGAGTCAATCAGGAAAAAAAAAAAAAAAAAAAAAAAACCCTCTGGGATGGAAGTTACAGCTAAACCAGGAAAAAGTTTCAAGCTAGGTCAGTGCCTGTGTTGAGCCCCCAACTCAACAGTGTCTGACATTAAACAGTAGCTATCGAATAGATAACTGTTGACTTAAATACAATTGGTTGAAAAGGAGTGTTAATCCCTTAATAGTTTCTGATTTACTATTTTAGGAAACTGCAAGGTACTTTGGCATCCTCCTCCTCTTTTTTTTTTTTTTTTTTCCAGACAGGGTTCTCTGTGTAGTTTTGTGCCTTTCCTGGAATTCGCTTTGTAGCCCAGGCTGGTCTCAAACTCACAGAGATCCATCTGCCTGCCTCTGCCTCCCAGTGCTGGGATTAAGGGTGTGTGCCACCACACCCAGCTCCAAAGTACTTTTTAAAAGGAGGAGGGTGGGGCGGTGGTGGCGCCTGCCTTTAATCCCAGCACTCAGGAGGCAGAGGCAGGTGGATATTTGTGAGTTTGAGGCCAGCCTGGTCTACAAAGCCAGTTCCAAGACAGCCAGGGCTGTTACACAGAGAAACCCTATCTCGAAAAAACCAAACACCAAACCAAACCAAACCAAACCAAACCCAAACCAACCAAACAAAAACCCACAACAGGTTTTGTTTAGAGGAGAGTTCAGAAACTGAGTAGAAGGGCAAGACCCCAAGCCCACCAGTTTGATGGGCTTGGGGGCTCCCTAAATCATCCCTACAATCTAGGTTAAGAACCAACTATCACAATACTATCTGGAAGGGTCCACCAAGATGCCAGTGGCATGGTGCTTCTTAAAAACATGCTGCAGGATCTTTCTGGAATAAGTGCTCCAGCACCAGCGTGAAGGGAAGAGAGGTGTTCGCACCCTGCTACCTCCCCCTCCCCCGAGCCAGGAAAGCTTCTTCAAAGGCCTTTGTCCTGGGTCCGCTCTGCAGTTCTGAAGGAGAGAAAGGTAGAAAATACCAATCATTAGATACTGATTTGCCAGTTTGTGGGTCATTTTCTTAAAGCACTGCTTGGACTGCCTATTTGCCAAGCCTGACTTCACTTGTTCCTGGAACAGAAAGATGGGAAGGAAGAGCTGAAACAACGGGCCATTGCCCTTAACAACCTGCTGACGGCCACCACGGTCTATAAAACCTTGCCTGCTTCACCTTGTGCTTTTAGAACATAAAGTAAGAATACAAACTCGAGCGGGCATTGGAGCCTTTCCAGGGCGAGCCTACCACTAGTGGCCTCTCCTCTTCCACTCTCATTGGTGTCCGAGTGCTAATTCCAGAATGATTCCTGTAACATCCTCATGTCATGCCTTAAACCCACAAGGGGGGGGGGGTAGACAAGCAAGAGAGATTGCCCAGGTTGTTCATGGCAACCAGCAGGTTGTTTTTCAAAGCATGTGTTAAAGTTGACAGGTGTGAACTTTCGTGGCCAGGTTGTTAGGGCAATGGCCCATTGTTTCAGCTATTTCTCCAGGTCACTCTGTTCCAGGTAGCAAGTGAAGCCATGCTTAGAAGTGAGTAGTACAGTACACACAGTGTGTTAAGGAAATCACTAAATGAACCAATAAATCAGGATGTAATAACTGGTTACTTCTACTTCAAACTGTTTTCTACTTAGCGGCATGTACTGTTCAGAACATCTACTACTTACAAATAAGTAAAACCAACAAATAGGAACTGCAATTATCCAAACCCTAAATCTCTAATGAATCTTGGGCATCTTGATCCCACTGAGAAAAACAGGATTGAAAAAGTGGATGTTTCTAATTACTAGTAAGTGAAGAAGCCAAGGCCTAAGGAGGCCCAGTGGTATCCAGTGTGGGGCAGGAAGGAGAACAGGATGAGAGCTCAGGCCCCTCCTCACTTTCCAGCCTCCTTTCTCTTCCTACCATGAGCCTCTTACCACTCTACTGTCTCTGAGCCATGGATGGAGTGTCTGAGGCACCTGTGGCCTTGCAGCTTGGACACCGTCTTTTACTGGCTTGGTTTCTGTATGGACTTCAGAGTGGAGGGAGCCAGGATGTAGCTAGAGTTTCCCAGTAGTCCAGACAGCATCCACATTCCTTTGTTGCACTGGAAATGAACATTGGGCTGTGACTTAAACACATGGAACTTGTCTCCAGCATCAGGGCACACTGTGAAAGTCTGTTGCTGGGCGGTTCCTCTCTCTACCCTTCACAAAGGCTGCAGGCAAGTCTACAACATTTCTGCCACGTGAGATATTTTCTCGGGAATATCTAGGTCAGACTAGAAAGTCCTCCAAGGACACTTCCTCCAGGCTGGCTCTGGCTTGCTCTGAAGTGGGTGGAAGGAGTGTCACACTGCCCAGGAGGTCTTGCCACATTGGGTAGGAGTGTTGTCTGGGATCCACTCCATCTACATGCTAATGTGACCTGTCAGGCAGTGTCTGTGTGTGTGTGTGTGTGTGTGTGTGTGTGTGTGTGTGTGTGAGAGAGAGAGAGAGAGAGAGAGAGAGAGAGAGAGAGAGAGAGAGGCTGCTCATGCTCCAGCTAAGCCTGTGCCAGTGGCTCAGGGTCTACATGTGCGGGGTGTGTGTGTGTGTGTGTGTGTGTGTGTGTGTGTGTGTGTATGTGTGTACACCACGGGCTCAGCTGTGAAGGCCCTGGAAATTCACTAAGTGAATGGATCCTGAGACATGAGGATTTCCTCTGGTGTCTGGGTAGACTGGCCCTTGGTGGATAATCTACTTTGGAGCCCTGGTTTGTGTTGAGGTAGCTCTGGGAGGCAGCTCCTAGTTCAGGATGTGCATGTGCTAAGAGAAGGAGCTTGGGAAGAGCAATGGAGAGTATGTGAAGGTCAGAAGAAGGGAGATTGTAACTTAAAAGGTGCATTGGCTTCTCCAGGTCCACACCAAGGAGTTCTCTATCCACCCTGAAGATAAAGCAGTGGCTTCTACTGGGCACTTCTTCCCTTTCAGATCATGGCCTGAATATAGACATTTGTGCTACCAATTTCACTTCAAAATAAGTTTAAAAGCACTTAGATTTAGTTGAGAAGCATTGCACCAATGGTAATACTTTAATATTTAATGGTATTGGAAGGTAGTTGACTAAATATACCTATAAAATGCCCAGAATTAGAATTAGGTAGCTTGCATATAGAAAGGTTGGCAAGTTAGAATGAAAATGGTGACATTTCATAACATTTAAAGAACAAAACCATATGAATGGGTGCATGCCTGTGTATGTTTTGGCATTGAATAGACACAGAAATGTGTTTGGGCTTTGAGGTTTATGTTTATTAATTTGTTTGAGACAGTTTCATTATAGCCTATGCTGGCCTTGAACTTGGGATCTTCCCACCTCAGCCTCCTAGCTGCTGAGATTACAGGTATGTGCTTTTGTAAGATCCAGAAGGATGTGTGCTAAGCCACAGTGGTGTTCTCTGCAGAGTGGGAGGGAGGGGCAGGGGAGCACAGGCAAGCCTTTCCTTTCTATAGGTACCCCAGCACCACCCCGCCACCTTCCAAGAACACTGTAAAATAACCAGTAGAAAAAGGAGGAGGAATAGAGCAGAAACCTCACGGAAGTCCAGCCTGCTGTCCCACCCCCAGCAGATCCATCCTGAGCGGTTCCTGGAGTGGCAGACTTTAAAGTTCCCAAGCCAGCAAGCATCATTCGAGCCGCAGTACTAGGTCTTCAAAGCAATTCTCCAAAATCAGCAGACAGGGTGGGTATTTCACCTGACAGGGGTTGGAGCAGAGACTCAAGAGAGTACAGTGGCTCACTCAGGGTCTCATAGGAAATGGTAGCTGTGAAGAGATTGGAAGGAACTATTCTCTTTCCAGTTCCCACTGCCCAGTCTTTCTGTTGCCTCCCCAAGGTAGGTAGAGCAGATTCTGCAGGAGGCTTTTAGAACCACTGGCCCCACACCCACCCAGTTGAAGAGCTCGTCATTATCTTCTTCCATCATCTCTCTGGTGCAGTGTGTATCTTCAGACACTCATTCATTTCTGAAGAAGGCATGCTTTAGGAGTTTGAAATTGCTAAGGGACATAGGCACTCTCAGCTCCTCACTTTTCTGGGCCTCATCTGGGTCCTAGATAAACATGTCAAACTCCCTGAAGTTATGGGGTGTGTGTGTGTGTGTGTGTGTGAATGTGCAGTTGAAGGTGATTTGGGGTTTACAAATTGAACCACTACTTCTCTTTCTGGGAAGTTAGAATATCACCACCAAAATATCTGCAGAGGAGGTGATGTTGATAGAGATCCGTAATTGCAGTAGACACAGGGTTCATCACTGAGGTGGGGAAGGCTTTGTGGAGTTCAGAAAAGGGCCAACTCAGCTAAGTTGGTTTAATTTTGGTAGGTCCTGTGTCTAGGAACTTAAACATTTCTTCTAGATTTTCTAGTTTTTATAATATAAATTTTCAAAGTGGAACTCCAAGGATCCTCTACACTTCATTGAATTCTGTTATGTTCTCCCTTTTCATCTCTAATTTTGAAGATTTACTTATTTGTGTGTATGTGTGCATGTATTTGGTGCCCCCAGAGGCCAGAAGAGGGTGTTGGATCCTCTGGAGCTGGAGCTAAAAGGCTACTGGGACATGTCCTACATGAGTGCTGGGAACTGAACTCCAACCCCCTGGAAGAACAGGAAGTGCTCTTAACTCCTGAGGCATTTCCTCAGGCCCTAGTCTCTAGTTTTAATTTGGATCTTCTCTTTTGATTAGTTTGATTAAAGGTTTGTTGATCTTATTTATCTTTTCAAAGGCCCAACTCTATATTTCATTTATTATTTGTATTACTCCTTTAGTCTCTACCAAAAATAATCAGGAGGAGGCATGTCCAGTGTCAGACAGTTCCCAGGCTTCAACCGTGGCTACTGGATTCAGCAACACAAGGTTATCCAGGAAGCTGGTAAGATGTGCAGGAAGAGATAGGTAAGTAGGCAGGCAGGTAGACACACAGATAGAAGGCAAGATATGCAGGAAGAGATGGGTAGACAGACAGACAGACAGGGACTGTAAGCAGAGATGCCGACTAAGGCTGAAGAGAAAAAGGACAGGAGCTTCAGAGGGAGCCTGGAAAGAAGGGAATTTGTGAGTTTGGGTCTTGATTTTTTTTTCCATTTTGTTTTGGAGTTTTAAAAGGTGAGAGAAATTCTTGTCTCTAAATATAACCTGTCCATGTGGCAGAGTGGAGCGTTCTGAACCCTTTTTGGTCTGGACTGCTGTGGATTTTAGAACAGCAAATAAAGCCGATTAAGACTAAAACTGCAACAAGAGTGGCAAGTCAGACCCAAAAGACAGAAAAGACATGGTGCAGAAAACAGTGTTTGCAGAGAAGGTGGGATGTGGGGGCCTGAGGGCTACCAGAGCAGGGCAGGTGTCAGACAGGCCTGCAGATCGGCACAGGAATGGACACAGAACAAGCCCTCCATCCATCCACTCTGAGGAGAGAGGCAAAGCTCTCATGTGAAACCTTTTCCCTCACCAAGCAGAATTAGATGTGTAGATAGCTAGACTTTTACTTTTGATTTCATCAAATTAACAGGGCTGTTCACTTCAGAGTTCAACCAGCAATGCATGAATGGGCCTGTTACCCACTGTCCACCCACACCTCCATCTCCATCTGACAGGATGGTACCATCAAATTGTGAGACTTCTGTAAATCTAATGGGTTGAAAATGGTCTTCAGCACACTGTTAATAAATATTTATTTCCCCAGGAGGTGGTGGTGCACACCTTTAATCCCAGCACTCAGGAGGCAGAGGCAGGCAGATCTCTGTGAGTTTGAGGCCAGCCTGGTCTACAGAGTTAGTCCCAGGACAGGCAGGGCTACACAAAGAAACCCTGTCTTGAAAAACCAATCAATCAATCAATCAATCAAATAAAAAAATCTCTAAAAGACTGAAGCTTGGAGAACCTACAATCACCACTTTAGTAAACCAGCAGAATCCCTAACTATACTCTAGATATTTGTTTTTATACTCAGATAAATGTAGTCTTGACTTCTCATCAAGAAAACTTCTCTTTGCAACAGATGGAGACAATGACTGAAAACCACAACCAATCAAAATGCAGAGTTGTGGAACCCGGTCCCAATGGATACATCTGCAAAACAACCCCTGCACCTAAGGCTCGGAGGACATTGTGGGAGAGAGGGCCGAAAGACTGTAAGAACTGGAGGATCAGGGGGTTTGCAGTGAGACTGTTTTCCTAGTAATGTCAGAAGCTACACCCATGTCTCACCAACATGACCCAAACATTAGCTGAACAAGGACAACAACAGACATGCCAAAGTGGATGGGGGAAGCTCTCAAAGAATTACAGACTGCCAGGCATTGGTGGCGCACGCCTTTAATGTTGAAACTCAGGAGCCAGAGGCAGGGAGATCTCTGTGAGTCTGAGGACACCCTGGCCTACAGAGCAAGTTCCAGGACAGCCAGGACTACACAGAGAAAAACAAACAAACAAACAAACAACTATAGGCAACTAGGAAATGCTGAGAGTGGGAGATTGTCTTCCCCGGAGAAGAGCATACTAGTTGGTTATCCAATTCCCAAATGGTCAGCTCTGAAAACATACATATAAGTAACATGATACAGACTGAGCAGGTAGTGATAGTGTATATATGTATGTATACACACACATACACACATAACAACAATTAATGAAGAGACTGAATTTGAAAGAGGGCAAGGAGGGATATATGGGAAGGTTAGGAGGGAGAAAAGGGAAGGGAGAAATGATGTAATACTACTTTAATCTTAAAAAAAAAAAGATTGAAGCTAAGCATCTTTTCCTGCGGTGAGTATCTTTTTCTATGCTTCAGAGCCACCTGGAACCTTTTCTGGGCACTGCTTCGGTCTCTTACTGGTGTTCTCCTCTGCTGCTGCAGTTCTCAACTGGGCTTTGTGGTTTGCTCAGGGGTCTCATGACCCAGTCAGTTAAAAACTATAGTGATAAAAGACATCTTGCCCTAACCTAATACCCATATAACCATATTGCATACGTAGGTTTATTCTTTTTTTTTTCTTCCTGGTTTTTCAAGACAGGGTTTCTCTGTGTAGTTTTGGTGCCTGTCCTGGAGCTCAGTCTGTAGACCAGGCTGGCCTCGAACTCACAGAGATCCGCCTGACTCTACCTCCTGAGTGCTGGGATCAAAGACATGAGTCACTGCCACCGGCTAGGTTTATTCTTATTACTCGTGTGTGTGTGTGTGTGTGTGTGTGTGTGTGTGTGTGTGTGTGTATGCCACAGTGCATACTGGAGGTCACAGGACAACTTTCAGGAGTTTGTTTTCTCCTTCTACCATGCTGGTTCCAGAACAAACTTGGGTTGTCAGGCGTGGTGGCAAGAGCCTTTACCCAATGAGCCATCTTGCTGGCCTAAAGGTTTGTTGATGTTGTTACTTGTTCTGTATTTTTAGATCCTGAAACTACATTAGGTTTACATAATGAAGAAACATTCAAATATATTTTTTCACGTACTTTTACAGGTTGAACACATTTCTGCAACTGGTATCAGATCAAGAAATGGATATCTGAGGAACTTCAGAAATCCCTTTCAAAAGTCCCTGGCCTCATCATAAACTTTTCCCAGCAGCTTTACTAATTGATCCCATTTTTCCACTTAAACCTTCCTGATGTCATCATACATTTAAACTGCAAAATCCAAATGACAGAGGCCAGCTCACCTGGGGTCTTTTAAACTTTGAAAGCCTTAAAAAGAAGCTGAGAAGCTGTCACCCTGCGCCCTCTGTTGGCCAGAAGTAGCTACTAGGAAATGGTCTCACTCCCAGTGAGGGTTAGTTAGAATCCAGCTCAGGCTGTGTCCAATTTACCAGGAACCAGGAGAGGCGAACTGAGTCAGGTCGTTCACAATGCATCACCATAGTAGTCCTTTAGCTCCCTATTCTGTCCCCCAACATCCAAGGAAAGCAACTGACTAAATAACAGACAGAGTACGACACCTTTAGGAGCCTACACAGAGGGCAGAAAGAACAGCCAGCCCCTACCTACCCAACCCTTGCCTATACCCCCAAACAAGAGCATGTGCTGAAAAGCCCCATTGCTCAGCTCAAAGGCTGAAGGGATCAGCTGTCATTAGCTGTGGTTCTAAAATGCCAATAAACAGCTGGAAGTCTTTGCTGAGATGACTGATGGATGGCTCCATAAACTTGTTCATTCATTCAATACAGTGGCAGGCCTGTGCAAGACACGGGGACACAAGATGTGAGTCCTGCTCTGATGAAGTGAGCACGAAGTGCCATTGGAGCTCTAGTACAAGGCATCTAAACTACACAGGTCCAAGTGGGGTGGCAGGGGCTGAGGGGAGAAAATGACCAGGTGTTTCTTGCCATCCAGAAACTCAGAATACAGCAGACAAGGAAAGACATGTTGGGTATCCCAGTTATTTTTATTTTTTGTCAACTTGACCTAAGTTAAGAGTTTTCTGGGAAGAGGAACCTCAATCGAGAAAATTGCCTCTGTCAGATTGCCTGTAGGCAAGCCTGTGGGACATTGTCTTGATTGATGATTAACTGGGGAGGGCCCAGGACGTTGTCAGTGCCATTCTTGGGCAAGCCACCGTCCTGGGTGTATAAGCAAACTGTGCAGGCCAGAAGGCTCAAGCTTGTAAGCAGTCTTCCTCCATGGTCGTTTCTGTTCTGCCTCCTGATCCGAGCTCCTCTTTCCCTCAGTGAACAGGGACCTAGACTACATAAGCCAAATAAACCCTTTCTTCCCCAAGTCGGTTTGGCTCACGGTGCTTTTATGACTGACAGGAATCTAACCAAGACACTGGGTAAAAGGCTAGAGGGAAACTGAAAGAGTGGGACCCTGAACCCCTGAGTGGAGTGTCACAGGAGTGCTCGAGCTGGGGAGGGACCTGGAGCTGGCAAGCAACAGGCAGAGGCTTGAAGACCATAGGGAAGGTCATACCCATTTAGGGCAAGTTCTGAAGGACATTGTAGCACAAATCTTAAATGTTCTTATTAATAAAAACTCAGTGCCAGCTATTGGTGTAAATTCTGAAAGATCAGAGAAACAGAACAAGTCACATCCAACCTCACTTCGCCAATTCCTCAGCTGATCTTGTTTCCTTAAACTGGAAGCCTCTGAGTCCTCATCCGAATGGATCTCAGCTGAACTGCTGCTAAAAGCCTAAAAGCTTAACAAGCCTCTAGTTCCTGGACCTCATGCCTTATATACCTTTCTGCTTCCTGCTGTCAATTCCTGGGATTAAAGGCGTGTCACCATGCCTGGCTATTTCCAGTGTGGCTCTGAACTCAATGGATCTCTGCCTCCGGAATGCTAGGATTAAAGGTGTGTGTGCCACCATTTTTCTGGCCTCTATGTCTATCTAGTGGCTGTTCTGTTCTCTGACCCCAGATAAGGGCGCACAATATACTGGGGGACACAACATCACCACAGGTCATGGTCCAAGTCTTTGTCAAGATGCCCAGATCAAATCAGAAGGACTCCATCTATCTTGACTGGTGTTCTATATACCAGATACCCATTGATTAACACACAGAATGTGTCCTTTCAGTAGCTGATTTTTGCTTTCACTTGGAGTTCCAGTTCTCTATGGTCCAAGTCAACTTTTCAAGCCTGGTCCTCCTGGATTCCCTCAGTGAACTGGGTCACCTTCTGGCTTCAACTAGCCCGGAGTCTGCCCAGCACCCTGAAAGGCTAGTCTCTCCAGAACTCACTCCATCCTGTCGCCCTTATTCCTCCTATACTATCTTCTCACCTGTGTTCTCGGGTGATTACAAACTACTAACTGGCACACTGCCATCTTGAGACTAATTCATGACATTCTGGCCAAAGTCCAGGCTGGGGCTGGCCTCGCCCACAACTGGTCTCTTTCCTCCCAGGCAGGCCTGCCTTTTGAGCCTCAGCAATACCTCTCCAGAGCACTGCCAAAGCAGGCTGGGTACCTTTCTACTATGCACGAAGCACACCACGCTCCTGGTTTTGTGGCTCTCTAAGGAGTCTACAAACTTACTCAAGGACTTTTGCACAGCAGTGGGCAAGCAGTCAGTGCTCAGTGAAGTCTAAGGAGTAACCAAGAGGCACCCTGCCAAGCTGTGCAAGCCCAACACAGCTCTCTTTGCCCTCCCAGTCTTCCCAAACGATCACTAGGCACCCATTCTCCCCACCACACTACTCTGGGGACAGGAAATGTTTTCAGATAGTTGTGAAGATTAAAGATATTTAAATCGCCACACTGAACATTTTAGCATGTTTGGCCACCAATTACTGAGTTCGAAGTTTGTACAACACAAGACTTTAGGCCCTGGGCATGCATATTTTCAACTCTAAACTATCTCTTCCCCCTTTTATTCTTGGCATCAACTGAACTCAGGGTGTTGTATATGCTGGACAGGTGTTCCACCACTGAGCAATCTTCCCAGCCCAAGATATCACTTTAAAGACTTACAATTTATTGGAGGTGTAATTAAGAAAAAAAAAAGTGGGGAAATGTGCACCCAAGACTTAATTAACAAGCAGTGATAAAGACAAGAGACCAAGTCTTTGTCCTCAGAGTAGCTTCTATGTGAGCAACAGTAAATTTCTATAGTAAAAGTACACTGAAGTGCCACAGAGGTTATTAACGGAAGAATGAACAGTGGAAAAGGATTTGGGAGTGAAGGAGACTGTTGGGAGTAGTCATGGAGGCCTCTCTGGGGAAAGGGTTTGAACAGAGACCTGGATGATGAAATGAACTGTGGGTAAACAATAGTCTAGTGGAGGAAACGGCAAACCTGGGCAGATTTGAGAGAAACAGCTGGCGAGTTCAGGCCACACAAGGCGAGGACAACTGGAACAGGGTCCCGGATCTGGGCAGTCAATTTCCTCAAGCACTGCTGTCTGGCATAGTTACGTGCATGGGGTGCTAGAGTGGGGAGGTTAAAAACGTAACAGCTCAGGAGGGAGGGTGTAGCCACACTGTTCCTTACTTTCCAACTGCCCCCAGGCAGGGTAAGGAGCCACATTCCCAGAAAGTGTCTAACTTCATGGGGTTGTGCTTACACAAGATGTTTTTACTTTTTAGTACTTACTATCATACTAGGTGAAAATAAGGTAAATTGAGGCCATCAGAATTGTATTGAGCATCTACTAACTCTCAAGGATTGTGTTCTGCTCTATAGGAATTCCTTAGTGACCTAGAGATCATCTTTCCTGGGGATCTGAGATTTTACCAAACACCACTTTGAAATGGTAGCTTAAAAATACATATTTGGTCTTGATTCAAGTCAGCTGGCAATGTCTGAGGAAGAAACTCAATTTTATTATTTATTATTATTTCCAGCTGTTGAGGAGAATGGCTGTGGATAAACAGGTTTGTAACACATTTTGGAATAAAAAAAAAAACCAATCTTTTGTTCATTGTTCTTACGTGTTACTCATGTATGTATGTATGTATGTTCACACAGGTAAAGAAAGGGTGCAACTTGATGGTGTTGATTCTCACTTTTCACCTTCGCATGGCCTCTGGGGACCAGGCTCAGGTCATCAGGTTCTGCGGCATGTCCTTTATCCATTGAACTATCTCCCTAACCTCACTAGCACTATGTAACACAGGCCAAGTTAAGCTAGTAAGGTAGGTTTTCTTAGTTCCCTGAATCCCAGTCTTCCCTATCTATAGGATGTGTAAAATCAGGAATATTAAATTTGAGAAAATGCACGTAACTGCTAATTAGTGAAGAGTAACTACTGTTATTAGCATCACTGAGTTACAAGAGGGTTGGTTTGTCGTGTATTTTTCATTGTGGACCAGTTACTCTACAGAGAGAACTTAACTTTTATTCAGGAAGGATCACATGCTTTATGTTTAACAACCCTATACAGATGTTCCTTAACTCATGAAGGGGACACATCTTACTTAGCAGATCACAAGAGGAACACATTATAAGCCCCAAACATACTTAATACTCAACACCAGAGCTCAGCAACAGAGCACTAGGAACACCAGTTTGCCCTGCGATTCCCGTGAGTGAATGGGAGCTGCAGCCCCCTATGCTGGCCAGCATCCAGAGTATCACAGGGTAGTTTTAGCTTGGAAAAACGCCAAAACTCAAAAATCTGAAGCAGTTCCCATCGAATGCAAAAGGCTTTCACATCATTACAAAGTTAAAATAACAGAAAGTCCTAAACTGGGCATGGATATGCCCATGATTTCAGCACTCAGGAGCCTGAGGCATAAGGATCTCAAGTTCCAGGCCAGTCTGAGCAATAAGACAGGCCCAGGCTAAAACAAAACAAAAAATAGAAAAAAATCAAAGCCAACCGTCTGTCCACGAAGTGTAGATTCCATTCTCCATGGATAGACTCTAGTTAAGCTGGACATAGCTATCCTGTCCAGCAGCCTGCCCAGCTACTGATTACATTTACAGGAGGGTCCAGTTTGGGTTCAGGGGAAAACCTACTCTAGGGTTTAGTTGCCAGAACCAACTCTACTTTTGAGAAGTAGAACTTGGGAGTGGTAGGCGAGGGGGAAGCGCCCCCAAATAGAAGAGGTCCTGGTGAAGGCGGTAGGGGGTCTCACACTGCTCACACCTTGCCCGATTGCCATCTGAGCAACTGTTACAGCCTTAAAAGGGATGACTAAAAACCAGAGACAGGTAAATTGCTTAATAACATACATGAATTTCCCACCAGATGCTCCCAAACTATTTTGGAAAAAAAACCAACAAACCAAAATGCTGGGCTGATACCGTTCCATTTCCAGGCGAAGTAACCAAAGCCCAGAGGCAATAGTTGCTTTATGTTATCAAGAGATACATCAAAAGTGAAGGCATGGGAGCCTGAGGCAAGGGATCAACGCGAGTTTTAGGATAGCCTGACCTATACAGATGAGATCCTGTTTAAAAAAAAAAAAAAAAGCCGGGCCGTGGTGACACATGCCTTTAATCCCAGCACTCGGGAGGCAGAGGCAGGCGGGTCTCTGAGTTTGAGGCCGGCCTGGTCTACAGATTTGAGTTCCAGGACGGCCAGGGCTATTACACAGAGAAATCCTGTCTTGAGAAACAAAAAACAAGCCCTCTATTTAGCTGGGCAGTGGTGGCGCACGCCTTTAATCCCAGCACTCGGGAGGCAGAGCCAGACGTATTTCTGTGAATTCGAGGCCAGCCTAGTCTACAGAGCGAGATCCAGCACAGGCCCAAAGCTACACAGAGAAACCTTGTCTGAAAAACAAAACAAAACAAAACTAGCCAGGCGGTGGTGGCGCACGCCTTTAATACCAGAACTCGGGAGGCGGAGCTGGATGAATGTGTGAATTCGAGGCTGGTTTACAGAGCGAGATCCAGGACAGGCACCAAAGCTACACAGAGAAACCCTGTCTCGAAAAACCAACCAACCAAACAAAAAACCTAAAACATTTTCATTTCAATTCCGGGCTAGCATCCACCGCCTGGGCCTCTTCCAATTAATACCTTCTTGGCTTCTCTGCGGACCCAAAGTAATTGCCCGGGGCGAGGGTTGCAGCCCGAGTGCAAGCGCCCTCGATTCTAGCATCTAAGAAACTCCGCCGAGCGTCTCCGAAAGCCTCGGCTGGCGCAAACACTCCCGCAGCCCGCCGAATCCCGCTGCCTTGCTGTGACTTCAACGGGTGAAGAAGGAACCAGGCGACATCATGCAAAAATAGGTAGCTCGATAGCTGCTCCAAGTCAAGCACTCACGTGATAGAGAAGAGGAAGTAGGCACGCCCAAAAGCCTGCGGGGAGCGAACCCAAGCCAGGGGGCGGAGGGAGCGAAAAGAATAACAGGAAATGACTTAAGACGCACGTGCTTCGGAGAGGGGTTGGAGCAGAGCCGTCGAGAGGCGGGGCCGCCACCTTACGCCTGCGCAGTTGCCGCCGCCGGCGCTGCCGAGTCACTGGGGTGGGAGGAGCGTGAGCAGTGGGCGGGGCGCGAGCCTACGTGGCGCAGGCGCAGTGCGACTCAAAAGGCGCGGGCCGCCCTATCTGCGGGGTTTGGATCCGGGTCAGTCAGACGCGGCGGTCGCGGAGAGACGCTTAGAACCGACGGGGCCGGATCCCCGGGAGCACCCTAGCTGCGAGGAGGTGAGTGGCCTGACGTGCCCGGCAGGGCCGGGGCGTCGCGTCCGCCAGGCCTCCCATCCTCGGGAGGCGGAGTCCTGCCCTCCAGTCCGGTGGCATCGTCTCCCTGCGCCGACTGCCTGGCCCGGCCTGGCCCTCGTCCGCCGCGGCCTGGAGTGCGCGGCCTTCGCTTCCCGCCTTCCTGCGTTCCCGCGGTACCCGGGCCGCGCCGGCCGCAGCTTCCCTTTTCGCCCTTCTTGCCGCCCTTTGCCCCTTCCCGCCTTTTCCCGCCCTGCGAGCCGCATTCCTCTCCTCTTTGCCTCCTGTGGTTCGGCTCGCGTCTCTTCCCGCGTCCTCTGCGCCGCAGCTCCACTCCAGTCTCTTCTCCGTGTCCGTGGTTGGCCGGGGCGAGCAGGGCCAAAGCCTTGACAGCTCCTGGCTCGGGTCGTCCCCGGGTTCTGACCTTTCCCCGCCGACCCTGTTGAACCGCGACAGACCCAAGTTCGGTAAAAAGGCACGAACTTGTTGCTTTGCCTGTAGTCCTGCGACTTTTGAGGGGTTGAGTGGGTGTGCCTAGAGAGGTGTGGATGTGTTTTTGTCCTGGGGACAGGTTGATTCTATCGGGGCCGTTCTGGAGGGTTGCTGGACAGGGCTTTCTTCTCGGAGCTTCATCTCTAGATGCTTCCTAGAGGTCTGAGAAATTTTCTTCGCTTTAACTTTATGAGGACGAGTGCAAATCCTTTACTGATTACTTTCAGGCTACTGAAAACGAGGAATTGGACTTGAAACGTAAGGAGGGCTTAGTTAAAACTTCAAAATAGTAAACAAGATTGTGCATACGCTATTTGTGGAAAGAGAAACTGGGTTATGATTTGACTTAAAACCTTGCAAAGTAACTTCTGTATAATACAGGCTTTTTTCAAGTCTGAGCTCCTTTGGGGGATTCTTCCAGAAGTCAGTGCAGTGAAGGGGTAATAAGTATGTCTCACAAATAAAATGTTGATGAAGATAGGCAAAACCAGACGCTTTGTGAATGGAAAGCTAGGAATATAGGGGAGATAATAAACCTTTTGTAATTACAAGCATGTTCTGCTCTAAGCTCCCAAGGTTAATTAAGCCTAAGACTACTCACCTTTGCTCTGGGTTAAAGTAACTGAGGAAAAAGATGAGCAATCACAATGCTGGAAGTCTGAAAACAGTTTAGGCAATACTTTATCCTGAAGTTTTGGTCTGTAGCCAGACTTTTATTTGGGGATGTTTTGGTTTTTAATGATATAGCTGTTTTTGTATTAACATTTAGGGTGGTCATCTGTTATACTATTATGTCAGCACCGTGTAATTAGAAGTTTCCAGGCTTAGGTGGAAAACTTAGCCAAGTATGAGATCCTGGAGGGCAGGAGTGAGACACCATCTCTACAGAAATGGGGTTCCCAGGACCCCTGTGTTCAGGTCAGCCTCTGTTGTGGCATGCAACTTAGTGCTAGGAATTCTGGAAGTACTTGTGAAAGGAGTGAATTTCTGCCTGTGATGTTCACCATTGTACATGTAGTTTGATGTGTATTTAAAATACTGACTGGGGTTGCCACAGAAGTCAGATTGAGAGAACTATAAGTCACACTTTATTAAATTTTTTACATGCGTTATTATGTATATGAGAGTATTGCATATGAAGGTCAGAGGGCAACCTAGGGAGTTGTTTCCTTGTGTTATTCAAGTTTTGGGAAACACACTCAGATGTCAGGCTTAGCAGCATGCATCCTTACTGTTTGAGCCATCTTTTTAAGCCATCTTCCTACCAGTCCCTGTAAATCCACCTCTGAGCCATCTCATCAGTCCTTATAAATCTAGCTTCAATGGAGTGTGGTAGCAAACAAACAAATACAACAAACCTTGGGTGTGATGGCGCACACCTTTAATCCCAGCACTCAGGAGACAGCTATGCGGATCTCTGTGAGTTCAAGGCCAGCCTGATCTACAGAGTGAGATCCAGGACAGGCACCAGAAAGAAAGAAAGAAAAAAGAAAGAAAGAAAAAAAAGAAAGAAAGGCAAAAAACCACTTTCTAGCTGGTCAATAGTGGCACAGTACTTTAATCCCAGCACTTGTAGGCAGAGGCAAGCTGATCTCTATGACTCCGAGGCCAGTGTAATATACAGAGGGAGTTCCAGGACAGTCAGGGCTACACAGAAAACCCTGTCTTGAAAAAACAAAAGCCAACCAGCCAACTAAAAACAACAACAAAAACTTGTTTATAGCCCGTGATAGACCTTTGTAGATGTGAGGCACTCAAGACCTGCTAGAACTCAGCCCTCCGTCTAGTGTATAGAATAGTGTGTATTGGAGGAGTCCTACTCCAGTGCAGTTAGTGACCTGTGAAGCTTCCAGTCATGTAAACGAGGTTTCCTCGTGTTTATGACCTGGTTAAGTAAACAGTAGTATGTGTGGAGAGAGTTTATGTTGACTTCTGATGTTGAAGTGAAAACTAAGTCCTTTGAGGTTGAAAATAAACATAAATGTCCAACATTGTGACATCTTGGCCTTTGGAATAGTAGAGGTCTCACAATAACATACAGCTCACTTCTGAGAAGTAAGCTGATCTAGAATCAGAGTACCCAAGGATCCAGAGGCACTGCTCTCTCTGAGAGTGCCTGGGGGTGGGGGTGGGGGTGGGGGTGGGGCTAGGGGGTACCAGGTTAGAAATAAAGGTAAAGTATATCCTTGGCTTTAAAGAATTCTCTATTGTTTTTTAGTCTTTTCTTCCCTCCCTTTCCCCTTTTGGATGCTGGTGTGTTCATTTGTTCAAGATTTAGTACTTTGGTAATTTGAAGATTAGATTTGAGAATTTATTAAAAGACTTGTTTGTGTTTCTTATTGCTTTAGTTGATGATCCTTTATTTCCTTCCTATGTTTAAATGGAAAATCAGAGGAGCAGAAATTGAGGAATTCAAGTAGTCGAACTAGTTGGTTAAGAAGAGAGCCAGAGTCCTATCTGTACAACAGTGTTCTTTGTATTCTCCCCTACTTGTAACTAAAGAGAAGCTCTGCTTTCTTTACTTGTTTTCAGTACAGATTTTGTTTCTTGTTTAATGTCTGTGGCACTTCAAGGTAGCAAACACCAAATAAAGTTAACAGTCAGAGTAGAGTATAAAATGATCAGTGATGACTGAAGTAAATCTCTACTCCTGCTCTAACGACGACAGTAGCATCTTGTTTTTCATGGTTGTTGAGATATTGGTTAAAATGCTTTGTACAAATGCTGTGGTGTGTCATAGAGTCAGAATTAGAATTGTTAGGGTCAGACTAGGCAAATACTCATAGCTTTTTAATTAATCAGAGTGTCACAATTTGAGCTTTCTCCCATCTCTAATGGTAATTTTGTTGATAGATTTCTATACATGTACAATCAGGGAGCTCCTCTCCCCTCATTTTACAGCCTGAAACATAGCTTTTAGATTTTTGTTTCCAAAAACTGTAAAATGTTGGCATCAACTAATTAGGTGGTTTGAATTCTATGGTAGTTTGTATATATTTTTATATTATTTCATTTATTTTCTTAAGAAATAAGCCCTATAGTCTGGTTATGTAAACTGCAGCTTAGAAATAAAAGGATGTTTTCCTCTTAACAGTAATCATATAAGGAAATATACTCTTTGATTCTAACAATTTTCACTTTTCTTATTTCCTTTTTAGTATTCACAGAAACATCCATAGGAGTGCAGAAACTTTCACAATGAAATCTGAAGCTAAGGATGGAGAGGAGGAGAGCCTACAAACTGCCTTCAAGAAACTAAGAGTGGACGCATCAGGGTAATTGAATATGTAATGTGTGACTTGGGATTATTTATTTACTGGATTTAAATAGTCCTTTTGGTTAAAATGTTCCTCTTCTGGGGCTGGGTGGTGGTGGCAGTGACGGTGCACGCCTTTAATCCCAGCACTCGGGAGGCAGAGCCAGGAGGATCTCTGAGTTTGAGGTCAGCCTGGTCTATAGAGTGAGATCCAAGACAGGCACCAAAACTACACAGAAAAACTCTGTCTCAAAAAAACAAAAACAAAAACAAAAACAAAAAATGTTCCTCTTCTGACTTTTTTGTTCACCCTAGGGTAAGTAAATGATAATACTTTGACTTTGACAAATTCTTTGTAAATATTTGATTGAACTTGAAAAGCAGTAGTTGGTTTTTACTCTAAGGTTGAGTGTTTTGGTTTCTTCTTAACTCTGAGGCAGTCCCTCTTCCCTAATTTAATCAAGCCTTAAATCAAGTAGTATCCCACCAGGGACTTCTCATATACCTCAAGGGAATCACAGTATTTTATTTTGTTTTTTAAACTAAAAGTGAATTGGCCCAATAAAGGTCTATGAAGACATTCTTGATTTCAGTCTCTAATTGCTGAATCTCTCAGTGGAAGCCTGTATTCAGTAAGGGTCTGTTACCAAGACCAATAGTCTTAGAGCCTTTGACCAAACTAAATGGAACAGCCACAGACCAGTTGCTCTCTTAAGTGTTAGTATTTCACCCTTTTCAACATCTGTGTGCTGGTCAGATCTCTCCTTACTCTAGTTCTTCAGACCCCAAGCCTGATGAAATCTTAATGGTTATGATCCTTTTTTTCTGTTTGAGTGGAAACTGAACACTGGAAGCTCGAAGCTGAGCGCTGTAGTAGTAATAACAGTCCTAGTCCCCAGCATTTCACTCTTGGCCTCGGCACTAAGTACTTGGCACACATCTAGGAGCACATTTAACCTTCTCTCTGTCTTGTAGTAGATAGACACTGCCATTGTCTTAGTTTAGAGAGGCTGCTCACACAATTGGGTCACTTTCTATTGGTAGAAGTTACAGATAGAGTTTGAACCCAGGGTGTCTGGCTCCAGAACCTGCTCTTAGCCATTCTTCCATGTGATCCATTGCAGACCACATGGGAATACTTTACAAAGTAAAAACTAAATAGATGCTAATAGCTGCCTGCTTGTGACTAGCACTGTATCTGGCCCACCTTAGAGTGTTTATGCCGATAGATTTTCACAGTGGATGGTAAGATGTTCACATTTGCTTTAGTGGTACTTCAGGAAAGTATCACTTTCCCAAGTTTTTTTTTCCAGCATGTTTTTTTGCCATATGAATACTTAAATACACTTTTTTGTTTTGGGTTTTTTGTTTGTTTGTTTTTAAAGATTTATTTATTTATATGTACACAGAAGAGGGTACCAGATCTCATTACAGATGGTTGTGAGCCACCATGTGGGTGCTGGGAATTGAACTCAGGACCTCTCTAGAAGAGCAGTCGGTGCTCTTAACCTCTGAGCCATCTCTCCAGCCCTGTTAGGTGTTTTTGAGACAAGGTCTTATTATGTATCCAAGACTGGCCTCCCCATCATAATCCTCCTTTCTCAGTCTTATGAGTGCTGGAATTATGTCCATGTGCCACCATACCAACTTTTTGTTGTTACCATTGTCGTTTGTTTTTGATGTGAGTGCTCTGTCCTGGGGATAGAACTTGGGGCCTTGCTCATGGTGTGTGCTGTGCTACTGAGCTATATCCCCTAGCCTTTGGTAAGCCTTTTTGAGAAAAGGAAATAAAGCGGGAAGGCATAATTTTAGATTGTTAATTTAGTATATTCTAGGTGATTTGGGATGTGACTTTTTTAACTAAGAAAATTCTAGAAATAGCCACATAAATGCATACAAATCCTCTAGTATATAAACCTTTATAAGTAACTCTTCATATGCAGACTTTTCTCTGATGTTTTAAGAAATTGAAATGTAAGCTCAGTGTTGTGGCATACAACTTCAATCCCAGCATTCAGGCAGATCTCTGTGTACTGAGGCCTGGTCTACAAGGGAGTTCTAGGACAGCTAGGACTACATAAAAGAGACCCTGCTTTAAGGAAGAAAAAAGAAACTGGAATGTAAAATTAAGCTGAAAATAAAATTAAACTGTTGATGGCACTAAAAGTTACTTAAACCATTATAAAATGTCTTGTAAAATATCCATGCAGTTTATGGTTGCAAATTACACATTTGGGGGCTGGAGACAGGGCTCAGGGGTGAAAAGCACATACTGCTCTTTCAGAGGACCACAGTTCAACTCCCGGCACCCATGTCATAGCTGTTTGTAACTGCTGCTCCAAGGAGATCCTATGCCTCTGGCCTCTGCAGATGGCTGCACTCAAAAGCACATACCCTGTTCACATGGACATGCCCATTCACAGATACAAATTATAGATAATAAAATACAACTTTTTTTTTTTTTTTTTTTTTTTTTTTGGTTTTTCGAGACAGGGTTTCTCTGTGTAGCTTTGCGCCTTTCCTGGATCTCTCTCTGTAGACCAGGCTGGCCTCAAACTCACAAAGATCCACCTGCCTCTGCCTCCCAAGTGCTGGGATTAAAGGCGTGCGCCACCACTGCCCGGCCCTAATAAAATACAACTTTTAAAGAAGTTGTATATTTGTAGCATATGATATGCCTTTATTAAAATTATGGAAAGAAGGAACAGAATATTTGAGAAAACCAAGAGTCGAAGGGATGAGTCAGTAACGTGACTAAGCAGAGTAAGACTCTGGAGTGCAGCATATGTTTCTGACTGTCCCATGCTGTTGTCACACACCCTGCTGAAGGGACTGCTGAGGACTGACGCATTAAGCTTTGCCAGGGATTTAGCGTCAGCCTGTTCAACAGGTTTTGATTTTCAGTGGTATTTGTCTTACCAGGGCCAATGTCTTTGTTATAAAACAATAAACCTTTTAATATGACTATAAAATAATTGTAAGAGTCACAATTTACTTTAATCTCTAGACCATTTATATAAAATGCCTATGTGGTTTGTTTGTTTGTTTGCTGTTTTTCTGAGACATGTACAAGGTCTGGCTGTTGAGCCCAGGCTGATTTCAAGCTTGTGATCTTCCTTGGCTTCCTGAGTTGCTGGGATTGCAGGCATAGGGTTTTAGACCACGGCGTACATGGGCATTTACCGTAGTTCTCTTACGATGATCCAAATGTGCTCTCGTGTCATTAAAAGTACTTTTAGGGTCTAACTAGATAGCCTAGGCTGACCTTTACCTTTCTTTGTACATAGCCTAGGCTGGACTTGAACTTCCACAATCCTCCTGCCTCTGCCTCTAGAGTTATAATCCAGCACTACCATGCTTGGCTGTGTATGGAGGTGTGTGTGTGCTCGAGTATCTGCATGAGCATCTTCACATGTGAAGATGACAATGTGGAATGTTATTCCATGGGTTATTCCATCTGTTTTGGTTTGTTTTTAAGACAAAATATCTCACTAGCCTGGAGCTTGCCAAGTAGGCTAGGCTGACTGTCTGGTGATCTTGTCTTCCCTACCCAGCCCCGTGATTACAAGCACACACCACTGCACCTGACTTTTGTTGATTCTGAGGATCAAACTGAGGTTCTTGTGCTATGTGTGTTTTGGAAAGATTTATATCAAGGTGCTGGTGTTGGTAGTCTGGGTACAGATGATTCTTTTTTAAATGTTCTGGGAACCCATAGTACTTGTATAGTTTTAAAAGATTTAACGATTTAACTCTGAGTAATATTTCAGATTGACCAGTTGCAAAAGGAGGAAAATTTTTCTAAAAGTTGTGAAATACTTCAAAATGAGATCATTTGCTAATTGAATTGACTCTTAGAGATAGGCTCCTGATCTTAGTTTTTACGGCTGTGCCTCTTAGGTAAAAGAAGTAGTCAGTGTCACTTACATTCTCCCTGAACATAGACGACTTGATCTGCCCCAAACAGCCCAAAGTCTATTTATAGCCCACTGCTGGTTGCACTTAGAGATCATTCTCTCGCTTATGATTTTGCAGCCATGGGCTTTTAGGGATCTTTTCAGTTTGGTTTTGGGGGAAAATTTACATTAAAAACTGAACACTTTTGAGAAGTGTAAATGAGAAAGAAAATAAGTCACTCAGAGTTGCATTAGGATTAGTGAGGTAGAAAGTTCCCCTCGTGATACAGTTTCCATCATAGTGAACTTTGTTCTTGTCCTCAGGTCCGTCATGTCTCTGTCTGTTGGAGAAGGCACGAGTGTCAGAGCATCAGTGAGAGCAGCAACAGACGACACCAAACCTAAAACCACGTGTGCATCTAAAGACAGTTGGCATGGGTAAGAGTGCCCCCTCCCCTTAAATTACAGTTATTTATTTGGGGTGTGGTACCTGCCAAGGAGTGTGTATAGAAATCAAAGGACAACTCATAAGAGTTGGTTCTCCACCATAGTATTTCAGGGATCAAGCTCAGGTTGGTTTTAAACACCTTTGTGCTAAGCCATCTCTTTGGCCTGGGCAACAGCTTCCCATGTGTCAGCTGGTGCATGCCGGGTAAGCACACTTTGCAACTGAGCTATATCCCCAGCCTTATTATTATGTGATATTGCAGTGACTTTTGTCCTGAGGTCTGCTTTGTCTGGAATTAGTGTTACTAGTCCTGTTTTTTTGCCAGTGTGCGACCAGTGTATTTCTTTCCTGGCTTTTTAATCACTCTGCTTTTAAGTTGTTGGTATCTCTCAGAAATAGCCTGTGGCTGATTCTGTCTTGTTCTTTATTCAGTCTAATCAGGGCATTTTTCTTTTTTTCTTTTGCTTTGTTTAGTGCATTTATTCTGATAATTGGTATATTTGCATGTCTGCCATTTTATTTTACAATTTCTAAAAAAATCTTTAAAAAAATTTTTTTTAATTTATTTTTATTTTATGTGTTGGTGTTTTGCTATGGGTGTTGGATCTCCTGGAACTGGAGTTATAGACAGTTGTGAGCTGCCATGTGGGTGTTAGGAATTGAACCTGGGTCCTCTGGAAGAGCAGTCAGTGCTCTTAACCACTGATCCATCTCTTCAGCCCCCAACATCTTTTATTTTTGAGACATGACATCTCACTCTATACCCCAGGCTATTCTAAAATTCCCGTGTATCCCAAGCTGGCTTTGAATTCTTGGGCAGTACTTCCTTCCTTCCCCTATTAGGGACCATGCACAGCGTTGTTAGACTTTCTGTTTTCCCTCCTTACCTACTTCCCCTTCCTCTTCGTCCTTTAAAAATGATTTGAAAAAATTGCGTTTTTTTACCTCTACTAATTAGACGGTATTCAGCTTTGTTTAAGTAGTTGGCTTTGAAATTTTACTATCAAGCTTTTGATAAAAAGGCCAGAGTTAGTTTTATAAATCATGTTGGTACTTGATTGTCTGCCTTTCATGATGCGGTTATTCAGTATGCCAATCCTGTTCTACTTTAATCTCACAGGTTAGGGTTCATCCTTACTCTAGTGTTAATTTATCTGTATTTTGCATTTTTAGTTTCTTTGCTCACGATTCTTGTACTCTACACCTTGCCACATACAACCTCATTTTTTCTTGGTGAAAGTCTGTTGGTAAATAAGGCTCTGTGTTGCTCTTTGTGTAGAGTGCATTTGAATGATTCCCCTTGGGGTGTCTGATAGCTCAGTTGTGGGGTGTTTGCCTAGAATGAGAAGCGCTGTCCATTCCCCAGCACTGCAAATAGTTATGAATGGTTACCTCTGAAATTATATAATATTGTGTCCTGTTGGTAAATACTTTGCCCTTCTTCTCAATGTGGCCACATTGAATAAATGTCATTTTTCTGCTTTTTATTATTAATATTGTCTTTCTTTTTTCTTTTTTTGGTTTTTCGAGACAGGGTTTCTCTGTAGCTTTGGAGCCTGTCCTGGACTAGCTCTGTAGACCAGGCTGGCCTCCAACTCACAGAGATCCACCTGGCTCTGCCTCCCGAGTGCTGGGATTACAGGCGTGCGCCACCACCGCCTGGCTTAATTGTCTTCTTAAGGATAGAACCTGGCCTCTTGGGCACAGATCATGACCCCAAGTTTGGTAACAATTATATTTTGCTTTATCTGAGAATACCTTTATTTCATCCTTGTTTTGAAGATAGATTGGCTGTATCTGAAATGGTTGTTTCTACGTAGGCAGTTGTTCAGCACTTTCCGCGGTTGTTGTGGTCTGGCTCTGTTGTCTTCTCTGCTGCTGTTGAAAGGACTCTGTCTGCCGTCAGTGTAAATGTTTTGCTTTTAAGATCTTAGCCATGATTTTCTAAATCAGGTCTTCTTCCATTGACTGTTCCCTCTGTGGCCCTGAGGGTTAAATCTGGGGTACTCTGCGGCTATGTGGGCACTCTATGGCTAAGCCATGTTGTTCAGTCCTTTCTGTATCTTAAACAGACTCTAGATTTCGTCCTGTTAGATTGACAACCTGTATGTGATCCCCCCCCCCCCCCCATTTCTCTAGTACCTTTTAGGCCACAGATTAGCAGACCTTTTATAGAGTGACGTGGTAAGCACAACTGTAGTCTCAGCACTTGAGAGACAGAAAGAATTTCCAGATTGAGGCCTGCCTTGATCTACAGTGAGGCACTGTTTCAAAAAACCAGGGGGTGGGGAGTCAGGGAGGGAGGGATGGACAGACAGACCCAATAAATATTTTAGGGTTTGGAGGCCAAGAGGCTAACGCTGAGGAGATTGTGTAGGAGCTTCCAGGAAGAGAAGGCTGCTCACTGCTGCCGTCGTCGTCGTCCTGGTGGCTCTTCTTGTTCAGTTGCTCAGGCAGTTTCAAGATGAAGTGGACAGCCTGGTGGGGTTCTGCTGGAGTGGGCGGTAAGGGGCAGCTCCAGAGTCCGTTTACGCTGTGTGAAATACGCACATCTCCTAGTGTGCTCTTCTAGCCTTCAGATTTTGTGATGCTGTTGGATTTTTTATTTTTTATTATTTGTTTGTATACGTGCGGATGTGGGCATATACCATAGCACACATGTAGAAGTCACAGGACAATCCTGGGGAGTTGGTTCTCTATGTCTACATGGATTCTAGGGATTGAAGCCTGTTTGTTACAGGCTTGTGAAACAATCACTTATACCCAGAGTCATCTCTCTTGTCCTGGTTGGATTCTTAAACCTCTCAATGCCCAGCAGGTCCCAACTTGTAGATGGTAGCTTGGTAGGCCCCAGAAGGTGGGAGAGAAGAAAGCAGGGGAGAAGAGGAGTGAAGGGTCACCTCAGACTCATCTCCATGGCTCACAGTTGTAGCCCACTGTGGGCAGTGTCCACATGCTCTGCAAAAACAAGGGGGCAAAGTACATGCTGAGCATGTGTGAGGCTCGTGGCTTGACCCAAGTGTCCCACCCCTAACAAGAAGCAAGTAGAGGGACAGATGTAAATTACTCTAGAGGGTGCAGTTTGCTGACCCTTGTAATAAATAGATTTATCTTCCTGTTCAGTAATTCTCATAGCACTATTATATTAGCCTGTTCCATTTAATTCCAAATGCAGTTTTATTTTCCTTTCCCTTTCTGTTTTAATAAGGTCTCATTGTAACTCAGGCTGGTCTCGAGCTCACAATCCTTCCTCTAGCTCCTAGGGGCTGGGGTTACAGGTGTGTGCTTCCTGCCCAGTTCATCTCTCCACCCCCTCCATCTCTTTCTCTCATCCCTACTCTCTCTTACCCCCACCCCCACCCCCACCCAACTTCCTTTGAGACAGGGTCAAGATGTAGTCCTGGCTGTTCTGTAGTTCACTATTTAGACAGATTGGCCTCAAACTCAGAGGTCCTCCTGCCTGCTTCCCAGAGAGCTGGGATTAAATGTGTGTGTCACCACACCCGGTGTGATTTTTATTTCTCAAAGTTCCATATCAGGGCCATGAAGATGACTTAGTGGGTAAAGGTACTTTAGCACTGCCAAGCCCAGAGCTCCAAGTTCGAATTCTGGGATCCACATGGTGGAAGGAGAGAACCAACTCCCAAAAGATATCCTTCATATGTGTACCCCCAAATAAATAAAAAGCTGTTTTTTTTCCTTTTAAACCCTGTTTTAAGTCCTGCTGTCCCGTCCCCCATCTCCCCCCCAATTTTGCTTGGCAGTTTTAAGTCTGCTTTTCCTCGTTCAGTTTTGTATTTAAATGTTTTGTAAGTAGCTATATAGTGCATCTAATAATTCCCAGTTTCTGGAAATTTCAGGGACACCAAATCCTGATGGGGAGGGAGAAAGCGGGGAGAGAAGGAGAGAGAGAATATGAATGAGAATATTTCTGTGTGTCTATGTGCACTCAGTACTTGTGAAGAGCAGAGGTTCATATTGTTTGTCTTCCTCAATTGCTTTCCCCCTGGTTTTCTTTTTGAGGTAAAATCTCTGAATCTGGAGCTCCCTTACTTGTCTGGACTGGCTGGGCAAGTCCCAGGGATCTTCCTGTCTTCTAGCACTGGAATTAGAGGTGCATGCCGCTGCACCTGGCTTATTTACATGGGTGCTAGCGTGGCCAGTACTTCACTGACGGAGCCGGCTCCCCAGTTCTGTGTTACTGTTATTGTTTGTTCTTGCTGGCTGTTGCCAGTGATAGGAGTGATTTGTAATGCTGATGCCTTGCTTGATAGTACTGGCACAGTGGCTTTTGTAGCATTAGTCTTGGTGCTGGAGCCACATTCTGCCTGGGGGAACTGCATCAGCTTTTATCTGCTTCTCCCACACCCAGAAGCTGAGCATGGAAGATGATGTGTTACCTCACTTGTTTCTACAGATTGCTAGTGCGGGTTGCTGAACATTTGAGACAAAGACTTAAAGCAGTTTGAGAATGGAGGCATTCATGACCTTACACCCAGAGGTCTGTTTCCAGCTGTCCTATGACCTCTCTCAGGAGGACTCTGTATCTCCACATCTTCTTGTGTGTTTTTCTCTTGTAGGTCTACAAGGAAGTCTTCACGAGGAGCAGTGAGAACCCAGCGTCGTCGACGCTCTAAGTCTCCTGTCCTTCATCCTCCCAAGTTCATACATTGCAGCTCAACAGCATCTCCCAGCTGCCAGCTCAAGCACAGAAGCCAGACTGAGCCACCCGACAGCAGCAGCGGGCTGGGAATTGCAAGCCCCAAAGAGTTCAACGCAGGAGAGACCTCTACTTCTCTTGATGTTAATCACACAGGGGCAGGCATTGAGCCTCTGAGAAGTTTGGTTCCAAGGCTCCCATCAGAGAGTAAAACAGAAGAGCCCTCTGATGCTACCCAAGTCTCCCAAGAAAGTCTTACGGCCAGTGATCTCTCTGACTTTCGATCTGTTTCCAAGCTAAGCCAGGGCAAGCCATGTGCGTGTGTAGGCAAGGAGTGCCAGTGCAAGAGATGGCAGGATATGGAAGTGTATTCCTTTTCCGGTCTGCAGAATGTCCCTCCTTTGGCCCCAGAACGAAGATCACTTGAGGACTACTCTCCATCACTGCACACCAGAACTCTGTCTGGCTCCCCTCGATCCTGTTCCGAGCAAGCGCGTGTCTATGTGGATGATGTGACCATTGAGGACCTATCAGGCTACATGGAGTATTACTTGTATATCCCTAAGAAAATGTCCCACATGGCAGAGATGATGTACACCTGATAACGAGAAGCTGATTCGTGTGCTTTAAACCAATGAAAGGTTGTCAGAGGTTTAGTTAACGGCAGACCTGGTGGCCACTCTGTGAGAAGACATCTCTTTTTGCTCACTGTGCTTGCAATAAAAACTCTTGGCATCTCAGTTAATCTTCATTATGTCAGTTTACTGAGTTCTTACGTACCCATTAAGGCAAGCAGGTCAAAGAAAATCTCGCCAAAATATGCTCTGAGGGCTGAAGAAACCATAATGACTGGAGACTGGCAGCAGTGGGGATGTATGAAATTCTTGTAAGACGGCATATTTCAGACCTGCTTAAGATGTGGCAGCCAAGAAACTCCAATGTGCTTTTGTAACTGAACTGAACACTCATGTTGTAGATGCCAGCCCACCGGTAGTAGAGCTTTTAAGACTCATTTAAACTGTCTTTGGTTTAACACGGGTTTGTGTCATTAAAGATTTCTTATGTTACTGTTGAGTCAGATCTAAGGTTTAGATTCAGTTTGAATAAACCAGGTGGCCTGTCCCATATTGTTTGAGGGAGTCATTAACCTTACTATCACTAAATAAACCCCCGCTGGTGCTGTTATCCAGAGGTATGGTGTGTTGTTTCTCAAGCTGTTTAACGTGCTGCTGCTAAGTATTTGAGGTATGTGTGAAAGTGTGTCGTCTCCCTCTCTGGTGTTTGTGATATGTTATCTTGCAGCCAATTCTAATACAGGTCTTGTGCCTCATATGTTCTAGATGTTTGTCATCTCCTACCCACAATCCTTGAAGAGGATTTCATACTTATCCTCATACACTCTGGTGGATGAATCATTGTAAAATCCCCGCCAAAGTTTGGTTAAAGGGCCTGAGCTCGCTTTTAACTGGGAGGGTGAATCCTTACCTTTCTCAGGTGATTTGGTTTCTCTTTTTTTTCCTTCCCTAAGACAGGGTTTTTCTATGTAGTTCTGGCTATCCTGGTACTTCCTCTGTAAACCAGACTGGCCTCTGTATCCTGAGTGCTGGAATCAAAGGTGTGCTCCACCGTGCTGGCCTGGTTTCACATTTTATATGTGCCTTGTAGCTTCTATTTTAATTCGCATTATGCATACCCACCAATTGTGAAAACGTCCAGTCATGGGAAGATAATAGGAAGTTTGTTTCATTTGGATTGCAGGGTAAGCCTTTGCTGTTCACCTCATTGGCCCCAGGCTTGCCTCAGGATAGAGGATCTTTACTTCACAAATGAGTCATTTGCACTTGGGAGAAGTAAGAAACGTATTAGAAAAGTCTAGAGTCTAAGCTTTGGAAGACGGCTGCTAGCTTAGTGTACATCTAGTAAAGAAAAGGCTATCAGTAGAGCAAGGAGCCAAATGCTACCGTGGCACTAAATGCTGAAAGTGGCACTGGTGGTCACAGGGTACTGTTTTGTACATCTTCAGGCAGCTTTCTCAGGACAAGACAATTGGTTTTGCACATCTGTATAATGTTGGGATTCCAGGACATCTGCCTGTATTCTCTCAGGAGACTATAAATGAGGTGATCACCAGGAACTTGGGCACCTCTAAGAGTGAATGTCTCAGTGCCATGAAAACTGACCTTTCCGAGTCCTCAAAAGGTCCAGATTCCAGGGGTTCCCAGACCACAGAGAGCCACTTACAGAGGGTATTGAGTGTAAGGATTCCAGTCCAACAAGTAGTGTTGGTCTTATCTGTGGGGGAAGTATTTGTAGTTAGCAAGTGACTTAAAATGAATTCAGACGCATTCCCAAGTCTTCATTTTGTCTTATAAAGGAAGAGTCCCACTGACCTAGTAACTTCCTGAAGGGGTCAGATCAGAGCTTAGAAATTTCAGATTTGTGGGAATAAGCCAATAGTTACCTGCTGGGGTGTCATCTCACACTTGTAATTACAACTGGGGAGGACTCAAGAGTTCAGGGCCAGCCTGGGCTACAAACCAAGACCCTGTCTTAACAAGTACAAACATGAATCCTGAGGTTAAAAATTACCCTGCTCATGCAATTGGGCAAATTTCAATTTAGTGTCCTTCAGGAGAGCATTTGATCTTTGTGGATGTGACTCATCACTGGGCCTTTGCCAAAGGGCCTAGGGGCCATGTGGGTGGTTTACCAAACTAATTTGATAGGTCCTGAGAAGAGGATTCTGTGATGACTGAAGAACTAGAACCTAGTTTCCACGGGCTTTTATTTTGGCACTCTAAGTGGTCATTGTGGGTCTTTCTTTTAGCACAGGCAGTCACATTGTTCCGGGCTGGGAATACAACAGTGGGCAGAACAAGTCCTTATCAGTGGGGAAAGGTGAATGTAAGTGGTTATGGATTGGAAAAGGATTAGGAGATAGGAAGGGTTGGGGTAGGGAGGTGGGATTTCTGTTGCATTTCAGGCCCAGAAGTGTTTATGCTAACGTGGCGTTGGCCCTGAAGGAAACAAAGTGAGCTGTATGGACAGTTGAGGAAGAGTACTCATGAAGGACAGAACCACTAGAATCTGAAGGTTGCTCGAACAAGTGAGGTCAGAGGGGTGGGGTGGGGTCAATTTGTGGATAACCAGTGGGTAGTTTGAAAAGCTTTGGCTCCTAGTGAGTGAGATAGCCATTTGGGGGCGGGGGGGGGGGGGGGCTATAAGGGAAGGAAACAGGAAGAGACAAGTTTGAAGACAGGGTCTCACACTGTAGGCCTAGTGGCTTAGACTCCCACCTTCAGCCTTCAAGTTTTGGGGTTGCAGACATGCAGCATGGGGACCCGAACACTGGCTACAGAGTGGATTATTGGGAAGTTTGTAGCTTCTAGTGGCTGGATAGCTGATAGTGGGGGGGAACGTTCTGGAATTAAGGTAGAGTAGAAGAGAGACCAATTCAAGGGTGTGAGGAAGATAGGAATTAAGAATATTCTGGCAGCTTTTAAGAAGTTAAGAGCTGGTATGGATTTGGGAGGGGAGTTGGGGATTGGGTTTTGTTCTTGTCTGATGTTTATTAGCTGTGTAGAGCAGTTGAGTGGGTGCTTGCATAATTACTGAAATCAGGAGGAGAGGCACAGCTGGAGAGCCAAATTCAGGAGCTACCAATATATGGAATTTTAAAAATGATGTTAGTATAAGATTTTAATAGAAGAAATTAGGGGTAGTTTGTGTGAATGCTGTACTTTTTTGCTCATTTTTTTTTTTTTTTTTTTTTTGTGGGGGTGAGGCCTGAAACTGCTAGAAAGACCTATTTGAAATAAACAATTTAAGGGGAAAAAAAAATGTTTGCCAGGCAGTGGTGGCACACACCTTTAGTCCCAGTACTCTGGAGGCAGAGGTAAGTGGATCTCTTGAGTTTGAGGCCAGCCTGGTCTATAGATTGAGATCTACGACAGCCAGGGCTAAACAGAGAAACCCTGTCTCAAAACAACAAAAAGTTTTGTAAAGACTTAAGAAGAGAACCCTTAGGCAGTGAGTGTATCAGAGGCGCAGGCAAGATGGCTTGGGGTAAAGGCCCTTGCCACCACAGCTGATGACCTAAATCCTTGGGACCCATGTAGTGGAAGAAGAAAACCAACTCCTCAAAGTTACCTATCCTCTGGCCTCCACATGCACTGTGCCATACACACGTGTACACACACAAAGAAGTAGATGTAATTTAAAAATTGACAAAAGTGGGCTCAGGGATTTAGCTAAGTGTAAAGCACACACATGTGAGTGCACACGCATACATTCAAGTAAGTACTAGGCACTTACTGTGGTCTCTACTCAGGAGGCTGAGGCAGGAGGATAGTTTGAGCCCAGGATTGCTAGGGCCAGCCAGGGCAACATTGTGAAACCTTGTCTCAAAAAAGAAAAGTTCCGGTACAATGGTCAGGGAAAGGGCAGGAGCATGTTGAGGCTAACCAAAGGTTACTCAGTCAACTGAAAGAGCAGTTTAACAAGCCTCAGCTGCACACATGAAAGGGGACAGAGGGGCAGCCACTGCAGACGTGAGGGGTGTGAGACACGAACATAGCAAGTATTTATACAGTAGAACAAGGAATCCTTGCTTTGCACAGGGGTCTGGGAGAAGCCAGACCTTGGGGAGAGGTGCTGACCCCGCCACTATGCAAAAAGGTTCCATGGGAACGTGGGCTTCCCTCCCCCTCCCGCTTTCAGAATTCAGCTCCGCCTCTTAGGTTCCCTCCATCCTGGGCTCCCCGGGAGGCAGCCCTATGTGAAAAACAAGCAAGTGAGGAAGGGAGTGACGGCTGTAGCAGGAATCTTCAAAGTTCTTATTAATAAAATCAAACCCGGGGCCAGGTATTGGGGTGAACACTGGATGGTCAGAGAGACAGGACAAGCCACAGCTAACCTCACCTGGCCGACTTCTCAGCTGATCTTGTTTCCTCAGACTGGAAGCTTCTGAGTCCTCATCCAAATGGATCTCATCTGAACTGTGCTGCTCAAAACCTAAAAGCTTAACCAGCCAAATGCTTCTAGTTCCTGGTCCTCACGCCTTATATATCTCTCTGTTTTTGCCATCACTCCCTAGGATTAAAGGCTGCTTTCTCGGATTAAAGGCATGATTCACCATGCTTGGCTGTTTCCAGTGTGGCCTTGAACTCACAGAGATCCAGGGGGATTTCTGTCTCTGGAATGCTAGGATTAAAGGTGTGAGTGCCACCATTTTCTAGTCTTTGATCTAGTGACTGTTCTGTCTCTGACCCCAGATAAGTTTATTAGGGTACACAATATTTTGGGGAACACAATACCACCACAGACTGCCTCTCAGGACACAGAGCCAGACAGTGGCAAAAATCCCGGGAAGACACAGATTTCTTCCCCCCCAAAGATTTATCTTGTGTGTGAATATTTTGCTTGCACACCATATACATACAGTGTGTAAGGGATCAGATCCTCTGGAACTGGCATTACAGGGATGATTGTGAGCTAGGTGGGTACTAGGACTCGAAATTAGGCCCTTTGCAAGAGCAATGGTTGCTTTGAACTGATGAGCCATCTCTCCAACCCCATACAGCTTTAAAACCAGTTTGGAGAACTTTGTTTATCTAAGGAAAGTCTGTTATAATACACACATAACCACAAGAGGGCGTGCTTTCCCCAAAAGTCACAGGCTTTTTTTTTTTTTTTTTTTTTTGGTTTTTGGGGGAAAAAAAAAGCCACATCTTGCCTGAAAGCTCATCCATAGCTGGGTGCCAGATAAGGCCAGTGCCAAATTCTGCAATCTGAATTTTGTTTTTACAAGATCAAAGTGTTTCTTTACTAGTGATGTGGTCTATCAGGAGCAAAACCACAGGGTGATCATGAAGGAATAGAGTGCTGAAATGTCAAGGTAGTTAGTATTTAGATTGTAGGTGATTCTTCTGGCAGGGATCCATCACGGGGAGCTACTAGGGGTGAACAGGGCTAAATGTATGTGGATGAAACTCCTCCTGGAATACACCTAACCTTAGACTATCATTACAGTGACTGATGGACGTTTAGAGGCACCCATAATCTTTTCCATTGGAATGCTCATTCCTCTTTCTGTGACTTCCAAGCTGGAAAGAATTTGGGAAAGAAATGGGAAAAGTGTTCTTAGGGGGGAATTGCCTGAGCAGGCTAAAGGTCTACCTGGACAAGATGCCAGCCACCTGGCCAAGGTGATAGTTCGTGTGGACACTAAAGGGACTCTGTAAGGTCAGTGGCTATGCATATGATCATGAGAACCAGCAGTTAGCAGGAGCAAGTCATAAGAACTGGTTATCAGTAGAGAGGAAGGCAGAGAACACATTCTGCCCAGAGAACACTGCAAGAAATGTCTGCAGTGATGTTCAGTGGCCAAAATCATCACGGGACCTGGAAATATGTCAGATAAACATGGTTGAAGTCAGGCAACAGTCTAATGTTCTCTTGGGCCTCATTTTTTTTTTTTTTTGATTTCTAACCTTTCTCCATTCCAGCCATACTATGAACACACTCACGTGCACACTCGCGTGCTCTCTCTCTCTCTCTCTCTCTCACACACACACACACACACACACACACACACACGTATGAATGCACACACACCAGCTTCATATTCTTTCTTGGTGTTTACCTTTCCCAGAATCATTCCTGTTTACCCTGAACGAGTTAGGCTTACAGTGTCTTCCTTGTCCTGGGCATTTATTTCTTCTTACTGGAGGCTGGTGGAACCTGGGTGCTGGAAACCCATCCTTTGCTCCTGCCCCAAGAGCCTTATGAAGCCTGGCCTCATGGGCTCTTGGGACGCTGGAGCAAAGGCAGACTTGGGAAGGGGAATATTGCAAAAAGAACGATCTTGAGTATTTCCAAGTGAGTCTTATCCCACCACAGCTCACAGCCTGTGGTGTTAGGTGAACAGAGGGGAGGGCATTCTCCTCCCTGCTCGTGGAAGTGTGTGTGTTCCAGAGAGATGGAAAAGGGATGAATTGATATACACACACTCCCTCCTTCCCGTGTGTGTGTGTGTGTGTGTGTGTGTGTGTGTGTGTGTGTGTGTGTGTGTAGAGGCTAAAGGTCAATTTGGGGTGTTATTCCTTAGAACCCCCCCCCCATTTTTTTAAAGAGTGTCTCTCATTAGCCTGGAGTTAACCAATTAGGCTATATTTTCCAGCTAGTGAGCCCCAGGGACCCGCCAGTCTCCACCTCCCCAGTTCTGGAATTACAAACTTATGCCACCACACCTGGCCTTTTTTTTTTTTTTTTTTTTTAAAATGGGTTCTGGGTATCCGACCCAAGTCCTCATGCTTGCATGGCAGGAACTTTACCCACTGAGCCATCTCCCCAGCCTCCTGAGCTGATTCCTTCTACAGGGTTCTCCCTAGGTACCTGGGCTGGGTGTGGTATCGGGTGGGGACATGAGCACAGGACTCTGACTTGCTCATGTTTCAGACTGTGGCTAGACCCTCTCCTCTCTGAGTTCCACTCTGCTTTCAAAGACAAGTATGCAACCGTTCCCCAATTCCTTTCTCTGTAGGTCACTGGATTCTTCAGTGGGGTTGGCAGTGGCCCTGAAGCCCCAGGTCCTGTCATGGCATGCTAGAAGTGGTAGGGCCCATGTCTGTCACCCTTTGCTAGCTGGCAGATGTGGAGTGATCCGGGGTAGGGTAGTCTGCTGGTCTCATGTTCTTCTCCCTGCCTGTGGACCCTGGGGACTTCCAGATGGGAGACAGCTCAGACTCACAAGAAACCAAGCCACCAAGTGGCAGGACTGTCCACACTTGGTTCTCAGATTTCCTGTTCAGCCCTCGGGCCACTGCCTGGGTCTGCAGGCCCAGTGGATTGGAAGCCCCCCTCCCTCCGGCTCTGAAGGAGGCTGGGCCAGCCAGGGGGTTATTTTGGGAGCAGCTTCTGAGATCCAATGGCCTTGTTAGGGCAACACTGACCTTTCTATCCTGGGAGGAAGGCAGGGCTGGAGAAGGGGCGGGGCAGTCGGGAGATCTGAGCCGCACGCCCACTGGGGTGGATGAGAAGGGGGCCAGCGGCTGCTTCGGGGTGGGCAGCGGGAATTCAGCCCTGGCTAGGCTGCTAACGCGGAAATTGCCCGTCTTTGAAAAGACAGGACCCCTCTACTCCTTTCACAGCTCTTTTTAAAGAGGGCACACCGGATTCCATGGAAGCTGGACCTGGGACGCTCTGTGGGAACTTGGAGTGTCTTCTGTCCACTTCCTTTGCAAGTCGCAGCCTTGCTGGGATGACTGAGGGGGCCTCCCAGCCATGGCACTGACCAGCGCCCCCACGGCTGACTTGGCCGTTGGTCTCTTTCAGCCTCTGCCGGCATCTTGCTTTTTTCCCCCTCCTGGAGCCCGGTGGTGAGTCTAGAAGCTCAAGCTGGCGGACCGGGCCATTGTCAGGAGTGAGGATGAGATGAGCGGGGGCCGCTTTGACTTTGATGATGGTGGAGCGTACTGTGGGGGCTGGGAGGGGGGGAAGGCACATGGGCACGGACTGTGCACCGGCCCCAAGGGCCAGGGTGAATACTCGGGCTCCTGGAATTTTGGTTTTGAAGTGGCAGGCGTCTACACCTGGCCCAGTGGCAATACCTTTGAGGGATACTGGAGCCAAGGCAAACGGCATGGGCTTGGCATAGAGACCAAGGGGCGCTGGCTCTACAAGGGGGAGTGGACGCATGGCTTCAAGGGGCGCTACGGAATCCGGCAGAGCACAAGCAGTGGTGCCAAGTACGAGGGCACTTGGAACAATGGCCTACAGGACGGCTACGGCACCGAGACCTACGCAGATGGAGGTGAGTCCAGTTCAGCCCGCAAAGCTTGAGGGGGCTCCAGAAGGAACCGCGGAAAAGGACAGGGTAGTTGGCAAAGAAAGAGATGGTCTAGGATAATATTTGCTGTGTGGCTTTGGGTAAGCTACTCCACCTCTCTGTATCCTTCCCCCCGCCCCCACCCCCCAGACAAGAGTTTCTCTGTGAAACAGCTCTAGCTGTCCTGGAACTCGCTCTGTAGCCCAGGCTGGCCTGGAACTCACAGAGATCCTCCTGCTTCTGCCTCCTGAGTGCTGGGATTAAAGCCCTGCACCACCACACCCAGCTACATCTATTTTCTTATCAGTAAAGGTGGGATAATAAAAGGGTTATTGAGGGGATTGGCAGAAATTAGTGTAAGGCTGTCACATAAAAATGCACTCATCAGACACTTGATAAGATGCAATCATTTCTGTTTACTTTCTAGGTATGTAAAGAGCTAGATTTTAGCTTGTGTTTTAGCAGAACTGGGGGCTGGCCTCAACTTTGCTATGGAAATAATGTTCACAGGATGTATCATGACAGTGTTTATTCATTCATTTCTCCATTCATTCATCCACCAACCCACACATCTAATCACCCACCATTCATTCACCCATCTCCATCCACCCATCTGTCCATCTTCCATTCACCCACCCATCCATCCATCCATCCACCCACCCAGCAGCTATTCACCTATTCACCTAACAATACCCATCTATTCATCCATCCACCAACCCACACATCTAACCATCTGCCATCTATTCACCCATCTATCCACCCACATATCCAGCCACTCACACTATCCATTCACCCATCCGTCCACCAACTATTCCATTCCTCCATCCATTCATCCAGCAGCTATTCACCTGTCCATCCATCCATCCATCCATCCATCCATCCATCCATCCATCCATTTACTCAATATATTCTTTCATCCAACACATATTTCTAGACAAACACTCTACATCCCCAGCCTTACTCAATGAGGATTTTGGTGGGACCTCCTATTTGTCAGTTATTACACCAATGATTAGATACAAAGAGGACTAGGACACAGACTCTGTCTTCAAAGATAGGAAGGCAAGCAGGCAGGCAAGCATTATACACAAACATGTCAGAGAGTGGTCACAGGTAAGAGTGGTGAGGGGGAGCCTTTCAGGACACAATTCCTGAGCTAATTTGGTGGGAGATTTGAGATCATGAGAGTAGGAGGTGGGGACTGTGCCATCAGAGAGGGGACTTAAAGAGGCTCAGAGCGCATAACGGTTAAAGAAAATATAGAGGAGTTTTCTGAGGCAAAAGAGCACTGGGAAATGGCAGTACAGATACCTACTTCACCTGCGGGTGTGACTTGGACATGCCACTTACCTGAACCTTAGTTATGTTTTCCAGATAATGCAGCACTCAGGACATAGGTACGTAAAATGTAGGTGGTCAACAGACAGCACCAGCTTCTACCCTCAGGCGAAGGTCAAGTTCAGGGCTCACTAGACCTTCTGTGAACAACAAAGGCTGTTTTAACATGCTCACCAGGAAGACTTGAAGCACATTAGAGATCTGAAAGTGTGCTTTACTGGTACCATGTAGTCTGGCTACTTGGAAGGCTGAGGCAGGAGGGACATTTTATAACAGCCTGGCAACATAGTAAGATCCTGGCAAGGAAGGAAGGGAGGGAGGGAGGGAGGAAGAGAAGGAATCAAGGATGGACAAACTATAGAGATCACTGCCTGCTTTGTATATATTCTGAGAGTGTTTTACATTAATAATAATGTGAAAAAATCTGAAGAAAAGTATTCGGTAACACATGAAAAATAGATGAAAGCTCCCATATGACATCTTCACCTTTGTCCATTGACTCACAAAATATAAAGCAGTCACCTGTCAGCTCTCAGAAAACAGTTATCAACTCCTGCAATCCTTTCTGTTGAGACAGAATTTTGCTTTGTAGTTCAGTCTGACTTTGAACTTGTAACCCTCCTGCCTCAGCCCCCAGAGTGCTGGGATTATAGACATGCACCACCATGCCCTGTGGTTCTTCTGACTGGGGTATTTCCATGACCCTTTCCTGCTGTGCTGTGTGACTCAAAGCTATGGCCCTTCAGAAAATAGTTATACTTGGCATGAGAAGCCACTTGTAGGACATTGTAGTTAGGATTTAGTCCTTTACGGGAAAAGAGCACTCTGAGTGTGGAGCAAGGGTCAGGGAACAGCAGTGAGTGCCCTGGGTGAGTTTACTCAAGCTGAGACACGTTGAGAGCAGTTGGAGACCAGCTTGAGGTGCAGGATCGGTCCATACCTGGGTGTGAGCTACCTCTGTTCCTCCAGCTTCACAGAACAGCTCTGTAGAACTGGATGGAACTGGATTGAACTGAGGACAAATTCTGATGACCTTGAGTCATTCACTCAGCCTCCAACTCAGTGCAGTTCAACTCAGCAGATGTTTGTGTTGGGCACGGTACTAGGCGCTGGAGGCTAGGTAGAGAGCAAGTGTCAGTTTTCCCAGCTATCAAATGGGCACAGTCCTTGCATGCGTATAGAGTATCAGTCATCTGGGCACATATCACAGGTATGTGCCAAATATCCCTTCCTATATCTCTTGGGCAAAAAGGTGCATGGCAGGTATCTGCCGAATATCCCTTCCTATATCTTTTCTCTCTTTCCAAGGGCTTGGGGATCTAGATGTGAATCACAGGGGTACACATTGCTGGGGTGAGGTGCACACAGGATATGATGGGCTGATCTGCCAACACGTCTAAAAGGAGGAAACCTATTCATTCCTGCAGCCGACAGCACTGACCACCTGCCATCATGCCATACCGAGTGCTAGGGACTGGAGCAGGGAGCAGACAAGATCCTCCAAAGCCCCTGTTTAGTGAAGGGGACAGAAGTATATCAGAAAACACTATATGTATGTATATGCATATGTATATGATGTACACACACACACACACACACACACACACACACACACACACACACGCAATTTCTCAAGGTTACCACTAGAGAAGGAAGAGGGTGGTTGCATGAAGTGGTCTCAGATGCAGGTGGGGGAGGACTGGAGAGGAGAGCTTTTCAAGCAGAGAGTGGAGATGCAAAGGCCCTGAGGTGGGACCAGGCAGGCTCAGCACGTCTGAAGAACAGGGAAGATGAGGCAGGGGTACAGGTTGAAATGGCAGACATAAGCTAGGTGGCCTGGGTGTGGGGGTCCTAGGTTTGAGCCCAGGTGTGTCCTGGAGTCTTGAGGCCAGATGGTCCAAAGGCCAGCTGCTCTGCTTTGTCCAGCCTTCTCCTTCCCAGGGAGATGGCCCCACATCCAGGGACTTGGGAAACCTTTTGGGTTCTCTCCCCCAAGCCACACATAAGGCGTAACCCTCCAAATTTAGATGTGGCCGCTGCTTCGGAAAATATCTTTAATCAACCTGTCACCAGTCCCCTGAGGGTTTGCTAAGGACTTGCCCCTTGCCCTCTCCTGGGTGGCACCAAGAGGAATGAGGACAGATAAGATCCTAAGATTAGGAGCAGGTGGGGGCAGGACAAATCCCAGGTTATGACCCTGCCCCAATGGATCATTTCTGAGCCTTTGTTTTCTCATCCAGGAATGAACCACTCCTAACCTCTCTCATATGATTTAAAAATACTATTATTATTACATTTATTCGGGTGGCGGGTGGCAAGGCATATGTGCCCACCACAGCATGTGTGGAGGTCAGAGGACAACTTGTGAGAGTTGGTTTTCTCTCTCCATGGTGTGTGACCTGGAGACTGAACCCGCATTGACAGGCTCAAGACAAGTGCCTTTACCCACTGCTCTATGCCGCATGGGAAAATGACAGAATTCGGTCAATGGTCGTTCTATCATTACTGCTAAGATTATCAATTCACTCCATAAGCATAGATTGTATTTTGCAAAGCAAGCACTACATTTTACTGGGAAGTGTAGAAAGGACAGAATGATCGAGCCAGGAATGTAACAGGAGCCACTAACCACAGTGGCCAGTGCTAGGCCGGGCCAGGCGAGGGACCAGAGCAGGAGGCTGGGACTTTAGAATTCAGGAGGACCTTCTGGAGTAAGTGATGTGCCAAACCTGTCGCAGGTTCACGAGTGAGCTGGACCACTCCTGGTTGAAAGAACAGAGTCCACAAATGTCAGGAGGCCTGCAGCTTGCTCCTCAGTCTCCACAGAGAGTTGGAACTTGCGTCTTGTCTGGGATACTGGGAAGCTGCCTTGCCTTGCAATTAACTGTGACTAAACCAAAGCAAACATCAGCTTTCCAGGCTGGAGGTGACGGTTTGTTGGTTTGTTGGTAGACAGATGAATTTAGGGGGTCAGAACCTACATCTTCCAGGTTGAAAGAATGGGAGGTACAGAAGAGAAACTATTAGAGTCTTTCACAGAGAACAAGCTGAAGCATTATTTCCTGAAAAAAAAGTTCAGTTCATGTTATATATGTACACATGTATGTGCATAAGTGTAATGTGTAGACACATATATGTATCACTGTATGTCTTAAAAAATCAGTGTTTATTTGTGTTGTGTTGGAAAAGTATGTGTCACTGCAGGCCATGGCCAAAAAGGTTGAGAGTCACTGTTCTGAAGCAACTTGCCCAACACCTTCTTTGAGGGCCCTGCCCTGCCCACCTCCACCCAGCTGCCACCTCTCTGCAGCCCTGCTTTGATGGAGGGTTAAGTTCTTCAGCTCTGGCATGGGAAGGGGTGGGGGTGGGGAAGGCCCCTGGACTGGAGCCTCTTGGCGCCCTCCCCTGCTATAGCCCTCATTCCTTCCCTGGCCATATAAAGCAAAGCTAAAAATAGCTGCTGATTTAAAGCCGGTGCACATACCCCAGCCCGAAGACGTGCTCACTGACTGACTACCTGACTGCTCGCACCAGGACACCCACAGACTCTGGTCTTTGAGGGACCGTTTGGGACCCTGGCTTTCCCTTTTCCTTTTCCTCTTTCTCCTCCTCCCCATCTTCTTCCTCCTCCTCCTTCTCCTCATCTTCCTCTTCTCCCTCCTCCTTCTCCTCATCTTCCTCCTCCTCCTTCTCATTTTCCTCTTCCCCCTCCTCCTTTTCCTCCTCCTCCTTTTCCTCCTCCTCCTCCTCCTCCTCCTCCTCCTCATCTTCCTCCTCCTTCTCCTCCTTGTCCCTGTCTCTGCTTTGGAGACAGAGTCTCACTCTGAATTCCTTAGCCTCCCAAGTGCTGATTACAGAAGAAAGCCACCCACTGGGCGGTGATCCTAGCTTGCTGAAACTCTTGACCTAGGGCCACTGCCTTGGTCTCAGAGGTCCATAAACACCCCTGCACTGGGAGGGTGTGTGCACACTCGAATGGACAACCTGTACTTTCTCTGGGAGAGGTTTTCTCAGATAATCATCAGATCCTGAAAGTAATGTCATGCACAAATAAATTCAGTAATCAAAATGTGCATTAGAGCCAGGTGAGGTAGTACATGTCTGTAATGCCAGACTCAAGAGGAAGAGGCAGGAGGATCAGGAGCTCAAGGTTATCCTTGGCTATATAATTAGTTAGAGGCCAGCCTGGGCTACATGAGGCCCTATCTCAAACAAGCAAACAAAGTATGCAGTGGAAAGGCGGGGCCCAAGGTTCATCGTTTTCCACAAAACGACAGTAATAATAGCAATTCTACAGTGTTGACCACGTGCCAGGTACTGTCCTGGGCACTTGAAATGGCCAAGTTACTTTGTGGGAAGTATGGTCATTACCCCATTTTGCAGATGAGGAAACAGAAAAGTACAGGACCTCTGGTTAACGAGAAGTAGGGATGGGGCTTAATCACAGCAAGTAAGAATGAGATATTCTGGGCCAGTGTGATAAAGTGGGTAAAGCTGACTTCTCCCAAGCCCGCTGGCCTGAATTTGATCCTCTAAACTCACATAGGGGGAGGAGAGAACTGACTCCTTCAAGTTGTCCTCTGACCTCCATGCACATACTGTGGTGTGCACATAAAATAAATAATAAATGAAATACACATTTTTTTAAAGAATGAAGAGTCATTAAAAACATTTTAATAAATGATAGACAATGACACAGGACAGGACCACTGACATTGGCTCCTGGACCCCATGAAAATCTAAGTGTGGAGCTCTGTGTTACCCGCTTTCGTGTTTTGGTGACCACAGTTTCTAATAGAAACAGCTTAAGGGAGAAGCCGTTTACTGTGTTCACCTACATTCAGGGTGGACCTCCTCTGTTCAGCTAATCCTCTGGAAATGCTCTGACATACATCTAGAGTCAAACCTCATTCTCCTGGGGGATTCTAAACCCAGTCAAAACATCAGCGAGGCTTAACCATCCTCAGCTCCTTCAAAATCGTTTTTTTTTTTTGTGTGTGTGTGTGTGTGTGTACATGTATAGTGTGTGTGTACATGTTTGGGTGTACATGTGTATGCGCACTTATGGGGGCCATAGGTTAATGGTGAGCATCTTCCTCTGTCACCATCCATCTTGCTTTTTGAGACAGTCTGTATCCAAACTCAGAGCTCACGATGCGGCATGACTAGCTAGGGTTACAGGCATGTGCCTCCACGCCTGGCTTTTTATATGTTGGAGATCCAAACTCAAGATTTTGTATTTAACACAGCAAGTACTTTACCAGTTGAAGCATTTCCTAGACCTCTCCAAAATCACCTGCAGATTTCAAAATGTTCACAGTAGAACTTTCAATTAGGTTCCCTCTGCACCTGCAAGGTCAAATCCTTGTCAAGTTCACCTTGACCACAGGAGTGACTGCAGGCTCCCCTTACTAGGCATCAGTGTGTACCAGGCTCTGTGCTAAGAGCCTTACATGCATCATTTAGGGATTTAGACATCTTGCTACCCTGTGCCTTTTGAATTTTTACGATTGCAACTCCATAGTCAGCTATGTATTTTACACTGCAGTTCTCTACCTGTGCACATCGACAAAAATGGAGAGTTGGAACCGACACTCGATTCCATTTCCCTCTCTCTGCAGCATGTCTGCTGCTTTCTCATTTTACCTTGTTGGGGAATTTGGTGATGCTCTAGCTTATGTAAAGCTCTTGGGACAGCTTGTCATGTACTCTTATTATTACTATACTCTGAAAAGATGGGACTGTCTTTCTCTGACAACTGAATTCTGAACCCAAGCTACTGCACTCGGGACCCAGTTTGCTCTTATTTATTTATCTTTTTTTTTTTTTTCCTTACTCAAAGTTAGTGACTTAAACTCATTTAGCCCAATGGATTCTGAACATGCAGACTCAATGAATCTGTCAGAACAGAGGACTGAGCAGGACGGGATGTCACATTTTCTGAGCCTGGGGGGGTGAGGTCTCCCAGAGTTAAGCTTGAAAGGAACTTAACTTCCTTATTTATCCATTTGTGCCCCCCAAAAGAGTATTTCTCAGTTGTTATTTGTCTATATTCCTAACAATGCTAACCTGCTTTTGTTATGATAGCTTTGTAATAAGTCTTTTTTTTCTTCTTTTTTTTTTTAAGACAGGGTCTCACCATGTAGCCCCAGCTGTCTGGGAACTCAATATATAGCTCAGGCTATTAGCTTCCCAAATGCTGGGATCACAGGTGCGTGCTGCTGCACACACCTGTAGTGAGCCTGAAAATTACTGTAAATCTGCCAACTTTGCCCTTTCTATTCAATGTTCTGCTGTTGTAGGTCACTGCTATTTCCACATTCGTTATAAAATCAGCTTGTCAATTTCTTAAAACAAAAGGCAGCTGTGTTTTGATTGCAAATGTATTAGATCTACAGATCAGCTGGAGAAAATAGACATTCTGGTAACACTGAGTTTTCTAATCCATGGACATGGTATATATCCCCATTATTCAATTTCACTCAGCAATGCTTTGAGCTTTTCAGCGCCAATATTTTTTAGAAAATGTTATACCTATGCATTCATTTTACAAATATGTCATTGCATTTTTTAATTTACTGGGATGGGGAGCACATACATGCCACCATGTACACGTGGAGGTACAACTTAGAGTCAATTCTCTCTTTCTACCATGGAGGTCTCCAGGATTGAACATAGATTGTCAGACTTCATGGAAAGTCCCCAAAGTTGCTGAGCCCTCTTGCTGACCCTGTATTTCTTTTCTTTTTTTGGGGGAGGTCACTATAAATGGCACCTTAAATTTTATTTTTTTCCAACCATTCAGTGCTAGTTTATGGAAACATAATTATCTTCTTTCATTTATTTATTTATTTACTTTTTTTTTTTCAAGACAAGGTTTCTTTGTATAGTTTTGGAGCCTGTCCTGGAACTCACTCTGTAGCCCAGGCTGGCCTTGAACTCAAAGAGATCCACCTGCCTTTGCCTCCCGAGTGCTGGGATTAAAGGTGTGCAGCACTGCAGTCCCCTTTTTGTTTTTTGAAAGACTTAATTTTGTTAATTGTGTGTAGGTACACACCTATACCATAATTTCAGTGCGTGGGTATGTGTAAGAGCACAAGTTCCCAAAGAGGCCAGATGCGCTGGACCCTTTAAAATTAGAGTTACAGCGGTTGTGAGCCACCAGATGTGCTGGACCCTTTAAAATTAGAGTTACATCGGTTGTGAGCCACCAGATGTGGGTGTTGGGAACTGAACTCTGGTCCTCTGAAAGAACAGCCAGTGTTCTGACCTGCTGAACTAGCTCTCCAGCTCCAATATAATTATTTCATGTTGACCTTGATTCCTCTTACCTTATTCAACAAATTTCTCAATTCTAGTGGAATTTTTGCTTTTCAGATTTACAAGTTGTACGTTTAATTTTTAAAATATCTTGATTGCTATTGAAAATGAAGTGTAGAAATCCTAAGAGAATCTGATGGAGGCACATGGTGCTTAGGCTCTTGGGGACAAGGGGCTTAATGTATCCAGGTGGATGCTGCTTGCTGACTGTGTGGACATCAAGCAACCTCTCTTATCTTCCATTTCTCTTATCCCACCGTGAGTGTTAACATTTCTCTGAACATGTGGTTTGTAGCTAGAGTTTTCCTGCCTGGCCCACAGTCAGGATAAATCTCTCTCACCTGCCAGTCCCACAGCCGCTCAGACCCGACCAAGTAAACACAGAGACTTATATTGGTTACAAACTGTATGGCCATGGCAGGCTTCTTGCTAACTGTTCTTATAGCTTAAATTAATCCATTTCCATTCATCTATACCTTGCCACATGGCTCGTGGCTTACCGGCATCTTCACATGCTGTTTGTCATCGTGGTGGCTGGCAGTGTCTCTCTGACTCAGCCTTCTACTTCCCAGCTTTATTCTCCTCCTTGTCCTGCCTATACTTCCTGCCTAGCCACTGGCCAATCAGTGATTTATTTATTGACTAATCAGCAACACATTTGACATACAGACCATCCCACAGCAGTGGTTGAATCAATGGAATAAGATAACCAATGTAGAGCCCTCAGTGTAATGCCCAACACATAGGAAAATGCCAGAATATCCCTTCTCCTTCTTGTATTGCCCTACATATCCCCCAGAGTGAATTAATTCAGATAGCTTGAATCATAGTTGTTCCTGTCTTTGGGACAATGTTTTTGAAGACAAAAACTGCGCCTTTGACTTTGAAATACTTAATAAACTAAGACAGTGATTGGCTGAGTTCTGCCCTGTGACCTGCCAATGTAGACAGGGACCTAACCAGGTGTGACTCCATTTCGAATGTAGAATCAGCAGAATTCGAGAATCTCATGTCACAGTTCACAGCCAGGGATCAGCGTGACAGTGGGCTAAGTTGCTGTCTGGGCAGCTTCTTGGTATTATCTGGGTCCTCCGGGGCGGGAGAGCCACCTCAAAGAGATGAGAAATCGGACACAATCTTTCCTCTCTGTGCCTTGCTTCCGTGACTCATGCATCCGATTGGCCCCATCTTAGCAGATGTGCCCCGTCCAAGGCAGGCCTTGGGGATTCACTCAGCTTGCTGGTTTCCAGGGGTTGCTAATTCTGTGCCCCCAGCAGCTGTTCCCTAGACCGGTTCTCCATCACGGTCACGCCCTTGTAAGGAATGTCCAGTCTCATTTTCTGAGGGCTCCTGCTGAGTGTGGGGTGAAGGGGGCAGGGTGCTTCCTACCATAGATCAGAGGGCTGTCCTCCTTCCCTCCTACCCCTCCCTAGCCAGGGCCGCAGAGTAGGAAGGCAGTGAGGTCTGGCCTCCCTCCCTCCTGTGTGACTTCCATTTTCTATGTAAGGGGCCTTTGCTGAGGGCTGAGGCCCCAGGTGTGTGGGGAACAATTCACAAAGCCATCCAAGGGCACTAGAGTCTCCCGGGCTCTCTCTCCCTGTCAGCAATGATGAGCACCTAGTGTCTGAGGGAGCTTGAGCCCATGCTGGCTGACCACTTTGGGAGACACGTGAGTGGAGTGTGGGACACAGTCAGGTCCGAAGTGTATGCAGCTGTGAGACATGCTGTTTGGAAGGCACTGTGTTCCTACTGTTTATTTCAGTTAAGGTGGAATCCTTACCAACCCTTCTTCACCAAGCATCCAGGTGTAACCTCCCCCAGTGGCCGGGCGGACGAACAGTGCCTCCCCTTGATGGGACATACGTAGAAGGGCATGGTGTCCATATAATGTTCCTGTCAGGAAAGCAATGGGGAGGGGGTATTTTGTGCACGGTTATGTAGGCCATTGTAAGAATTTGGCTTTTAGTCTTAGAAAAATGGAGACATTGAAAGTGACCGGTTGGTGAGTTGTTCAGTGGCTAGGATTCCACTCTCAGCATCACAAGAATAAATAAATAAACTTTTTTCTTTTCCCAGACAGGGTTTCTCTGTGTAGTTTTGGTGCCTGTCCTGGATCTCACTCTGTAGACCAGGCTGGCCTCAAACTCACAGAGATCTGCCTGGCTCCACCTCCCGAGTGCTGGGATTAAAGGTGTGTGCCTCCTCCACCCGTCTAAACATTTTTCTTATTCCACTTTACGTATTTATTTTGTGTGGGTGTGCATACACCAAGATGCGTGTGTGGAGGTCAGAGGACGGAGCTGTAGGAGTCGCTTCCCTCCTACCGTGTGGGTCCCAGCGATTGGACTCAGGTCATCGGTCTTGGCAGGAAGCAGCTTTATCCACTGAGCTGTCTTGCTGGCCTCCCAAAGCTGAAGAGGGACAGGATTTGATTTGGTTTCATGGGATGCCTTTAGGACAAGGCCATCTGGGGCCAGGGCAGTGTTGAGACCCATTATTGTGTTTAATGGGGTGTGAGGGACAGAGGCTGGGCCGCCATCACCAAGGTGGCGAGATGTGGCGCTGTGATAGGAAGACAGGCAGATTTTTGATGATATAGTGCCTGGGAGGAGTGAGAGAGGCAGTGATGATGGTTCTAGGTTTTGTGTGAACCACGGAGAAATGGCCATGAGTCAGTCGGGTGAGGGGCGGAGTGTCCGGCACATGGGTGAGAGATGCCTGTGAGACGTTCTCATGGGCTGACAGTAGTGGGCTGTCTCTGAATGCAGAGCCTCTCCCTCGGGCCCCCTTTTGTGCGTACCCAGTCATCTCTAGTCTACAGCCCTCGGTGTGTGGAGCTGACCCAGGCCTGGCCAAGGGGCTTCCACCCAGACCACAGGCCCTGGGCTGTCAGCACCCAGCCAGTGTTACCCAGTTAATCCTCAGCTTCTTGTGTGAGCTGTAGGGTGTCATCCGGGGCAGCAGCCCTGCATGTGGGAGGGCAGAGCTCTGAGGGCTAAGGAGACTTGGCATCTATGGCTGCAACCTGACCCTGCTCCCGGGAGCTGCCACAAAACTGCCAGCTCTTCTCCTCGGGGCTGCCTGTTGGTGATCCCAGGAAACCAGAGACTGTGGGGCTTTGATGGATGGTGGCATTTGGAAACCATGGAAGGGACTGTGGTGCCAGCCTTGCAGGTGAGGCAGAAAGCAAGGCCTCGGGACTGTCGAGGGGAAAACAGCACACTGGCCAGATGCTCAGCAGGGGAGACTGTTGAATGAAATGCATGAGCCATAGGACATAGCCTACAGAGGTCACGTCGACCACCGACACTCACTTGGAAAGGAATCAAAGGCATGCCAAGGGCACAAAAGCCATCTGGCAAGCATTTATCGAATGCCGAGTGGTGAACTGCAAATCGTTTGCTCCACCTGTCGTGGGCAAACACCGTGGGTAGCAAATGGCCGGGAGAGACCTGTGTTGTTAACCGCTGTCTCCCCTGGGGACAACACAGTGCTCATTTGTTTGGATATTTTACAATGAGTGTGTGTGCTCCCTCTGCAACACACAGAAGGTGTGTCTGTGTAGACACAGAAGACATCTCCAAGGTGCAAAAAGAGGTCGGGGGTGGTGGTGGTGTATTAGTAACTTTTCTGTCACCATGGCCAAACAGCCAAACATCTGATAGAAGCCACTTAAGGGAGGAGAGGTTGTTTTTTTTTTGTTTTTTTGTTTTTTTTTTTTTTGTTTTGTTTTTTTTTTTTTAGTAGAATGATAGAGATTTAGTTAAGACTACCTTTAGTAGCATCCCATGGGGCCAGTGCCTGTGGGAATGGAATTCTTTCTTTCTTTCTTTCTTTCTTTCTTTCTTTCTTTCTTTCTTTCTTTCTTTCTTTCTTTCTTTCTTTCTATTTTATGTACATTGGTGTTTTGCCATGGGTGTTGAGTCTTCAGGAACTAGAGTTACAGACAGTTGTGAGCTGCACTGTGGGTGCTGGGAATTGAACCAGGGTCCTCTGGAAGAGCAGAGCTGAGCCATCTCTCCAGCCCTGAGACAGGGTTTTTTTGGGGCCTCACAGTTTGAGAGGACGCAGTCTGTCTTGGTGGAGATGGCACAGCAGCTGGACTGGCTTGGCAGTGGAAGTGGGAGTTTGCCAGGTGGCTTGTTCACATCTTGGCAAATCAAGGAGTGGGGGATGGGAAGGAAGCAGGGGGTCCAGAAACAAGGCCTGTCTCAAGCAACCCATCTCTGCTGGCTAAGCCCCCATCCCTAAGACGGCACTGCCAGTTGAGGACTGAAAGGTTTAGGATAGAGGGATGTGGTCAAGGGGGCCACTGAGATAAATTAGTGGGGAGAAAGGAGCTTATTAGAAAAGTTATTAATGCTATGGACAGACAGACAGACAACAGCATGTCAGAGACTCTGAGCACTGTAGACAGAGAGCTCTGAAGAGAGGAAGTCCAGGAGCACATGGTAGAAATGGGAGCCTCCCATCCCTTTCTGAGGATAGGGGAGGTTTCATGACAAGCCTGCACCCAGACTCTGATTCCCAGGCAGGAGGCAGGGAAGGGGCTGAGAAGCCGCACTGTGGCCACCAGCACCCTCTTTGATGTGAGTAACTCACTTCTCTGGTGAGAGTTACTGACATCAGGAAGTCTGTTAGCTAGGGACCGACAGACACTGTCTCAGGAAGGTGCCTGTCAGGAGCTTCAAGAGGGGAGCAAAGGGTTACTCCAGGTGCTGTGGCCTGAGCTGCAGCTGGGTTCTAACATTGCATTCTTACAGGGGCCAGGTGTTCAAACAAGTGGATCTGTAGGGGTGTTTGAGACTTAACATTTCCCAGAATCTAGACTCAGGATCCCGAAGGTCCCCCTCGTTTCTTCCCATTCTGTGTCACCCAGCTTTCCAAAGCCAACAGGATGGGAGAGAGCTAAGCTGGAAATCTGTTTTTCTAGTCTCAGCTAAGCTACTGCCTGACTGTGTGGCCTTATGCAAGTAGCTTATTGTTAGAGCCTTTTTGAGATTACCTTTTTGCAAGGAGAACATGACCACACTTATCCTTTTTTTGTTTTGTTTTTGAGACAGGGTTTCTCTGTATAGCCCTGGCGTCCTGGAACTCACCCTGTAGACCAGGCTGGCCTTGAACTCAGAGATCTTCCTGCCTCTGCCTCCCAAGTGCTGGGATTAAAGGTGTGCATCACCATGCCCAGTGGCCACACTTATCCTTAAAGGCAGATTCATTCCATACAACACTTACTCACTGGCGATGTACAGATGTGGCAAGGGACACAGTGAGGTCCTGTTTCAGCATCATGACTGATGAACAATGCCAGTGATGGACACGTGTAGCTAGAGAGTTTCTCTCCGGGTCCCACCAAGCCCCGGCAGTCCCGTAGCCCACTTATAAAATAAACACACAGACGCTTATATTATTTAAACTGCTCGGCCATTAGCTCAGGCCTACCATTGACTAGTTCTTATACTTAACTCAGCCCATTTCTGTTCATCTATATGTCGCCACATGTTCAGTGGCTTTACCTGTTGCCTTTACATGTTGCTCCCTGGACGGCAGGCTGGCGTCTCCTCCAGCTTCCACCTCCCAGCCTCTCTTCTCTGTTTGTCCTGCCTGTACTATACTTCCTGCCTGGCTACTGGCCAATCATTATTTTATTTATCAATCAATCATAGCAACATATATTCACAGCATACAGGATATCCCACAGCAGACACGGGACAGGACAGAGGTGGCCAGCTAACTTGCTTCCTTAGACAAGATGGTCTGCACTTCAAGTTTCACTCCAGCCATGACTTTTAGAGATTCTCATGTCCACCAGGTTGTCTGTAGCTGTGTGGGTGGCATGTTTGTAGAAACCAGGTACCCAAGGTCCCATATTAAATATGGGCACTGAGCCGGCTTTCACTGGCTTGGGAGAGCCTGTGGTCAGGTTTTTAAGAAATTTTCAAAGTAACTGTTCAACCCTGGATAGCTTGAGCAGCCAAGGAGGGAGTATTTACACCTCAGGAACCGGCGAATGGTGCAAATCAAAGTTTGTTTGTTTTTCCTGAAGTGTTGGCTCACAAGCGTATCAAATCGGTGCCCTTGTCACCCCGAGTTAGGGTCACCAGGCCTCTCGGTTTGCTGGGAACTGTCCTGGCGTTAGCAGGATGTGTTGCCTCTGAGGGATCCTTCTGTGTCAGTCATTTTCTCTTTCAGTTACTTGCTACATTGCTATGAGAAAATACCCGCGAGACAACTTAGGGATGGACGATCTGCTTTGGCTCACCGTCTTAGAGGGCTCCACCCATCGATGTGGACAAGGCGTGATGGAGTTCAGAGTGGCAGAGATGCCTAACTTCTCAGTGGGCCAGGAACTAGGGTACCCGGTATAAACACCAAGCCCTGTCCCTAGTGACATAGGTCTGCCAACTGGGCCCCACCCGTGTCCTAAAGGCTCCCCACCCCCCAACAGCACCACTGTCTGGGGACCAAAGGCCCCAAACACAAGCCTGCAGGGGACACTTCAGATTCAAATCATGTATCTTCTACGGAGTGAGGGCAGCCCACATTTGTTGAGAGATGGAGAGCTCTGCAGTGACCTTTGTAAGGCTCACAGGAGCCCTGGGAAGGTCTGTCACATCTACCTTCTTGATAAGAGACGCTCAGAATTTCATCTAAGGCCACGTGCCCTTCAGTGTTTGCTGGGTCTGTAGTCATGTGTCGTGTGTCTTCCATATGTAATCGTCGTCGTGTTGTGTGCTGGGCGTGGGTGTGGGAATGCAGATGTGGCCTTGCCTGTAAGAACATGGGTTCTAAATAGATCTGAGTTCAACAGTGGCTGTGTCACAGAGTGAAAAATAACTTAAGGGAAAGTAGAAGGACATGGGCTGGCCTAGCAACTGGAGAAGAGTCCCCGGAAAGTGTAGTTTGTGTAGACATAGCCAGACAAGGGTGCCATGCTGCGTCTGGCTGAGGGAGGGAATGGCGCGTGCCGAGACCTGGCGGTGGGAATGGAGCATAAGCGTGCATTCTTACATGAAACCATGGGGAGGCAGAAAACCGAAGCCGGCCTCCATCTCTCTCCAGGTTCTCTCTGTCCTTCCTGGCTCTGCTTCATCTTTACAGTTAATCCTTTCTGGGCCAGCATTTCTGAGCAAAGACTCTGACCTGCCAAAAAGCTGGCCTTTGAGGGGTAGGGGTAGCTCAGTGCTAGAGCACGTGGCCAGCAACACACATGGGGTTCCATCCCCAGCGTAGCGGGCACAAAGAGCTAGCCTTCAAGGGACACTTCCTGTCCACCAGCCCCTACAGACCACTCCCTGTGTGCCAGCTCTGCTGACCGCCTCCCACGTGACTTCTTTAATCTTCAGTCAATTGCCTTCCCTACTCTTGAGTGCTCTAGACTTTGACTCTTGCCTCTCCTCTGGACCATTGCTGTGTCTGCCATATTTGTGTGTGTGTGTGTCCTTAGGGAAAGCATTAAGAAGGTGATGAGACTGTCTTGGGTAGCACTCGAGGAAGGGGTTCCAGTACTCTCCCTGGATGATTTCACATGTAAGCTCAAGTCAGAAATGTCAAAGATGGCCATGGGAGATGAAGGAGAAGAGCAGGCCAAAAAGAATGAATGATCTGGGGACAGGGTGGTTCATGTCTTGTAACCTCAGCAATTTGGGGCTGAGGCAGGAGGATTGTCAGGAGCTTGAAGCTAGTCTGGGCTGTATAATGAGCTGCAAGCCAGCTTAGGCTATAGTGCAAGAGTCTGTCTCAAAAAACAGCAGCAGGCTGGCGAGCTGGCTCGGCAGTTAAGTGCGCTGTCGCTTTCCAGAGGACCTGTGTTTGATTCCTTGAACCCACACAGTGGCTCACAACCCTCTGGAACTCCAGCCACAGGGATTTGATGCCCTCTTCTGGTCTCTGTAAGCCCAGCGTGCCCATGATACGTACATGCAGGCAATAAACTCATATGCATAAAACATTAAAAAAAAAAAAACCCTAGCCGGGCAGTGGTGGTGCATGCCTTTAATCCCAGCACTCAGGAGGCAGAGCCAGGCAAATCTCTGTGAGTTCGAGGCCAGCCTGGTCTTCAGAGTGAGATCCAGGACAGGCACGAAAACTACACAGAGAAACCCTGTCTCTAAAAACCAATAAAAAACCAATAAACAAAAACAAAACCAAATTGTTGGGCATGGTGGCACATGCCTTTAATCTTAGCACTAGAGAGGTGGATCTCTGTGAGTTCAAGGCCAACCTGGTCTGTAGAGTAAGACCCTGTAGCAAACAATGACAACAACAACAAACCCAAAGAAAAATGAAAAGTGCATGCAAAGGTCCTGAGGTAGGCAGGAAAGTGACTAGGGAACAGGGCAAACGGAGGTGGCCGCGCCAGGCTGTGTACCTGCTGCAGACCTCGTTGGGCTGGCTAGAACAACTGATCGGCTAGGCAGCCGAGGAAGTACTCCTAACCACGGCGCTTCCAGTCACATGACTGTAGGGCAGCTTCTGTCTGCAGATGTGGGCCTCCTGTACCCAGGGAGGACCACCCTGTCTTAGACACTCAGAGAGATGGCCCTTCCATAGCTTTATCCCCCTTCCAGGGCTCTGTCACTATTCATCTCCCCTGGGTGTTGGGGACTCTTGCTACATGTCTGTAAGTTTCCTAATATAGCCATACTGTTTCATTTCCAACGGGTGGCCAAGAGCGGCTCTCTGTTGCAGTCTCAGGTTTTCTTGGGCTTAAAGGGACCCTGTCAGCCCATCTCAGGCCAAATTTTAGCTACAGGTAGGTAGCTGGATTCAATTTCACAAACTTCTCCAGCCTGGAGATTAGATATCCTCTCTGCCCCATTTCCCAGCTTCTCTGCCCTGTTCACACCCCTTTCCCTGTTCACACTCCTTCTTTCCCCCTTCCTCGTTGGAGAAACAGAAGGAGTGTAGCTAGGTGTGGAGCTGCGGCCCTGGTGACACATGAGCTATGTCCTCTGTGTGTCTTCCATCCTTGCCGAGCCTTAACTCGTCTCCAGGCTCCCCCCCCCCCCGCCCCCCCAGCTAAAGCAGAAAGAGAATAAAAGTTGTAGAACGGACACATCCCATTCAGTCGTGCAAAATATTTGTATTAAGTCCCCAGTCCTCATTCTTCTAGGCCCTGAGGACTCCACAATAAACAAAGCAGACTGGGGTCCGTGCCGGCCTGTGAAGGCAGAGCACGAAAGAAAAAGATGGTCTGTTGTCTGTGTGCACAACGAGGAGGAAAGGCTGAAGCAAGGGCGGATAGAAACCTCATGTGGGAAGTCGGGACTGATGCCAGGAGCGGAGGCTTGAAGGCACCAGGGGAGTGAACCCTGTGGGCACCTGAGGGAAGAACATTCTGGTCAGAGGGAAGGACACACGCAGATGCTCCTGAGGCAGGACCGCTGCTGGTGTGGACGAGGAACACCCAAGAGGCCTCTAAGCCTCGAGTGGAGGGAGATGAGAACATAGAAGTGGCGGGGATGAAATTAGGGGGTTGGGCGGGTCACTGGGGACTTCAGCTTCACTCCCTGGAGTGAGAGGGGCAGATTGGGCAGTCTGTCTGCATGTTTGGACGGAACCCCTCTGATTGGCTGGCCAGAACTGGCAGAGGATGGAGAGCAGTGGCTCTGACCACCACCCAGTCCAAGTGAGGATGGATGCCGAGAAGGGGCCGGATTCTGGATGCACTTGCATGCTTCCTGGTGGGGATTTGCAAAAACACTACCAGATGTGTCTGTCTGTCTGTTTTCTGAATTTTTCTTGTTTTATTTATTTATTAAATGAAAGCCATTAACTTTGGTAACGAAGCCTTTAAGAGGCGGGGCCTAGCAGGAGGATCTTCGGTCACAGGGGAGTGGCCTTCCTTTCTTTCACATCTTAAAGCCTGCAGCAGGTTTTCAAGGTTCTGGTTTGGGGATGCTCCTGTCCATGGTCTGGTGGCGCCTTTGCTTTGAGGTCTCCACCGCGATGTGCTCGTCATGGTGGGAGCATAATGCTGCCCACTTCAAGAAGTGAGGGGAAGAAAGGACACGCCCCCATGGCCTCTGACTAGGCTCCGCCTCTTAAAGGCTCCTCCTCTGAATAGAGCCACGCTGGAGACCAAGTCTTTACCACACAGATAAGTGAGGGACTCTTAAGATGCAGCAAAGGCTCTGACTAGCCACTCCAGGGCGGTGGACATTGATGTCACAGTACGGGCGTGCATGGCAGCTCGGGAGGTAGAGGCAGAGGACTGGCTTTCAGTGCTACTGTGGGGAAGACTAAGAAGGTGGTGTGTGTGTGTGTGTGTGTGTGTGTGTGTGTGTGTGTGTGACTGACGTCTAGGGGACATCTGTCTCCAGGCTTACATCTGGAACTGGGGCCAGGAATATTTGTGGAGGTCAGCAGGACGTACACAGTGGTGATAAAGCACTAGATGACAGTCATCAGCATGAAACCAGTGTGGGTGGAGTCCTGGGGGTAGGATGGGCGTGGCGTCAGCTTCCTCACAGAGCTCAGGTGACCTTTCGCAACCTCACAGCTTTCTCAAGCCACCGCGTCAAGCACTTATCTTTTCTTTCACTTTTCCAGAGTTAGAGAATCATTTAAGCCTGAACCCCATGAATTAAGAGATGGTCGCTCTTTCTGACAGATAGGGAAGCTGAGACACAGAGAGGTCAGGTTAGTTGCCTAAGGTCACACAGCAAGGGTGGAGGCAGTCCTTGGAGTCTGTATGCCTCTCCACTGTGCAGGACTTGAGTGCCCTGCTGACATACACTCATTCTCCTGAGCTAGACTGCTTGTGTCCACATGGGCCCTTGGCTGCTGGCAGCTCCTGAACGTATCACCAATCTGCGTACTAGGTCTTCCACAGTGTCAACTTGACTGATGCCTACAAGCCCACACACTCACTGTTTCAAGCGCCCCAGCCTTGTACTGCAATGCTCAGGTGGCCTTGCACACTCAAAACTCCATGCACATTCCTAATGTCCCTTCCATGGGACTATGGGCACTTGGCTTCCTGTGTGTACACTGTCCGTCACACCTGTGATCTCATGTAGTCAAAAGACACATGCCTACACACAAGGCTCTTACACACACACACACACACACACATACACACACCCCTCAACATTCACTCTGCTTTGCAAACTTGTTGTCTTATCTGTTCATGGCCCTCACTAGTCACATCACCTTGGACAATAGGATAGCTGTGCATTCTTTCTGTGTACCAATGGCGTCTTGCCTGTTCACACCTCTTTCCCTCTTCCACCCCCGACGGCCTTGCATGACCATGCAATCCCACCTTCCCTTGCAGCTCCGACCCAGGACTGTACCCACAGACTTAAGTTATCCTGATTGTGCTGTTCTTACAAGTCCTCAGACAGGCTGTGTGCACACTGCCTTGCACCAGCCCTCCACATCAACCACAGCACTACACAGAGCTACCATCTGCCCGTGTAATCCAAAATCCGGGCACTCATTCACGTAGAGTTCACAGCCTATCCTGCTCGGATAACTACACTGTAACACACCGATTCACACACCTCACACTCTGTTGTACACCTGTGACCTTAGCATGTTCCCACAGTGGAAGTGTTTATACCATTCCACAAATTCCTTCTGGTGTGTTCGCTCCTGAACTGGCACTCTCCTTCAATGTCACCCAGTATCGGAACCTCGACTAATCTATCACACAGCTTCACACTTATTCTCTGACTCACATGGCCCACCAGTGTTGATAGCCACACCTCCCCCTCTGGCTTGCCCAAGTATGTGCTCTGGCATACGTGTATACTCAGGTTCACACAGCAGCATGCGCTCTGTCCCTCTGATGGCCCACCTCTGTCATGGTGCCCTCTTGCCTTGCCCACATCTGGCCCTGCCTGTAGCCTACTGAGGCCACTCTCCAGGTACACACAACAGCATGCTTCTTCCTCCCATGGTCAAACTGTCCTCTGGGCCCCACCCTGCCTTGCCCACGATCCAGGTCACAGCATGCTAGGGTCCCTACCTGTATCTTACTGCGACCACCCTCCAGGCAGGCACAGCAGCATGCACTACCTTGTCCCTCCAATGGTCTCTTCTCTCTCTGGGCCCCATCCTGTCTTGTCCGTGTGGGGGAGGGGTTAGTCACCCAGCCCCTGCCGCCTAACTGACACAGCTCTCTTCACCCCGCAGGGACCTACCAAGGCCAGTTCACCAACGGCATGCGGCATGGCTACGGCGTGCGCCAAAGCGTGCCCTACGGGATGGCGGTGGTGGTGCGCTCCCCGCTGCGCACGTCGCTGTCCTCGCTGCGCAGCGAGCACAGCAATGGCACGGTGGCTCCGGACTCGCCGGCGGCGGACGGGCCCGCGCTGCCCTCGCCCCCGGTGCCGCGCGGTGGCTTCGCGCTCAGCCTGCTAGCCACCGCCGAGGCTGCGCGTCCCCCGGGGCTGTTCACACGTGGCGCGCTGCTGGGTCGGCTGCGACGCTCCGAGTCGCGCACGTCGCTGGGTAGCCAGCGCAGCCGCTTGAGCTTCCTCAAGAGCGAGCTGAGCTCGGGCGCCAGCGACGCCGCATCCACCGGCAGCTTGGCCGAGGGCGCCGAGGGCCCCGACGACGCGGCCGCGCCCTTCGACGCCGACATCGATGCCACCACCACCGAGACCTACATGGGCGAGTGGAAGAACGACAGGCGCTCAGGCTTCGGCGTGAGCGAGCGCTCCAGCGGCTTGCGCTACGAGGGAGAGTGGCTGGACAACCTGCGCCACGGCTACGGCCGCACCACGCTGCCCGATGGCCACCGTGAGGAGGGCAAGTACCGCCACAACGTGCTGGTCAAGGGCACCAAGCGCCGCGTGCTGCCGCTCAAGAGCAGCAAAGTCCGCCAGAAAGTGGAGCATGGCGTCGAGGGCGCTCAGCGTGCCGCAGCCATCGCTCGCCAGAAGGCAGAGATCGCTGCCTCCAGGTAAGGGCCTGGTGGGAACCTGCAGCCTAGGGGGCCCAGGCCAAACCTGGTCATGCATTTCTTTACTGTGCCAGTCACCCATGCATCTAGTTATCTTCAGATCGTGCCCCAGCCATCCACTTAGCGGCTACCACCCACCCAGTCCCAGTTGCATATCTTATTCTCACATAACCCATCTAATAGCCGTGGGTCTGCTCAGCAGTCATCCACTTATCCATTCCACTTAATGCATGCCCACCTACACCACCATGCACTCATCCACGCATCCATTTATTCACCCATCTATCCACCCATTCACCAAACCTAGCAGTAGCCCACCCAGACATCCCTCTAATCCCTTCACAACTTCTCTAACACTCAGGGCCTCTATCCACCTAACCCTTTTATCCATCCATCAACTTCTGGTCACTCAGTCTCTTTAGTATCTACCCGACCAACCATCCATCCTCACAACCACATCCACCTTCATCTACACAGCCAACTTCCCATCCCTTTTCACTTTCCTGGCTGCCTAATCATCTCCTCAACCACTGACTCAACTACTCACACATCTATTTGACCACTTATCCACCCCCCATTCACCAATCATCTCTATTCACTCAACTACTTCACCCATTGTGAAAACCAGTAATGAACCCATCCATTCATCCAGCACATTGCTTACAGCTACTTCCATTTGGCCACCCAGCCACACTTTTACTCATGCAAATGTCTACTCGCACTCACTCAATGACTCCTCCACCATCCAGCCATCTAGCCACCTCCACGGCTAACCATACTTCCACTCAACCATTGGCCACACTTCCATCCACTCAACCCTGCTCACCTATCCGGCCTGCCTCCTACGCATCCATCCGCTCGCCCTTTCACCGGCTCACCATCCACCCTATCATCTACATTCTATCCCCGATGTCTTCTCATTCTAAAGCAGACGGAGTTCTAACATTGTTTTCTAGTGTGTGTTACACAATATCGACCCCTCCCACGCCTTTAGCCACCTTACAAGGTTTCTTGTGCTATTTTGGACGAGCTAAAAGAGGCTCAGAGTAGCAAGGAGCTTTGTCTAGTCACTAGCCCAGGTTAGTATTTCCCCACATGGTGTCAGCGTTTCTTAGTTGTCCATCTCTGGCCAGTTGTGTTTTCTTCTCAAAGCCCAGTTGCCTCATCTGTACAAACAGGGCTGTTCTGAGAGTCGAGAAGGCCAGTGCGAGCCAAGTGCTCTTGGTGAGTCCCCTAGAAGCAGATTCTCAGATGGAGATCCGAGAGCAGGAGGATGCTTATGGGGAGCATAAGGATCAATGCTCTGGAGAACGGAAGAAGCAGGATGGGGCTGGAGGAGAGGCTGAGCAGTAATGCAGTCTCCACAAAGGCTTCCATCAATCACGGGGGCGGGGGTGCTCTGCAGAGGGATGTTATCCCTACTTGGGATGAGGGAGTTGGACCAAACCCTCTCTGAAGAATGTAGACTCCTCCCCAGAAAGGAGCGTGGCCTGGGGGCTGGACAGCTCCCTTCAGGCCAGGTCAATCCCTAGAGAGTGCTGGTAGTCTGTGGTTCTCCAAGTGGCTAGGGTGGGAGAAGGAAGTCCTTGGGTCCTGAGGCAGAATCTATAGTACCAACTATAGTGCTGAACACTAAGTACAGCCACAATAATGCCAACAGTCACTGGCATTCAACAGATTTATTTGACAGATGTGACAACTGAGCTCAAAGAATATGCCTATATTCCTTACTTTTTATGTCATGGTGATGCCATTATCTGACAGAAACAGAGAAGACTTGTGGGTTTTTTTTTTTCACCTGGTTTTGAGGGTTTCAGTCTGCTGTTGGAAGGGAAGGCATCGGCTGTTCGTGCATGGACCCGGAAGCAGAGAGTGAGACAGGAAGTGTACCTAGTGACCTTTTAACAGCTAGGCCTCACTCCACTGCCACCAGCTGCGGACCAGGCATTTAAAGAGCATGGGGGCTTGGCCTTTTAGAGTGTTCACTGATCTTGCAGAAGACCTGGCGTTGGTTCCCAGCACTCACAACTCTGGTTCCAGGGGATCTGACTCTGCAGGCTCATGTATGAATGTGGTGTACATATCTACTCAGGTGCATGTACAGACACATAGGACAATAAATAAATAAATCTCTAAAACATGAGCCCCTGGGGACATTTCCATTTCAAACCTTAAAGTGCCAACACCATGAAGAAAGCAAGCAGGAGAAGTCTTAAGTCTTCTGATTCCAAAGCTCTAACCTGCATAACCTCAAACTTCAAATTGTTGTGAGTGTAACAGTTAGTACTGCAAAATAGGAAAGAAATTTAGGGCGCCTTTCCTAAGACTTCTTGGACTGCTAAGGTTAGAATGTCTCTCTGGTCTGAGCTCGTGGGGAAATGTAATCGCTGTACTAACAGTCTCAAGGGGTGACACGATTGAGTCACAAGGGCCCTGCTCTCATGGGTGGGACTAATGCCGTTAGAAAAGGGTGAGTTTGGCTCCCCCATCCCCACACTGTGTGTTGCATGTACACAAACATGTGTACAGAGGGCATGTGGAAGCCAGAGATCAACCTTGGGTGTCATTTCCCAGGAGCTATCCATCCACCTTGCTATTTATTTATTTTTATTGGTTTTTCAAGACAGGATTTCTCTGTGCAACAGTCTTGACTGTCCTGGAACTCACTTTGTAGACCAGGCCAGCCTTGAACTCACTGAGATCTGCTGCCTCTACCTCACAAGTGCTGGGATTAAAGTCATGCACTTTGCCTTTTGAAACAGGATTTCCCACTAGGCCCCAGCGCTTTCTGGCTGCCTAGAGAACCCCAGGGATCCTCCTGATTTTGACTCCCTAGTGTTAGGATCATAAACATGGACCATCATGCCTGGCTTTTTATGGAGTTCACACTCAGACCCTCATGCTTATGTGACAAGCACTTTACGGACTGAGCGAGCTCTCCACCCCTCATGTGCCTCTAACATCACATAATCCAGCCTTTATGTCCTTCAAAGGCTAGAGTGTGCAAGCTGCCATTATGGAAGAGAAAGGCCTTATCTAATACTGAACTTGCTTCGACTGGTCAGTCTTCAGATGGTGAGCAATAACTTCCTGTGGCTACAAACTGTGCAATCTGAGGTATTCTGTTATAGCAGCACCAATTGACTGAGGCAGACCAGGCCTATGAGCAGGGGACTGTATTATTGTCCAACCACAATACTTTTATGAAGTAAAGGGCACACTTTTGGAAAACCCAAAGTTTTACATTGGAATAGTTTTAGGTTTATAGAAAAGTTGTGAGGAAGGGCTGAAGAGGTGGATCAGTGGTTGGAAGTGAGTACTGTTCTTGCTAAGGACCAGAGTTCAGTTCCCAGCACCCATGTCTGGTTCCCAGCACCCAAATCAGGCAGTACACAGTAACTCCAGCTCCAGGGAATCTCATGTCTTCTCTTTGAGTCAGCAGACATACGCACACCCCTCCCACACACACATAGTTAAAAATAAAATAAGTTTTAAAAAATGCAAGTTGTGAGGAGATACAAAGAGCCCCCATATCCTTCCACCAAGTCTCTAATGCTACTTTCTTAGATGGCTACAACACATGTATCAAATGAGAGGTGCAGAGTTAGCTCAGCCAGTAAGTGCTGACCTGGGAAGCATAAGGACATGAGTTCGAGCCTAACCTGGAAGCATAACAAAACAAAACAAAACACAACACAAACACAAACAAACAAGCCAGATATGATGGCTTGCAGTCTCACTGTTGGGGAGCTGCAAACAGGTGCATTCTGGGGGCTTGCTGGCCAGCCAGGCAGCTGGTGGCTGAAGAAACATCTGGTGTCTGCTGACTTCCACACACATGCACACATGAGTACATGTGTCAGCAGACATGTGTGTACCTGTATGAACACACACAGACATACAACATCAGCACATAACCATCCACTAAACTCCAGAATTCATTTGAATTCTGTTAGTTTTCCTACAAATGCCCATATTCTGTCTTTGTTTCTTCTTCTTCTTCTTCTTCTTCTTCTTCTTCTTCTTCTTCTTCTTCTTCTTCTTCTTCTTCTTCTTCCTCTCCTCCTCCTCTTCCTCCTCCTCCTTCTTCTTCCTCTTCCTCCTCCTCTTTATTATTATTATTATTTTGATTTTTCGAGACAGGGTTTCTCCATGTAGTTTTGGTGCCTTTCCTGGATCTCGCTTTGTATACCAGGCTGGCCTCAAACTCACAGAGATCCATCTGGCTCTGCCTCCCGAGTGCTGGAATTAAAGGCATGCGCCACCACTGCCCAGCTTCTTTATTATTTTTTAACATAATTTCTTTATTGATTCTTTGGGAATTTCATACCATGCACTCCAATTCCGATCATTTCTCAGTCCCTCCAATGGTTGTGACAAGTGGGAGCTGGGGCTGTTTTGGGTCATCCATGGACAGAATACAAACAGGTTCAGAAGCCCTTGAGATGATATGCTGCCTCTTGTACCAGCTGTGTGACCTTGCCCAAGTCGCTCCCCCACTCTGACTGTGGGATCCTCGTGCCGCATAGGGTAGAGAGGAGGGTAGCAGGAAATGAGCTACTGATTGGCACGGAGCAGCCAGCAGTGGAGAACACTGTCAGCCCACACGCTCGGTTTTAAAGACAAAGCAATGGATGCTGGGTGAGGACTGCTTTCCCTAAACTCTCCCTGTGGGGCACAGAGACACCCCTGTCTGCTCTCTTACTTTCCCTGCCCTTGTCCTTGCAAGCACCCATGCATCTGAATGTGTGGCACTGTCACCAAGAAGGTCCCCAGGCCCTGCAGCTGGCTTGTGCTTCTGGAATGAGAAACTGGTACCTAGCCTCTCCCATGTACAGCTCCGCTGGCCATGTACAGGACGCTCTGGGGAGAGCTGGAGGCTTCATGAATCGGCAGTCAAGACCCTGATGGGAGTGGCTCAGGGCTCCAATTCAAGCCCAGCAGAATTTCCAATTAAGGGAGTCTTTGGGTTAGGAGGAAACACAGGATTGCAGCATCTTCCCTGAAGGCTCCCCCTTCCCTGGGGCTTTGGTGAGTAAGCTGGATGCAGAGGGACAGGAAGCAGCCCCAGCAGCCAGCAGCCTCCCAGGGCTCAGGAGGGCTGGGCTTCTGTCCTCTGTAGCCTCTAGCTCTTAGCTCTGGGTTTGGTTATACCCTCAGCTCAGCGTCCATAATCAGGACATCTCTCCCAGGCCAAGGAAGGGAACCCACACATCTCACCCCTTTAAGATGGGCAATGGACAGAAGAAGATTCTAGACTCTTGCTGTTCAGTGTGCTATCCTCCTGTCGTGGTCTGGGGGCCATGAGATGCGTTTAGTTCCAACCGACAAGTGAGGAATGTACACTGGATTCTAGAAACTTACTACAAAAAGAAGGCAAAGCTCTTAAATTAAAAAAAATACATATAAATTATAAAATACTAGGGATATGGTTCAGTTGATAAAGTACTCACTGGGCAAGCATGAAGAGCTATCTTTGAGCTCCTCCAGCACACATAAAATATACAGACACACAGACACACATACACACACACATAAAATACACACACATACACATATATACAGACACACACACATACACACACAGATATACACACAGACACACATACACATACAAACAGACACACATACACACACATATACCTACACAGACTCACACACAGACACACACACAGACACTGATACACAGATACACACACACACACACACACACACAAACACACACACACACAGAGGCATACTCCATGTTTGCATGAACTTGTAATTCCAGCGTTGAGGAGGTGGAGACAGACTGATCCCTGGGGGCTCTCCTGACCAGCCAGCTAATCAGCGAGCCCAAGATCCCAGTGAGAGATCCTGTCTCCAAAACCCTTGCATATACATAATACTGGTTACATGTTGAAATGGTTGTTTTTAGATATACTGTGTTAGGGGAAAAATATACTTTTGATATTAATTTTACCTGTTTCCTTTTACTTTTTAAAAGGCGGTTCCTAGAAAAAAAATTATGTATGTGGCTTGTTTACATTACATTTTTATTGGACGGTGTTGCTCTGAGTCTTAGAGTCATTCAGACCCTCAGAGATAACCTAGCTGGTTGTCTGGTTACCTGGGGAAACTGAGGCACAGAAAGTATGACATCATGCCCACAGCCACCAAGGGATCCAGGCCTTTGGATTTTGTGGCCAAGAGCTCTTTTGGTAACTCCTTTTAAGGTCATGGATCTGGGTGGTGGAGGAGCTAGGAGATGCCTTAGCTTCTCTGGCTGTCACACCCACCCACACCCCAATTAATGGCTCCCTCTGGAAGGAGCACAGGCAGCGGCTGAGGGAGGGACCTGGCGGCCTGCTGCTGGCTTCCTTCCAGCTCCCACTTCCCTCCTTTCTCACTGAAGGCTGACCTCCACCTCCACCTCGCAGCTTTTACAAGGGTCACAGTGGAGTCTGTTTGCACTACCCAGGGCTCCAGGCACGTCCCTGCTAATTTTCTCCTGTGTCCCCAGGTGCAGGCAAGGGACACAGCTGGAGAGTTCTCGCTGCCCCATGAGGAAGTCCCCAACAGCTCAGAATTAATAGTGGAGTGATATCCCTGAACCGGTTCTGTCTCTTGACCCACTCCCTGCCTCCAGCGCTTCCTCAAACGGCCCTCTGGGAGATCCTATGTTGGGCACTGGCCTGGAGAGTTGTTAGAGACTGAATTTCTGTGTGCAGTGGTTAGGAGTCAGGTCTGTGGCATTAGTCGGCCCGGTTTTGAGTCTGGGTTTAGCACAAGGAGACTAAGCATCCCAGTCACATTGGGAGTCGAAGCTTCCAGGACCTGCTGCAAGAATGCGCCTCTTTGTGTGATGTCACCTTGATGGGTTTCCTGTCACAGCATTTGATTAGCCTCTGTTCTGAGCAGGACTTGTGCTGCATCAATGGGCACACAGTGAACTGTCAAGGTCAGCATCCTCCAGGGATTCACAGTGTACAGCTGAAGCCGGGGATTGGGTGTGATTGAGAAGGAAGGAGCTGACAAGGGGCTGGAGCAGAGGTGGGTGGGGCGTTAGGGAGCAGAGGCAGGAGCAGCTGCTGGTGGGTGGTGAGGGGGAGCATTGCCCAGGAGGCCCTGCAGGTGGCCACCTCTGGCTGGGAGTTCTCAGATGGAAAGACAAATGTCATTCTAGGGACAGAAAGGGACTTGAGGTGTGCCCTAAGGAATGAGAATGCAGGAAATGGTGAGTCCCTGAGGGGGCTGAAGATTGAGGCCTGCCAGGCAGTGGGCTCAGGCCAGGTTAGGATGGGTGTCAAATACTAGGAACCGGGAAGGACAGTAGACACCTGGTGTTGTGCATGCAGGTATTATGGAGGTCATACATTTTACTGACAGGTAGCAGGCTTGTATCTGACTGGCTAGGACATAGGAACCCTGCCCTCTTCAAGTACCCTTATGAGGTCTGACATTGCCTAATGCAGTCTGCAGGCTCATTGAAAATATTAGCACAGTTTTTGATTATTATTATTTTTCTGAGACAAGGTCTCATGTAGCCCAGGCTGACCTCAAACTATGTAGCTGAGGATGATCTTGAAAATTTGATCCTCCTGTCTCCTTCTGGAACTACAAGTATCTGCTGTCATGCCCAGCTTACTTGGTACCAGGGCTTTGCACATGCTATGCAAGCATCCCACCAGCTGAGCTACACTCCAGCCCAGCTCTTTTTTTTTTTTCAAGAAAAACTAGAAGTTTGTATTCTGACATAAAATCTTTCCTCTTTAGATTTTTCTATTATGAAAAAAACCATATAAAATCGTCTAGTGTAGTGAATTTCTATAGTCTAGTATAGAACCATTTCTTCTTTAACTAGACTTGCCAATTGTTAGCCACATTACCATATTGCTTCACTTTTTATACATGTATTTTTTTCTGAAATAGTCTATACTTTAGGTATCACAAGATAATTCATCTCAAAGTTCTTCAAAATGCACTTCTAAAAAGCAGTGGCATTTGGGCTGGTGAGATGGCTCAGCAGGTATCTTAGTCGGGTTTTTATTGTTGTGAAGAGACTCCGTGACCATGGCAACTCTTAGAAAGGAAAACATTTAATTGGGGTGGCTCACTAATAGTTCAGAGGCTTAGTTATTATCCTCCTGGTGGGACATGGTGGCGTGCAGGCAGACATCATGCTGGAGAAGGAGCTGAGAGTCCTACATCTTGATCTGAAGGCAACAGGAAGTGAACTGTCTCTACAGAGTATAGCTTGAGCACAGGAGACCTCAATGCCCATCCCCACAGTGACACACTTCCTCCAACAAGGCCACACTTCCTAACAGCTCTATTCCCTTTGGGGGCCACTTGCTTTCAAACCATTAGGCAAGCATTCCACCAACTCAGCTACACCCAGCCCAGTTCTTGTTTTGTTTTTTTTTTTCAAGAAAAACTGGAAGTATGTATTTTCACATAAGATTTTTTTTTTTTTTTCCGGAGACAAGGTTTCTCTGTGTAACTTTGGTGCCTGTCCTGGAACTCATTCTGTAGACCAGGCTGGCCTTGAACTCACAGAGATCCACCTGCCTCTGCCTCCCAAGTGCTGGGATTAAAGGTGTATGCCACCACCACCTGGCTCACCTGTTTAGAATTTTTATTATGAAAAAATATAAAACGGTCTAGTGTATGGAGTGACCATTTCTTTTTCTTTAAAAAAAATATTTATTTATTTATTTATTTATTTATTTATTTATTTATTTATTTATTTATTTATTCATTCATGCATTCATTTATTCATTTATTCATTTATTTATTTATTTATTTATTATGTATAGTGTTCTGGCTGCGTGCTTGCCTGCAGGCCAGAAGAGGGCATCAGATCCTATTATAGATGGTTGTGAGCCACCATGTGGTTGCTGGGAATTGAACTCAGGACCTCTGGAAGAGAAGCCGGTGCTCTTAACCGCTGAGCCATCTCTCCAGCCCTGACCATTTCTTCTTTAACTAGACTTGCCAATCATTAGCGGCACTGCCATGTTGCTTCATCTTTGATACATGTAGTTTTTTTTTTTTTTTTTTTTCGGAAATAGTCTATACTCTACATGTCATGAGATAATTCACCTCAAAATACTTGAAAATGCACCTCTGAAAAGCAATGGCATTTGGGCTGCTGAGATGCTCAGCACACAAAGGTACTTGTCACCAAGCCTGATGACCTGAGTTGGATCCCTGAGACCTACATGATGGAAGGAGAAAGCTGACTCCTTCAAGTCCTTCTCTGACCTCCACACATGCACTGTAGCACACACGCCTCCCCACCCCTGCACACATGCATAGAAAACAAATAAGTGAACATAATAAAATTGTAAATGTAAGAGCATTGCCTACATATGCCTCCAATGCTGTTGGTGTGCTTAATAGCTCAACCTCGATTCTGTGTGGGCCCTTTCCTAGTTTGAGCCAATGCATTTCGTATCTGGTTTGCTCAGATGAGATGTCTCAGCACGGTTTTGATTGGCTTTTCTGGGATGACTGGGGATGTTAGTCAACTATCTTGAGCTTGTTGGCTCTTTGTGTATTTTCTTCAAAGAAATATCATTTCTGCATTTTTATTGGGTTCTCTCCCCACCCCCAACTTTTTGAGATAGGATCTTGCTCTACAGTCCCCAGGCTGGCCTTGAACTTGTAAACCTGAGTCTCCAGGGTGCTGCCATTACAGACTTGTGTCATCACATCTGTCTGTATTTTTTCTTTTTAATTAAGCTGTAAAGGGTCTTTATAGGGTCTGAATGTAAGCCCTTTATTAGACACAATTTTTGTGACTTGTAAATATTTCCTCCATTCTGTGGATTGTCCCCCACCCCTACCCTGTAGTGAGGACTGAACCCAGGACATGGCCCGTGCCAGGCAAGTGTTCTGCCACTGAGCTACACCCTGAGCCCTTTCTTTATTTGATTTTGTAATGAGACCTCACTAGTGATGAGGGTGGCCTTGAATTTGTGACACCCTCCTACTTCAGTCTCTGGGTGTCACCAGTGTGTGCCACAATGCTCGTCTATTTCCACTTTGTTTTTATTTATTTATTTTTATTGATTTTTAAAATTAGTACAGAGTTCTTACTTTAGTGATAGCACCCTTTGAAGCATCCAGGTTTTTAACTTTGATGATGTCTAGTGTATCGACCTTTTTTTTTCTTTTGCTGTCTGAGAAAACATTGTCTAATCCAAAACTCTGTTTCTTGAGACAGGGTCTCACTATGTAGCCCTGGCTGTCCTGGAACTCACTCTGTAGACCAGGCTGGCCTCGGACTCACAGAGATCTGCCTGTCTTTGCCTCCCGAGTGCTGGGGTTAAAGGTGTGCGCCGCTACACCAGGGTCAGCTGGATTTCTTACGCTACTGTTGTTTCCTGTATGTTTTCCCTCCTACTTTTTACCTTCCTGGTAACTTTTATCTAAAATAGATTCAGGAGCAACTTCTCTGGCATGGAGCCTTACTAAATGGGTCTATACACTTCATATTGTTTCCCATGAAGTCACATAACAAATCTTCTCAAGTTCTTTGCATGATAGATCAGAGAACTCAGTCCCAGGGTGAGGGGTGGAGGGGAGAGGAGAGGCCCTGAAGGAGGTGTGAGAGAAGAGAAGCTGAGGAAGCAGGGAGAGACACAACACATCTTCAACTAAGCCTCAGTGCTCACGTCCAAGTGGGGAGGTCTGGGGATCTGCCTGTCTTCCTCACCCACCCAGGCGCTGGGTACCACCACGTCTGGCTTTATGTGGGTGCCGAAAAGCCCACTCAGGTCCTTTTGTCTACACAGCAGGCCCTTTACTGACGAGGGTGTCTCTCCAGCCCTCTTTTCCCATCTTAAACACTGTTCTACAGCACACTCATTAAAATTCAAGGAAGGGCATAATAATAAAAAAATAAAATAAAACCCTCCTGCCCTAGCTGCTTCTGAAGGCACCACTGTTAAGAGATCATCGGGAAATTCTACCATTTGCCTCTCTGCTCTTGCTTGGTTCTATTTTTCATAACTACAGATGCCTTTATAATGTTCCGAGAGTTTTTCAGGAGCTATCTGATACCCCTCCCCCCATTATTTGCTGGTATCACGATTTAGTTAACCAGATCTCTCTTCATGGTGCCTGAAAACATTTCATGTCTTCATGACCACAAGCGAGGCTGTAGTGAACACTGCAAGGCCCCTCTCCTTGCTCACAGCCGCTAGTTAAGGGAATGGTCCAGCCAGGAAACTTCTCAGAGACATTCAAGCATCATTAGGGCTTATTGGAACTGTGTAAGTCCCACTTATTCATGGGAGATGCTCTAAGACGTAACAACGAGCATTTGTAATACTGAACCCTTATACACTGATATTTTTCCTCTGTAAGAACCCACTGTAAAGGTTAATTTCTAAATTAAGTGCAGTAGGAGATTTTTCAACATCAGTTAGAGATACAACAGAACACTTAGAATCCGAGACTATAACAGAAGTTAGTTAAGCATGTGCACATGAACCTGTCGTTTCAGGAATTTCCATTTAGTTAGCATCTTTGGATCTGAGCTGTGGTGTAGTTCAGTTGGTAGAGTGCTTGTCTATCATGCATGAAGCCCCCGGTTTGGTCCCCAGCACCACATAGGCCAGGCATGGCGGCACACGCCTGCAATCGCAGCATTTGGGAGGTCAGAGCAGGAGGATAAGCAAGTTCAAAGTCATCCTCAGCTACAGAGTGAGTTGGAGGCCAGCCTTGGCTATGTGAGACTCTGTCTTAAAAAATAAAACAAATCCATGGTGGACCTTGGGTATAATGCTGCCTCACCCAAGTCTCCCCAAGGAGTCTTGATAGTCACCTCATCCGGCTCTTCTGGTGAGGTCCATGCTACCGTGGAGTAGCTTACCACAAACAAACACACTCCTGAACATCTCAGTGGCCACACCACTCCTGTACATCTCACACATATTTTAAGAACAATTGTTGCAGGGGTGAGTTACGTGCCTATGAACTTTCTGAGGCTAAGCAGTGTGTGTGCTTGCCCTCAGACCCCGCCCCCCCCATCATCTCCAAGGGGCTCTCACCAGAAGGACACTCCGCCCAGCCTCATTGCCAACACCATGCATTTTGCCTTTTGCTTCTCTGTCAGTTATTTGAGGACATGACCACATGTGTCATGCTCTCAGGACCACTTTCAACATCCCCACAGACAGCTGCATGGTGTCTTCCCTGTGGCTTGTCTCCTGACATTCCTGGTAGAAGATTCCATCACTGAGTGTGTTAACCTCCCCAGAAATGGGTTGAGATGGCAGAGAGTCTCCAGCTCAGAGTCCTGCCATTCCCTGAGTCCTTCTTTTGTGACTCACCAGATGGACAAAATCCCTCTGCCGCCCAGAGAGACTGAAGACTGTGGTGGATGGAATTTCCTGAGTTGTCAGGGTGGGACTCTCGTGGTAAACATGAGGCAGCTGTGGCTTCAAGGCAGAGAGTGTGTCGGGGAGACCTTCCAAGCTTGGCGAGCAGAGAACCCAAGCGAACATCCAGTTCGAAGCTGTCCTCAGAGATGCTGGATTCATAATGGAGAAACTGAGACATGGGAAGGGGGAGGGGCCCAGCCAGGGTGTGTGGTGTGAGCAGATGGGAGATAGCCTTGCAAAGCTTCAGTTGACTTCTGGGCACATAAATGGATCTAATGGACAAGGGACAGGGGCCTGTGTGGTGGAAAGAGGGGCTTTACCTCCCTACCACCAGCCCTGTGAACTGGCCTTCTAGACAGCCAAAGGGCCTCTCTACCTTATTTTTTTAGCCTGACTAGAGAAGTCAGAGAATGGACAGGCTGGTAGTCTACAACTTCAGGAGAAAAGTACCCTTTGCTGTACATGTCCAGGTGTCCCCACTTCTGGGGAAGGCCAGTGCTTAACCTGACCCTGGCACCTTAGCTGAGTTCCAGGGATTTAGGGGTCAGCATTGGAAAAGGCCGGATGCCAGAGTGCTGGAATTAGTAGTGTAGATGAAGGTGCCATGGCTGCTGCAGGAGGAAAGCCTGAGAACTCAAGGTCATAGTCAGGGTCTGGAGGCGTGGCCCCCAGTCCTACTGATTACATGGCCTCTCTGTAACCTTCCCCGCTGTGTCCTCTATAAGCTAGAGGTCAGGACAGGAGTGGCTAGGTGGGCTGGAGAGAGGGCCTGGAGGGTGTTCAGCCATGGGACCAGTCCAGGACACTACCTATCACAGTGGGGGAGCCCACAGCCAGGCTCCACGCCGACAGCCTTCATCTACTTCATTCTCATGGAGAGAGCTTCGCCACATTGAGGCCTCAAGTTTGCTTCCCCCATCTCAGCCCTCTCACCCTTCAGGGGAGACAGCCTCTTTGCTTTTAGGTGTCAGGCATACCCTGCTGTGGGCAGATGTTGACTGCCTGGCCGTGCCTCAGTCTGGCAGAACCGGTGGCAGCATAAACCAGGAACCCTGAGGAACTGGGTTCCTATCCTGCCCCCTCAACTTCCCTGGCTTCATCTGTAGAATGGGGCAACTCCAGCCCTGCTCCTGGGGTTATGGCAAGATGACATGAGGTAGGGGGTGCTGTGGGTTTCTCAGCATGGCCATGGAGCCCTGTGGGTGCTCAGTGAGTAGAGGCCAGAGCAGTTTTCTCACCCCCCACCCCCCGACACCGAGGCAGTGGAGTCGATGAAACCAGCCAGCTTCCTTCGGCCCCACGTGTCATTTTGCCGTTTACCATCCTGGGTTTCCAAAGCTGGGTCTGACTTCCACTTCCCGTCCTTAGTTCAGAGCAGTCATGCTCTGCCACAGGAAAGAAGTTAAAAATAAAGCCAGGCCTCAAATCCTTCAAGCAAACACCCAGCTCTCTAAAAATAGTCTTTGCAACAGGTCTCCAGGGCCAGGCTGGGATAGAGGGCTGGCATGGGGCAAGACTGGCTCTCCCAGCCAGGCCTCAGCAGCACCCTGGCCTGCCAAGCCCACCCTAGCCCGTTCTTTCTGTTACCACCACTGCCAACCCCTGTCCCTGTCCCCTTAAAGGTCCCTTTTGGCTCTTCACTACTCCTGCTGCTGGGTGCAGCCAGAGCAAGTCCTTGCCAATATCAGCCTGCCCACTCTGGTGAGCACGACATTCACGGGGCCCTTAATCTGTGTGCTATAGAATGCAGAGCCTGAGACAAGGGTTTGATACATGTCCTTTATTTGGGAGATAATTTGAGGAAGGGGATGAGAGGGAGTGGGGAGAGTGAGATAGGGAAGAGGGACCAGCCAGCACAAGCTTGTGTGACTGTGTCATTGCTGCGACCTAAGGTACTAGACTTGACTAAAACACTGGAACCCCCAGGATTCTCCTCTTGACGGGTGGACCCTGACCCCCCATCCCTCACTTACTCAGTCTTCCATAGATTAGAAATCCACCCCACTTCTGATTTGGGTTTGGACTTGGGGGCGGTGACAGGACCACCTACAGCATCTACTGCATTCAGGCAAGCTCTGGGTGGACAGTGGGCAGCTGAGCTCAGGAGACAGTGACAGTACCTGGTGAGTCTGACCTCAGATAGACCTGTCCTCCACTGCTGTGGGTGAAATTACGACTAATTAGAGGAGATACTATGTGGATACCAGAGATGTCACTTTAGGAGAAAGCATAGAGTTCTAGAATTTCCACAGCCATGCTTTGTGGCTCCGGGTCACCCCACCAGCCCCATCTCATGCTAATGTCCCATCACTTGTGTTCAACCATGGTTCCTCCAAGGATGGCCTTCTCTCCTGACTGCAGTTCTTCACGCGTGTGCTTCCGTTTGCCTGAAATGCCTTTCCCCACCTACCTTACTAACAGCCTGTCCATCCATCTCACTTAGCTCCGGGAGGTCCTGAGCTCTTGTCCAGTCTGATCTCAGTGTGCTGTGCACACTGGCACCTGGCATAGTACCCAAGGCATGCAGAAGCCTCAAAGAGCGGGTTGACTATGCAATCCTCAAGCATCAAGTGATGGAAAAGTCCTCCAGGGCAGAGGCGCTCTCTGTGCACCCACTTAAGATGTCAGACACATTCAGCGCATGTTTATGGCACTGTGTGCCAGGCTTGGGGATGAAAGCCTGAAGATCCGAGACTTCCTTCTTTGTTACAGAAGTGTAGTGACCAGGAAGGCCCTCACTGAGAAAGCCGTTAAGCAGAGACATCAGCCCGAGTGAGTCAGTCAGCAGACAGTCTAGGAAGAGCAGGCTGTGTGCAGAGGGAAGGGCAAGGTGATGTCATCGATGTGCTACGGTGTGTGCCTGGAACAGAGCGGGCTTTTGGAAATGAGGCAGGCAGGGAGACGCTGTGTGGCTGGAGTGAAAGGCTGGACTAGCAGAAGCAGAGGCCAGAGAGAGTGGGGGGTGTGGGTGGAAAGAGATGGTGGCCTTGTCCGCTGGCCACATGTAGTGTGTGTGTGTGTGTGTGTGTGTGTGTGTGTGTGTGTGTGTGTGTACAAGCAGATGCATGTTCATGTGGGTGTCCACATGTGTGGGTGTGCATGTGGAAGCCATAGGTCACCTTGAATGGAATCACGGGCATTTGCACCACACCTGGCTTGTTTACGTAGATTTTGAGGGTTGACGTCAGGTCCTCATGCTTGCTAGGCAAGCACTTTACCAATTAAGCCATCTCTTTAGCCCTCACATGTAGCTATTTTAATTAAATTGATTAAAAGCTCCACTCACTAGCTGTAGTAGCTGCCTTTCAAGTGCTTGATAGCGGCCGCTTTGGACAGCACAGATACAAAACATTCTAACTGCAGCGGAGTTTGTGGGGCAGTGCTTTTGTGCGGCCTTGCAGGTCACTGCAGGCCATCACTGGATGCCGTGCAGAACTGGGCACACGCCACAGGGTCCTTTCCTCACCTCCAAAGGTGTGTGTGTGACTGAAGTGTGCAAGGCCATTAAGTGCAGCCCCAGCCAAAATCAGAATGTCTTTCCTGCCACCCCTGCCAGGTGGCCCTTCACTCATTGCCTCTGCCTCTGCAGGCATGGGGCTCAGCACTGCGGGAGGTGGCAGAGACCAACTCTGGGCCCCTTAGCCCCAGGATCGATCGGCTAGCCTAGGTTTTCTGTGCTCCAGTGGCTTCTACCTAAAGGTCCTGGTTCCGCCCAGAGACTTGGATCAGCCAGGTGGGCCATCGAGGCTGCTGGTGGGTAGTGGCTTCCCGGGGCCCTTGTGGCCCCTCCAGTACATCCTCTGGGACCCATTTCATTGTTCTTCTCTCCTGCTGTTTTTAGAGAGTAGCTTTAGCTTCATACTTAAAGACGGCACCCTTGTTGTTGAGAAGAGAAGGAAGAGCAAAGGTCAGATGCCACAGCTTCTGTTCTTGGGTAAAGAGAACCCTCCCCAACCTTGGGGTTGCCCCAACCCAGGAGCCTATGTGTTTTTTTTTTTTTTTTTTTTTTTTTTTTAAGCTGGATGCAAAGATTTTTTTTTACATAGATGCAACACTTCCCTGAGTTTAACAGCTTCTGCTTGTGGGGAAGAACGGGAGCATGGGTGAGCCGCTAACATCTGCCTCAACATCCCTGCGGAGATCTAGATGTAACCTGGGGTCTTCTGTCTCCAGTCTGCTGCACTCATATGTCTTCTGTGCCTTCCCAATGTCCCTGGCTTCAAGTTCCCTTACATTCCCCACCTTTGTGTAGAGGCACAGCATTTATGCTCAGGAGTGCAGACTTTGGGTTTGGCTAACACTTGCTCCCTAGGCAAGGTCTTTTCCTGAGCCTTGGTGTCCCCAACAGTGGAAGGCAGGAGAGATTGATCTAGTACCTAGTGCATGTAAGGGCACACTGAGATAAGCTGTGCAAGTGTTTATAAAGTGCTATCTACCATGCCTGGCACCCCAGCAGCAACTGTCATTTTATTATTATAACCCTTATCTTCCTCCTGGGGGTACTGACTGCAGAGTCAGAGAGTCCAGAACAGGGCAAGCTCTCTGTGCAAACCTCAGAGTCCCACAGTCACCCCAGGAAGAACCCGTCTCCTGTTACCTTGAGGAGGGTGTGCTGTGGGACCACAGATAGGAGGGGCAGCATGGGACCCCATCTCCAAAGCCACCCACGGGCAAACCATATCCCTCACATTGGCTTGTTGCCTAACTGCTGAAGCGCCCTCCCCATCAGCCAGGCTTCATGAATTCCTGTCTGGGAAGGGGATTAGCACAAGGTCATGGCAGCCCAGTGTCTGAACTGTGACTTGTAACCCCACAGGGCTTGCTGTGGCCCTACATGAGTCTGGTCAGGGGTGAGTGGGGTGCAGGGGACACTAATCCCCCAGTCGAGGGCAGATGCCACAGAGTGGGTCACCTGGAAAAGCATTTGTTAGAGGCTCATTGATGCCTCCACCCTAGCTCAGTTCTCCTTTGAAGAGCTAGTTGGAGCAGGTAGAGGTATGTATCTTACAGGAAGACACCGAGTGACCCTCGGGATTTCCCCCTTTATTGAAAACAAAACCAAAGCAAAAACAAAACAAAACAAAACAAAACAAAAAAACCAACCCATAGAGATGGGCAGTAGTAATGCACACCTTTAGTCCCAGTACTTGGGAGGCAGAAGCAGGTGAGTTCGAGGCTGGCTTGAAAAGCAAGTTAAAGGACAGCCCAGGGCTACTCAGAGTAACCTTGTCTCAAAAAAAACAAAAACGAAAAAATAAAACAACAAAAAGGAAGACAAAAAAAACCCAAAAAACTACCAACCCCCCCAAAAAGAAACCCCAAAACTCATAGAACTGGGGCTATAGTTGGATGGTAGAGTACTTCCCTAGTGCAAGTGAGGCCGTGTGTGTGTGTGTGTGTGTGTGTGTGTGTGTGTGTGTGTGTGTGTGACATTCATTTGGTTCCAAACATCATCTGCCTCTTCCTGTCCTCACCTCTGCATCTTGTCACGGCCTCTGTTGTCTGTGTCCTCCCGGGTTCCTTTCCGCAGGGATGAAGGTGGAACGCAGAGCTAGTTCACCTTGTTCAACCAGCTGTAAGCACATGTTTATTTATAGACCTACTTTCTTCTTTGTTGTTTTTTATTTATGTGTATGTGTGGGTGTCCTTCATGTATGTAGGTGCCCAGAAGAGGAACTCAAGCCTGTAGATGGCTTCTGAACCCCTGGACCTAGCGCTGCGGACAGATGTTTACAGGTAGTTGTGAGCCTCCTGATGTGGGTGCTGGGAACCGAATTCCCATCCTCTGGAAGATCTGAGCCATTTCTCCAGCCCCATAAGTTTTTCTTTCTTACACAAAAGTTGCATATTATATGTACTGTTTTAAACTTTGGGGATTTTTCTTCTTTGCACTACACATATTAGAGACATTTCTGTGTTTCTATGAATAAAGGCTCCCAGGTTATCTTAAACTCTCATGTCATTCATTATTTCTCAGGCATCTGTTAAATGTGTTGAGTGTTGCTTTGCTGAGTCAGGTCATGCAGTGGACACATCACTTCTCCCATAGACTGGTAAATGTCTAGAATAAATCTCTTCTAAGCACAGTTGCTGGATGCAGGCTCTCTGTAGGGGTGGTCCCATTTTATTTTCATTCCCAGTCATGTTTGGGTGGGAGGCCATTGTTTGCATATGGACTTTGGGTGACTTTGTGACTCTTGTTGGGATTCTGTTTCTCAGAGTCCATGGGGAGAAATGAAGACAACAAAACTCATCCTTGATTCACTCCCTTGCTCGGCTTTTGCCACATCCCAGCCTTGCGCAGACACTGTTACCCCGGCTTCCCTGGAACATGACTTCAGCCCAGATAGACTCCAAGGGACCATCCCTGTGACACAAGCTAAGGCATGGTGTCCAGAGGCTGGCTACCAAGGCACCTTCCCAAATGATGTCATATCCACCTACCATCTGGATGGGTTGTCCCTTACCATTTAAAAGTATTTTGAATTTCTTTTTTTGAGAAAAGGTTTCTCTGTGTAGTTTTGATGTCTGCCCTGGATCTCACTCTGTAGACCAGGCTGGCCTCGAACTCACAGAGATCTGCTTGGCTCTGCCTCCTGAGTGCTGAGATTAAAGGTGTGCGCCACTGCTGCCCAGCTATTTTGAATTTCTTAAACCCAAATTAGTTGTGATAAAAAGAACTTTATCAAACCATAAGTAAAAATCTAGTAGCAGATTAAAGAAGTTAGCCAAAAGGAAAAAAAAAATAATACAACAAGGCAAGATGCCCAAAGCCACCCTTCACTGGCTTGTTCAAAGCTCCGGCTTCAGGGGGTTGGCTGTGGGCTGTGGCCTTTTCCATTCTTTGGAAGTTAGGGATGTAGCTCTGAAGTAGAGTGTGGGCTCTGGGAGCTTTTGGAAAGAAAACTTGCTGAGGAGCACCCACAGAGTTAATGGGAAGGCTGTATCCCCAATAACAAGACAGACAGAGGAGAGAGAGAGAGAGAGAGAGAGAGAGAGAGAGAGAGAGAGAGAGAGAAATAAAAGCACCAAAAGAGACTTCTTACTGATATGATTAGGATGATTGAAATTGAATTTCTTTTTCCTTTTGGTTTTTGAGACATAGTCTCACTTTGTAGACCAGGCTGGCTTGGAACTCAATATACAGTTCAGGCTGGCCTTGGATTTGTAATGATCTTGTCTCAGCTTCTGCAATGTTGGGATTAGTGAGTTGCCGTGACGGGCTCAACTGAATTTTAAGCCAAGCCTGATGGCAGATGTGAATAATCCCAGCCCTTGAGAGGTGGAAGCAGGAGTTCATGGCATAGTCAATTTAAGGCTAGCCTGGGCTACACAGGACTCTGTTTTCAAAAATAAACAATCAGAAAGAAAGAAATGGAATTTTAGAAATTGTACTTAATGAATGGCCTTGAACTTATTAATCATTCTTGGCCCCACCAGGAGTGTCTTGAGGGGCTTGAGGGCCTGGGTTGGAATCCCCAGCACTGGACATGGCTGCATGAGTAACTGTAACCTAGCACTGTGAGGGGAAGAGGAAACAGTAGGCCCTCTGGGGCTCCATGATTGTCAGCCCAGCTCCAGGCTCAGTGAGGGACTCTATTTGATGGAAAGAAGCAGGAGAGTGACAGAGGACACCGGATGTCCTCCCCTGCATTACCCATGTCCATGTGAGGACACATGCACTGACTTGCACATGCACACATAACACACACACACACACACACACACACACACACACACACACACACACACACACGAAACACTGGCCTGACAGATTTCTCCTGGCCCTCTTTCTCTCTAAGGACCAGAGTGAGGAGGGGTGTGGGTCTCAGTCTTCATAAGGGGCTTGTCCTATAAGAGTTAGCTTTACAAGGGCCTGTCCTCCGGGAACTAGACTTTTGGAGGCTTTGGACAAGAGGAGCCCCAGCACACAGCAGGCGCTCACAGTCACTAATTCTTAGCGGGTCTTCAGCATTCTTATGGAAGAAGGACAGACATTCAGGCAAATGATGTCCACTAGAATCTCAACTGAAAACAGCAGCTGTCCTCTCACTCCGTCCCTTGGGCAGTTCATCTCACGGCCAAGGCCTGCCCTGAACATCAGAACAAGAGTCTCCAGAGTGGATGGGAGGGATGCAGGGCCACTCGGGCCTCATTTTTTCCCATCTCCTTGCTTGTGCTAGACAAGAAACAAGCCCAAACGTCAAACAGACCAGCACAAGTTTACTTCTGTCTCATGTAGAGTCCTTCTTCCATTTGACAGTTCAGGGACCAGAATCCGTCTACCTCGTGTCTCTGCTACCTTCTGCATATGGCTTCTAAAGTCACATTCCCTTTTGCTGGTAAAAAGAGAAAACACACTCCAGGATACCCATGGAAGGATTTTATTGGCTAGGCCGGGAAGAAGTTAAATTACCTCCTCTCACATTCTATTGGCCAGAGATAGTCACATGGCCTGTAAGGAATGGAGACCATCTAGATGTGTGCCCAGGAAGAAGTGGAGGCTGGTTGGTGAACTGCTCACCTTCCTCAGCCATTTGATGAACTTGATGAACTACCATGCCCGGCATTCTTCCATGGGTGCTGGGGATTTGTCAGGTCTGGGTCTCTGAGGCAAGTGAGCTATCTCCCCAGCCATTGAGCAAACTCTTAGAGACTTTGTCTTGTTGGGTTTGGGGCAATCCAGCTTCCTGCTGTGCGAAGCAGAATCACAAATCCAGTCAAATTCAGTGACTGGGGTGGAGCAAGGACTCCCTTTGGGCCCCAGACCTACGTCCTTAGCCTTTGTCCCCCATGGACCCAGCATGCCCTGTCCCAGTCCACCTCTCTGATCTTGTTCTGTTTGTTTCCCCCCTTCCCCTGAGGGCTTGCTCCCTTCTGACTTGTTCCCATGACTATATCCCTAGCCCTAGCCAAGGCCCCACAGCTCGCTAATAGCGTCTCAGGCCCTCCACATCCTTCCTCGTTATTTAACTGGCCATGGTTGGTCACCAGAAATGGAACCTGTTGTTTCTTTGTCTTTTCCCAATAGGACACCTCTTGCTCCTTCTTTCAACCACTCCAGACCCAGGCCCATAACCTCTTGAAGGGCTCAGCAAATGTTTCTAAACTACTGTATCAAGTTTCTTAATGTTATTGGTTTTAAATGCCTTCATTGTGTGGGTTATTCTTCCTAGGAAATCTGAGAGTCAAATCTGTTACATCAAGCAACACCTCAACCCGCACACACCTATTATGTGTTGGTTATAACGCTCACTGATGTAGCTGTAGACCTACTGTGTGCTGGGCATAGTATTCAGTGCTGCAGGGGTTATAGCTGTGAGAGAGACAGGGTGATCTCTGGCCTTAGTGGGCTTTCTTAGTGGTGTAGTCCCTAGGCCTGGGGCAGTCCTGGCTGGCTCCAGGTATACACACTCACAGCTGCTTAGAATTATAAAATCTTTGGTTCCCCAGTTACCAAGTGTTATGACATATTGCATGGGGAACCCCGAGGGTATCCCACACGTGCAGGGAAAACATGCTGGCATGCTGCAGTGGATGCGGTAGTGGGGCAGACATGCCATGAGGGCATGGCAGTGGCGGTGGCAGGTGGACATTCACAGCCCAGACGCTGATTCTGAGCAGAAATAAGTTTATTATAATAGAAAGATGAAGAGAAAGATAGGAAAGAGGGACACAGGGAAGAAAGAGAAGGGAGAGAAAGCGGAGGTATGCACACCTCGAGGGAATAGAGAGAGAGAAAGGGAGAGAGTGGAGGGGGAGGGGAGGAATTTTCCTTAAAATGAGGCTTTTATATCAGGATGCAGGGCAGCGCCAAGGGGCAGGATTTCAAGAGATGGGTCAGAATATTAACTAACACCAAGACTTTGGGATGTCCCCCATTTCACAAAGGGGAAACCAAGACACAGAAAGTAAAACAACCCTTTTGAAGTTATAGACTTGGAAAAAGTAAGGGTGTGGGCTGATGAGATGGCTCAGTCACTGGAGCTGTGGCCTGGGGACATGGCTCAGTCACTGGAGCTGTGGCCTGGGGACATGACTCAGTCACTAGAGGGCTTGCCACTCAAGAATGAGGACCTGAGTTCAACCCTCAGAACCCGTATAACAAAACAAAACAAGGGGCTGTAGAGGTGGCCCAGGGGTTAAGAGCACTGACTGCTCTTCCGGAGGACCAGGGTTCAATTTCCAGAAAGCACATGGTGGTTCATAACTATTTGTAACTCCAGTTCCAGGGAATTGGATGCCCTCTTCTGACCTCTATGGGTACCAGGCACACCAGGAGTGCATGTACATAGACATACAGGTAAAACACTCACACAGATACCAACTGAATAAATCTAATAAAAACAGACCAACTACAAAAGGGTGTGGCAATGTACTTATAATACCAGCTTGGGAAAAGAGGTGACAAGTAGACCCCTCCCCAGAGGGCTCACTGACCAATCAGTCTAGCATATTCTGGGGAGCTCCAGGCCAGTGAAAGAGTCTATCTCCAAAAAGGTAGATGGCAGCTGAGGAATGGCACATAGGGCTGTCCTCTAACCTCTACAAGCACACATGAGCACATACATGAATGCATGCACTAGTAATGCGCGTACACATACACACACACACATGCACATGTGCACGCACACACGACACATACACGAAAGAAAGAGAAAAAGAAAGCCAATCAACTAGTAAATAAATGTAATTAAAAGAAAGAAAGAAAGTATTTTAAAAAAGGGGGAGAGGCTGTATCCAGGTCACGTGGTACCAGAGGCTGTGTGGTTCAAACCCTCCCTCAGCAGGAACCTCTGGGATAGGTCCCCTGATACCCTGACAGTGTGCTCACAGTGGCTATAGGCTTTCCCACATCCCAGGATACAGGGACACACTGTTCATTACAGCTGTTGACTGGGTACGTGAGGCAGTGTTGGTGGACATCTCTTCTCGAGCCCGGTGCCTGGCATGGCCTGCACTGGTTAGTCACTGAAACAGCCTTTGGAACCAGGAGTGTGATTTCTGCTTGTGGGTGGGTGGGAGGGATCCCTCAGGGGGCTTCTTCCTGCGGGGTCTCAGGGGAGGTGCTGGGGATACAAGCTGCCAGGTCCCAGGAGCAAATGGGAGCCGCTTGGAATTCCTCCCAGAGTCCTTATCGGTTTCCATTCACTCTGGGGTGGGGCGGAGGGGGGTGTTGGTGCCACTGGGGGCTGCACTCTAGAGAAAGCTGGAATGCCACAGCTGAGCTCCACCTGGGGAGGGGCCGGAGGCGGGGGGCGGTGCTGAGCGGGGAGGGCTCAGCTGTCACATTCCTGAGGGAGAATGCTCCTGGGTGCCTTGTCCTTATTTAGGCAGGAGACGTCTGCTGACTTGGGTCTGTGGGATGCCATGGCAGGACGACTCACTCTCACCAGGTGGGTGGGGCAGGCTGAGCACAATCAGAGCTAAGTCAGCAAGCTCTGGCGTGGACGATCCCACCCGACCCAGACAGCCTAGGGTGGCAAGTTCAACCTTCGAGGAGACAAAGCACCTTGTCAGCAAAAAACAGCATCCACCATTTGTGGGAGGCCTTCTGTGGCAGCCTGTAAGCCTGAGGGGGTGCTCCTACTCACGGTCCTCTGAGCTATGGCCTCACGCCTTCCATCTTATTTTGGTGGGAGTCACAATGGAATTCCAGACTTGCCCCTTTCCTGTTGGTGTGTGGGGGCTGACTACCCAGCCTACCCACCTGTTAGTGAAGATCGCAAGCCAGAGAGGAGTGACAGTCTTTTATAAATTTGTGTCCAAGGGGCGTCCATCACTTTGTTACAGCAAATCACTAGATTTAACATTCAAAGGGAGGGAATTACACCAGGGTGTGACTTCCAGGAGCCATCTGAGAACTCTGCCCGGTTGCCTCATTTTTTGGAAGAGGAATGCAGAGAATTTTAAGTGGCCTGTGCCAGTCTCACAGCTAGGAAGGGTGGGCGTCTGGGATTCAAATCCAGATGATGTGATCATAGCTAGAGTCCATGATCTTAACCTTGACGGCTCGGTTGAGTCTTTGCGTTCACAGTCCCATTAGCAAACCAGTGTAGGGACAGACACACTAGGAAGACAGATTTCAAAACAAATGCATGGATGCTGCTGCTTCAAGGGTTACTCTTCCAGGCATTTATAAAATGTCATTTAAAAACTGCAAGTGTGAAGCTGAGCGATGGTGGTGCACACCTTCAATCCCAGCACTCGGGAGGCAGAGGCAGGTGGAGCTCAGTGAGTTCGAGGCCAGCCTGGTCTACAGAGCAAGTTCCAGGACAGCCAGGGATGTTACACAGAGAAACCCTGTCTGGAAAGAAAAAAAAAAAAAATTGAAGTGTGGGCCAAGTGTGGTGACTCACTCAAGAAGCAGAGGCAGGAGGATCTCTGCGTGTTTAAGGTCAGCTTGATCTACATAGTAAGTTACAGGACAGCCAGGACTACATAGAGAGAGAGAGACCCTGGCTCAAAAAAACAAAACAAAATAAGTGCACTGTTTTGTTTGGTTTTCCATTTTGTGCTTGTGCTGGAAACTGAGGCGTGGCACGTGCTGGGCAAGCGTCCTGCTACTGTACCTTAGCCCATGAATGAACTGTTTTGGGAGTTCCCAGAGTGGCTCTGAAGACCTCTGTCCTTTGCACAGTAAGCACAGTAAGGCCTACAGGCCCATGATCCCCTGCTGTGGCTTCTCCAGTTGCCAAAGTGTGGCTCGACCCCAATCTCACAGTGTGCCAGGAACTAGATCAGCCTCCTCAGGGAAGTGAGGGACCCTGTGGGTGACCACCAGTTCTGGGGCCCCTCAGACAGGCTGCCGGGATGTAGGGTCCTCAGAATGCTTCTGAAGGGAGAGATTGGCTGAAGGCCGTTTTCAGTTGCTGGCTGTTGTGGAGTGTGACTGGAGGTGAAGTACTGGCAATGGACAACCCACTCGAAGGCTTTGGTGCTAGGATTCTGGGCTCAGTTCCGGGCAACTCTGGTTGTCTCGAGCTCCGAGCTTTAGGTGAATGATTTTCTGTGCCAGCATTTCTTCTCCAGGGAGCTGAGGTGTCTCAAAAATGAATGTGACCATAGGAGTCGTAGCTTCCTGTTGCTGCTACAACCAATGACAGCAAACTTGGCATTAAAGATTCTTTCCTTGAGTTCTGGGACTGGGCTGAAGCCGAGTGTTAGCAGGGCTGGTTCCTACTGTGTGCTCTGGGCTGAAGCCGAGTGTTAGCAGGGCTGGTTCCTACTGTGTGCTCTGGGCTGAAGCCCAGTGTTAGCAGGGCTGGTTCCTACTGTGTGCTCTGGGCTGAAGCCCAGTGTTAGCAGGGCTGGTTCCTACTGTGTGCTCTGGGCTGAAGCCCAGTGTTAGCAGGGCTGGTTCCTACTGTGTGCTCTGGGCTGAAGCCCAGTGTTAGCAGGGCTGGTTCCTACTGTGTGCTCTGGAAGGAGAGCCCAGTTGTTGTTTTACAGCTTCAAATGGTCAGCACCCTGACCCTTGGCTCATGGCCCTTCCTGCATGCTCTGGGCACCTCTCTGGTCCCCATACATCAACTCCTCCCCCCTTATCAGTTCGTCCTAGAGTGCCTTATTGTGCTTGTGATTACATTAGGACCTACCTAACCCAACATAGTCCCTATCTCATATCTATCTGCCAGGCCTGTTTGCCATATAAGGGGACACTCACAGGTGTCTGTGATCAGGAGGTGGATCTTTGGGACTATTTTTTCAGCCACATGCATAGGACAAGTGGCTGGAATGCCGTTAACACCCAGTGAGTCAACTCTTAGTCTAAGGCTGGAAGGACCGTCTCTCCATCAGATTCTGTACAGGAGGTTCCTCTTGTAAGCAGACTATCAATCATCACATAAAACGATCTGGAGGCACCCTCCCCTCCACCCCGGGGGAGTTAGGATGAGCTTCGAAGTGGGGAGGTTCTGCCTAGGACCTGAGGGGTCAGGTGTCACATAGACTTGGAACCCCCACCCCCACTGTCACCTCTGATGCTCCCTTTAAATGGATTATATCCACATTCAAAGGTTGCAAACACTTACATGAGATCTGCTCTGTACTGGTGTCTTAGTTACTTTTCCAGTTACTGTAATAAAATATCCCGATAAATGCAAATCGAAGGAGATTTGTTTTGGCTCTCAGTTTGGGCATACAGTCCATCATGGGGTAGGGGGGTTGGGAGGCCAGGCAGCAGGAGCTTGAAGTGGCTGGCCATGCCACCACATCCATAGTCAGGAGGAAGAGAATGAATGCTTGTGCTCAGCTCGCGTCCTCCTTTTTATGTGGGCTAGAATCATTGCCCAGGGAATGGTGCCACCTATAGTGGGCAGGTTTTCCTGCCTCCACCAACTTAGTCCAGATAATCGCCTACAAGTGTGCTCAGAGGTTTGTCTCCTACGTGGTCCTAGATCTCACCAAGCTGATAACTGAGACTGATCATCATACCAGGGCCTGCCCATGCCAAGTGGTTTCTGTTTATTGCTGTATAATTCAGCAGCTCCACGCTATGACTCTAGGGCCGTTTATATCACCATTTTACAGATGAAAAAAAAAAATCAAGGCACAGGAACTTTAAGCCACCCATTCTTACACCTACGCTCCTAACACCTCCAAACACTAAAATACGAGTGGCAATTTTTCCTTTATAAAACTACTTGCTTCCCAATTTTTTTTCTACAGGGAATTAGTATTATTTTATGGCATAATATTTATAAAATATATCTTTAAAATATAGAATGTGGAACTAAGAAAATAAACTTATATATGTGTTTACATATTATAAGATAGAAATAATAAAATGCCAGCTCTGGCCGCGTAACCTGACCAGTGGGCTTTCTCCTCCCAACAGCCTTCCATTCACTCCCCTCTTAAGACTTTTCACCTTGTCTTGTCTCTCCCCCAGACTCTTCATCTTTCCAGAGCAGGGGCCATGCATGGCTCAGTTTTCACTTTAATAATCAATGGGTAAGTGACTGACTTCTCTCTTGCTCAGTTTTCTCAGGATCTGTCTTAGAAGTGGTGTGAACTCTCAATCTCTCTGTCATTTATTTTTCTTATAACCAACCCTCCCATCCCTAAGTAGGAAAATGAAAACTGTAAAACACATAGGAGAAAATATAGGAGGAAATCTTCAGGACTTTGGTTTAGGTGAAAACCTTCTTAGATAAGATGCCAAAAGTCCAGGTAACAAAAGAAAAAGGTAATTGGACCTCATTACAATTTAGGGCTTTTGTGTTTCAAAGAGAATCATTAAGAAAGTGAAAAGCTGGCTAGAAGGCTGAGACAGTAAAGGTGCTTGTGGTGGGAGTCCGGGGGCCTGGGTTCATCCCCTGGAACCTGGGTAAAGGTGGAAGGGGGAAAATCCACTCTAATTTGTTTATTTTTTATTTTTTGAGGAAGGTCCTCTCACTGAACTTGGGACTCACCAATTTGGCTGGAGTGGCCGGCCAGCGAGCCCCATAGAACCATTTGACTCTGCCTTTCCAATGCCGGGTTACAGATATACACCACTGAGCCTAGTTTTTAACGTGGCTGCTGGGGATCCAAACTGCACAGCCAGCCCTTTACCAAGCGAGCCCTCTCTGCAGCTCCTTAGCTGACTACCTTAATGACGTTGTTTTCTGCTGTAGTGTTTAGGATGTGTGCCAGGGTCACCAGGTGGGCAGGATGGTTGGATCCCTAGAACATGACTGTACCCCGTGATGTTCATGCCTGTCCGGTCGTCCATGGCACACACCGAGTGCAAAGTGCAAAGTCAATGAACATTAGTGATCTCAGGAGAAGAAATGTTTGCTTCTGCCTTAGAACAGAGGGCTGCAGACTTTTCTGTAACAGACCAGAAGGGAAATACTTCTGACTCTGCTCATCATACCGTCTCTATGACAACCGCCTAACTCCAGACAGTACACAAAGGAGTGAGTGTGGCTGCACTCCACTAAAACTTTATACAGACGCCGAAATTTGAATCCCAGACCAGTTTCACATGTTAGAAAATATTACTCCTTTATTTTTTTCTCTCCAACCACCTAATAAAGTAACCATTTTTAGCCAGGGTGGCACAAAAACAGGCAGGGGGTTGTATTTGGGCAGGGGCTGAATTTGGCCAAGCCCTGCAGGAACTTTAAGAGGGGTTCAAGGTGTTCTGCTAGTGGTTGGTTGTGTTTGAGGAGGCCCAGAATAGTGTCTGACTCATGATGGACACTCCAAAAAGTTGTAGTAAGTGAATGAACCGGTGCATTGACGTGGGTCTTGGGCATGGAGAGAGGGGAAGGGCCTTCCAGGCTGGGAACAGACTAAGCTAAGTCCTGGAGACAGAGTGCATACGCTTTGGTTTGAAGAAGCCACTAATACGTGGTGTGGACAACAGGGAAAAACACCGCCTCTAATCAAGCAGCCAGGAGCCTAGGGATGGGAAAAAGAGGTGTGGGGAGCGGGGGGCAAACGCTCCCCAAAGTGGCGGTGCTGAGTGATGGCCCTGTACCGTTCCAGAACTACCAACCTTATTTTTAACCCAGCTGCTGAAAGATAATCCAAAAGCCACCAAGAAGAGCCCGTCTGCCTGCCCCTCCCCTTGCCCCAGTTACTGCTCCCTTCCCTTCCCCCAGCAGGTACAGCGCCACCCTAGGAGACCCTCACCCAGAGGCCACATCCAGATGTACGGGGTGGTCGGAGGAAAGTGCCCCCGTGACTTCTACTACAGCCTGGGCTGGGGAGGGCCACAGGTGCTTAAAGACAGCCATCCAAGGCTCCTAGCCCGCACCCCCACCAGCAGGCGGGGGGGGGGACAGCCGGGGATGGAGCTGGCCTCAGCACTGTGGATACTTGCTTTTCAAACTGGAGTCAGCCACAGAGGGGCTGGACAGCTTGCGGGGCACAGGTCACTCTCATTCTGAATCTGTAGGTTTCTGGTGTAGCTTGAGAATTTGCATTTCTGATGAGCCCCAGGTGGTGATGATGCTAGAGCCTGCCTGTGCAGTGGCCACACGCTGAGTGGCACCTGACTGAAAGCTGTGGCCTCTGGGTGACAGCAGTGCCACCAGTCCTTCACTCCGGGGTTGCCTGATGCACCCAATGAAGGCTACCTTGAGCTGGGTGTGGTAACTCCCACTCCAAAAGATCACCTCTAGTGGAAGGGCCTGAAAGCATGCTATGTAGCAGAGCTGGGCTACAGTGAGAGCGTGTTGGAAGCTCATGCAAGGTGAGGCCCTTAGGGATAGGGATGAACAAATTCTCTGGACACACATGCAGGGCACATATGGAGAAGGAAGATGCAGGCAGGGTGGAGACATACGGACAGGGGATGGGGGTGTGGCTGGCTTGGGGAGCCAGAGAGTCCAGACCAGTGGGTGAAAGGGGAAAGGCTGATAAGGGGTAGCCAGCCAGTCTGCGGGGTGGACAGAGGCATGTGCTTCCTGCCATCCTGCAGCCCTCATGCCTGGGACAGTGTGGCCACCTCCATCTCCATGCTTGTGCTGGCTGCCAGCTTCCCAAGTCGGCAGAAAAGAGAAGTCCTTCAGCTCACATGACCAAAAAAGGGCATCTTCTCAGCAGGAAGATTGGCCTGGTTTCTCTTTCCTCTACCTGAGGTTTCAGGTTCCCAGGGAAGTGGCTCCCCAAACACAGGGCTTTTTCTCACACAAACCCACACACAGGTCGATTGAGCAGGGGGACAATCTGTTCCTATGTCAAAAATGTCTTCTGGCCCTAACCACCACCATCATCACCTGACTAAATTGTCATCACGATGTGGGGAACATTTCATTTCTCAGAACTCTCCAAGGGGAGGATTATCGTCTCCACCCTATAGACAGAGAAACTGAGGCACTAAAAGAAAGCCACATGCCGGAGGCTCTGGAGTCCGGGTGGGGTTGAACTGGGGTAAGGTGAGGTGCAGACACCAAGTTAGTCTTTATTTCAAATATTCTTCTTAGTTTGTTCATCTGGCTTTTTATTTTTGCACTAATTTTACTGTAAAATATTGTACTAAAATATGATTTAGGGGAGCTGGGTGTCTCAGTGGTTAAAACGCTGCAAAATTATGCGGGCTGGAGGCTCAGTCCTCAGAATCCACATAAATGCCAAATGGGCATGGCAGCACTCCTGTAATTCCATCATTAGAATGTGGAGGCAGGACCCTAGAACAAACTGGCTAGCAAGACTTTGGGCTTGCTTCAGAGACCCTCTCTCAATGAGTAAGATGGAAGAGCTATTGAGAACGATTCCCAACATCGACCTCAGGATTCCACATGTGTGAGCACACATATGTACTCACACACATGTCCCTACACACACGCAGAACATATATATATATATATATATATATATATATATATATATATATATATATATATGCACATGGCACACATGCAAATGGAAAAAAGTGAAAAATAAAATAAAATATGATTTGTCTTGTTTACTGAGCTCTTTCGGCATCTGAGTGTCTCACCTCACCTGAACCCACAGAGCCAAAGCTGGGGGGTCAAAGCTTCTGATTCCCCAAAGCCTTGCCCTTCACCATGATGCTCCTGGATTGTGTATGCACACGGGTGTCTGTGTGTATACACCGTGACCTGGGAAGCTCCTGGATTGTGTGTGCACACGGGTGCCTGTGTGTATGTTCATGGATTGATTCTTTCCTCTGAAGCAAACAGCAGTATGACAGACAGTATGGCGTGGTGGAGAAGGTGGGGTCTGGGAATCTGACCTGTGTGACTTGGAGATCAGACTTCACTATTCCTCACTGATTGGAAGGCAAGCCTATGCGTAGAGCATGGACTCTAGTTCCACAACACCGTCATGTCTTCACTGCATTCCTCAGGTGATCTCCAGCCCTGTGCCTGACTGGACCCCTCCCTGCCCAGCAGCCAACCTCCGCAGACACTCTATCAGAAGTCTTCTTGTACGGTCTCCTGCCCCTTTGGGGGCACACCTCACAGCTGTGACTAGACTTCTGCTGTCAGGTGGCGGGGTTGAGCTGCCTTACCCAGTCAGGGTGGTCAGCTCTGGCCACATCTGACACTCCAAAGCAGTCATTAAGTGCACAGAATTTGGGGTTAGGTTCAAAAGTGCCAACTTCCACATTCCTTGACTGCCCTTCAGCAGGCCAATTAACCTATCTGTGCCTCAGTTTCCTCCTATGTGAAGTGGGGAGAGTGGGAGCACTAGCTTCCTAAGGCATTCTGACGACTAATGAGCTATCCTTTGGAACTCCTTCAGAACAGTGCCTGGCCTGTTTGTAAACAGGGCTTTACTGAGGCAAGCATTGTTCTCCAGTTAGTCATGTTAGACTGTGCCAACAGCTGATACAAATATCTCTTCAATGTCAAGCATGTGACATGACAGATGTTTAAAGTTTGTTCCTGTAGCATTCCAGTGTGGGACTGCAGGGGAGTCTTCCTTCTACACACTGACTGACAGGTTCAGGTCCTCCACTCTTTAATAAAATATATATTTTTTTTAGTTAAAAATTATTTTTATGTGTATGGGTGTTTTGCCTGAATGTATGTGCACCACATGCATGCATTGCCCACAGAGGCCAGAAGAGGGCATCGGATCCCCTAGGACTGAAGTCATAGATGGTTGTGAGCTGCCATGAGGGTGTGGGAACTGAACCTGGATCAATTCCCAACACCAGTGCTCTTAACCGCTGAGCCATCTCTCCAGCTCCTCTACTGCATTTCTTGCAGGTCACCAGGGATTCTGTGGACAGAATTTAGGGGGTCCATATCCCCAGAAACATGGCCTGAGGTGGTGATTCCCAAGCTAGTGATGCTGAGAGAATGCTTTCAGGGGAGCGGGCAGTGAAAAGCAGATAGATCAGAAAGGAAGGGGCTGAGCAAGGACTGATCTCAGCTTCAGATGTGTTTGGTCTGAGCACAGGGGACTGTGGGTAGGAACTGTACCTTGTGGATTTGATGGTCACAGAGGGAATGGGCTGGTGTCATCCAGTCTGTTGGAGGCTCTCTGGGGTTGGGGAAGTGGCACTTTTCACTTTGAACATGGTAGCTTTGCTGGTTGCAGTTCTCTGGGGTGGCATGGAGTCATGGGCATTCACAGCAGCTAGGGCAGGCACATGCAGGTACATTTGTTCCGTGAAGGGGCTTGGCCAGGTACCCAAAGTGTCCGCGCACATGTGAACTGAAGTTTGGCATTTCCTTCAGTTCTGGGAATAGGCAATAAACCATAGGAATACGAGCTGTACCAGTGACTTTGCGTCTAGCAGAAATCACAAGTGCTAGGATTACAGATGTGAGCCACCACATCTAGCCATGCTCATTTATACTTTTAAATTGTGGTGGTTAGAGCTATACCACTCTTGGGCATATACCCAAGGAATGTTCAACCACACCACAAGAGCACTTGTTCAGCTATGTTCATATCAGCATTGTTTGTAATAGCCAGAACATGGAAACAACCTAGATGCCCTTCAACTGAAGAATGGATAAACAAAATGTAGTACATATACACAATGGAATACTACTCAGCAGAGAAAAACAGTGACATCATGAGGTTTGCAGACAAATGGATGGATCTAGAAAAAATCATCCTGAGTGAGGTATCCCAGACTCAGAAAGACAAACATGGTATGTACTCACTCATAACAGGATACTAGATGTGGAACAAGGATGACTGGACTGCTACTCACATCACCAGGCAGGCTACCTGGAAAACAGGACCCCAAGAAAGACACAGGGATCGCCCAACGACAGAGAAATGGAATGAGATCTACATGAACAGCCTGGACATGAGTGGGGGTAGTGAAGGGCGAGGGTCGAGGGAAAGAGAGCTTGGGTGAGTGGGAGATCCCAGCTGGATCAACAACAGAGAGGGAGAACAAGGAATAGGAGACCATGGTAAATGAAGACCACATGAGAATAGGAAGAAACAAAGTGCTAGAGAGGCCCACAGAAATCCACAAAGATACCCCCACAACAGACTGCTGGCAATGGTCGAGAGACAGTCCGAACTGACCTACTCTGGTGATGGGATGGCCAAACACCCTAATTGTCGTGCTAGAAACCTCATCCAACTACTGAGGGATCTGGATGCATAGATCCATGACTAGGCCCCAGGTGGATCTCTGGGAGTCCAATTAGCGAGAATGAGGAGGGTTTATATGAGCGAGAATTGTTGAGACCAAGGTCGGATAAAGCACAGAGACAAATAGCCAAACAAACGGAAACACATGAAATATGAACCAATGGCTGAGGGGTCACCAACTGGATCAGGCCCTCAGAGTGGGTGAGACAGTTGATTGGCCTGATCTGTTTGGGAGGCATCCAGGCAGTGGCACCGGGTCCTGTGCTCATTGCATGAGTCGGCTGTTTGAAACCTGGGGCCTATGCAGGGTCCCTTGGCTCGGCCTGGGAGGAGGGGACTGGACCTACCTGGACTGAGTCCACCAGGTTGATCTCAGTCTGTGGGGAAGGCTTTGCCCTGGAGGAGATTGGAATGGGGGGCGGGCTGGGGGGAAGGTGAGGGGGGCGGGAGGGGGGAGAACAAGGGAATCTGTGGCTGATATGTAGAACTGAATTGTATTGCAAAATAAAAATTAAAAAAAAAAATTATGGTGGTTAGGAGACCTGGTAGACATTTTTAGTGTTGGTGAAAAAGGATATGTGTTATCACATTATGAATTTGTCCTTTTATTTATTGTTTATTGCGCATCTGTATATGAGTATATGCATGTGAATGCAGGTGCTCAATAGTTCCAAAAGGGGGTTGGATCCCTGGAGCCAGAGTTACAAGCAGTTGTGAGCCACCTGATGTAGGTACTAGGAACTGTGCTTGGGTCATCTGAAGAGCTATACATGTTTTTAGCCACGGAGCCATCATTCCAGCCCCACAGAGTTGTTCTTAAATATTTTATTAAGTGTGCCAATTCAGCTTCAGCTCTTCACAGCTCCAGACACTGCGTATTTTAAAACCTTGTTAATATTATTATCATTGTGTGTTTCTGGGGTGTGTATGTTTGCATGGAGGTCACAGGACAACTCTGTGGAGTTGGTTTTCTCCTACCTTTACTTGGGGTTACAAGATTGAACTCCAGTCTTCAGACTTGCTTGGCAAGCACCTTCACCTGCCGGGGCTTGCCTGTCTCTTGTGTAATTAAAAACACTGTTCTGCCAGATGCCATGGTGCATGGTTTTAATTCCAGA